>NC_079190.1:301626922-301953588 GCF_029499605.1 Hyla sarda | reverse complement strand
CGAGCGAGCCAGATATGAGAGCAAGCGAGCCAGCTAGATGTGAGAGCGAGCGAGCCAGATATGTGAGCGAGCCAGATAAGAGAGCGAGCCAGACAAGAGAGCAAGTGAGTGAGCCAGATATGAGAGCAAGCGAGCGAGCCAGATATGAGAGCAAGCGAGCCAGCCAGATGTGAGAGCGAGCGAGCCAGATATGCGAGCGAGCCAGATAAGAGAGCGAGCCAGACAAGAAAGCAAGCGAGCGAGCCAGATATGAGAGCAAGCGAGCAAGCCAGATATGAGAGAGAGCCAGATAAGAGAGCGAACCAGACAAGAGAGCAAGCGAGAAAGCCAGATATGAGAGCGAGCGAGCCAGACATGAGAGCAAGCGAGCGAGCCAGATATGAGAGCGAGCGAGCCAGACATGAGAGCAAGCGAGCGAGCCAGATATAAGAGCGAGCGAGCCAGATAAGAGAGCAAGCCAGACAAGAGAGCAAGCGTGCGAGCCAGATATGCTAGCGAGCAAGCCAGATAAGAAAGCGAGCCAGACAAGAGAGCAAGCGTGCGAGCCAGATATGCTAGCGAGCAAGCCAGATAAGAAAGCGAGCCAGATATGAGAGCAAGCGAACCAGCCAGATATGAGAGCGAGCGAGCCAGATAAGAGAGCGAGCCAGACAAGAGAGCAAGCGAGCGAGCCAGATATGAGAACAAGTGAGCAAGCCAGATATGAGAGCGAGCCAGATAAGAGAGCGAGCGAGCCAGACATGAGAGCAAGCGAGCGAGCCAGATATGAGAGCGAGCAAGCCAGATAAGAGAGCAAGCCAGACAAGAGAGCAAGCGTGCGAGCCAGATATGCTAGCGAGCAAGCCAGATAAAAAAGCGAGCAAGACAAGAGAGAAAGCGAGCTAGCCAAATATGAGAGCAAGCGAGCGAGCCAGATATTCGAGCGAGCCAGATAGGAGAGCGAGCCAGACAAGAGAGCAAGCGAGCGAGCCAGATATGAGAGCAAGCGAGCAAGCCAGATATGAGAGCAAGCGAGCCAGACATGAGAGCGAGAGTGTAAGATATGAGAGCGAGCAAACCAGATATGCGAGCGAGCGAGCCAGATAAGAGAGCGAGCCAAACAAGAGAGCAAGCGAGCGAGCCAGATGTGAGAGCGAGCGAGCCAGATATGCGAGCGAGCCATAAAAGAGAGCGAGACAGACAAGAGAGCAAGCGAGCGAGCCAGATATGAGAGCAAGCTAGCAAGCCAGATATGAGAGCGAGCCAGATAAGAGAACGAGCCAGACAAGAGAGCAAGCGAGATATGAGAGCAAGCGAGCCAGCTAGATGTGAGAGCGAGCGAGCCAGATATGTGAGCGAGCCAGATAAGAGAGCGAGCCAGACAAGAGAGCAAGTGAGTGAGCCAGATATGAGAGCAAGCGAGCGAGCCAGATATGAGAGCAAGCGAGCCAGCCAGATGTGAGAGCGAGCGAGCCAGATATGCGAGCGAGCCAGATAAGAGAGCGAGCCAGACAAGAAAGCAAGCGAGCGAGCCAGATATGAGAGCAAGCGAGCAAGCCAGATATGAGAGAGAGCCAGATAAGAGAGCGAACCAGACAAGAGAGCAAGCGAGAAAGCCAGATATGAGAGCGAGCGAGCCAGACATGAGAGCAAGCGAGCGAGCCAGATATGAGAGCGAGCGAGCCAGACATGAAAGCAAGCGAGCGAGCCAGATATAAGAGCGAGCGAGCCAGATAAGAGAGCAAGCCAGACAAGAGAGCAAGCGTGCGAGCCAGATATGCTAGCGAGCAAGCCAGATAAGAAAGCGAGCCAGACAAGAGAGCAAGTGAGCGAGCCAGATATGAGAGCAAGCGAACCAGCCAGATATGAGAGCGAGCGAGCCAGATAAGAGAGCGAGCCAGACAAGAGAGCAAGCGAGCGAGCCAGATATGAGAACAAGCGAGCAAGCCAGATATGAGAGCGAGCCAGATAAGAGAGCGAGCGAGCCAGACATGAGAGCAAGCGAGCGAGCCAGATATGAGAGCGAGCAAGCCAGATAAGAGAGCAAGCCAGACAAGAGAGCAAGCGTGCGAGCCAGATATGCTAGCGAGCAAGCCAGATAAAAAAGCGAGCAAGACAAGAGAGAAAGCGAGCTAGCCAAATATGAGAGCAAGCGAGCGAGCCAGATATTCGAGCGAGCCAGATAGAAGAGCGAGCCAGACAAGAGAGCAAGCGAGCGAGCCAGATATGAGAACAAGCGACCAAGCCAGATATGAGAGCGAGCCAGATAAGAGAGCGAACCAGACAAGAGAGCAAGTGAGAAAGCCAGATATGAGAGCGAGCGAGCAAGCCAGATGTGAGAGAGAGCGAGGCAGATAAGAGAGTGAGCCAGACAATTAAGCAAGCGAACGAGCCAGATATGAGAGCAAGCGAGCGATCCAGATATGAGAGCGAGCCAGACATGAGAGTGAGCGAGCCAGACATGAGAGCGAGCGAGCCAGATATGAGAGCAAGCGAGCGAGCCAGATATGAGAGCAAGCGAGCCAGCCAGATATGAGAGCGAGCGAGCCAGATAAGAGAGCGAGCAAGACAAGAGAGCAAGCGAACTAGCCAGATATGAGAGCAAGCGAGCTAGCCAGATATGAGAGCAAGCGAGCGAGCCAGATTTGAGAGCGAGCGAGCCAGATATGCGAGCGAGTCAGATAAGAGAGCGAGCCAGACAAGAGAGCAAGCGAGCGAGCCAGATATGAAAGCAAGCCAGATATGAGAGCGAGCGAGCCAGACATGAGAGCGAGCAAGATATGAAAGCGAGCGAGCCAGATATGAGAGCGAACGAGCCAGACATGAGAGCAAGCGAGCGAGCCACATTTGAGAGCAAGCGAGCGAGCCAGATGTGAGAGCGAGCGAGCAAGATATGCGAGCGAGCCAGATAAGAGAGCGAGCCAGACAAGAGAGCAGCGAGCAAGCCAGATGTGAGAGAGAGCAAGCTAGATAAGAGAGCGAGCCAGACAATTAAGCAAGCGAGCGAGCCAGATATGAGAGCAAGCGAGCCAGATATGAGAGCAAGCGAGCAAGCCAGATATGAGAGCAAGCGAGCCAGCCAGATATGAGAGCGAGCGAGCCAGATAAGAGAGCGAGCAAGACAAGAGAGCAAACGAGCTAGCCAGATATGAGAGCAAGCGAGCTAGCCAGATATGAGAGCAAGCGAGCGAGCCAGATTTGAGAGTGAGCGAGCCAGATATGCGAGCGAGCCAGATAAGAGAGCGAGCCAGACAAGAGAGCAAGCGAACGAGCCAGATATGAGAGCAAGCCAGATATGAGAGCGAGCGAGCCAGACATGAGAGCGAGCGAGTAAGATATGAGAGCGAGCCAGATAAGAGAGCGAGCCAGACAAGAGAGCAAGCGAGCGAGCCAGATGTGAGAGCGAGCGAGCCAGATATGCGAGCGAGCCAGATAAGAGAGCAAGCCAGACAAGAGAGCAAGCGAGCGAGCCAGATATGAGAGCAAGCGAGCAAGCCAGATATGAGAGCGAGCGAGCCAGACATGAGATCGAGCGAGTAAGATATGAGAGAGAGCCAGATAAGAGAGCGAGCCAGACAAGAGAGCAAGCGAGCGAGCCAGATGTGAGAGCGAGCGAGCCAGATATGCGAGCGAGCCATAAAAGAGAGCGAGACAGACAAGAGAGCAAGCGAGCGAGCAAGATATGAGAGCAAGCTAGCAAGCCAGATATTAGAGCGAGCCAGATAAGAGAGCGAGCCAGACAAGAGAGCAAGCGAGCGAGCCAAATATGAGAGCAAGCGAGCCAGCTAGATGTGAGAGCGAGCGAGCCAGATATGTGAGCGAGCCTGATAAGAGCGAGCCAGACAAGAGAGCAAGCGAGCGAGCCAAATATGAGAGCAAGCGAGCCAGCTAGATGTGAGAGCGAGCGAGCCAGATATGTGAGCGAGCCTGATAAGAGCGAGCCAGATATGAGAGCAAGCGAGCGATCCAGATATGAGAGCAAGCGAGCCAGCCAGATGTGAGAGCGAGCGAGCCAGATATGCGAGCAAGCCAGATAAGAGAGCGAGCCAAACAAGAGAGCAAGCGAGCAAGCCAGATATGAGAGCAAGTGAGCAAGCCAGATATGAGAGAGAGCCAGATAAGAGAGCGAACCAAACAAGAGAGCAAGCGAGAAAGCCAGATATGAGAGCGAGCGAGCCAGACATGAGAGCAAGCGAGAAAGCCAGATATGAGAGCGAGCGAGCCAGACATGAGAGCAAGCGAGCGAGCCAGATATGAGAGCGAGCGAGCCAGATAAGAGAGCAAGCCAGACAAGAGAGCAAGCTTGCGAGCCAGATATGCAAGCGAGCAAGCCAGATAAGAGAGCGAGCCAGACAAAAGAGCAAGCGAACCAGCCAGATATGAGAGCGAGCGAGCCAGATATGCGATCGAGCGAGCCAGATAAGAGAGCGAGCCAGACAAGAGAGCAAGCGAGCAAGCCAGATATGCGAGCAAGCCATAAAAGAGAGCGAGACAGACAAGAGAGCAAGCGAGCGAGCCAGATATGAGAGCGAGCTAGCAAGGCAGATATAAGAGCGAGCCAGATAAGAGATCGAGCCAGACAAGAGAGCAAGCGAGCGAGCCAGATATGCGAGCAAGCCATAAAAGAGAGCGAGACAGACAAGAGAGCAAGCGAGCGAGCCAGATATGAGAGCGAGCTAGCAAGGCAGATATAAGAGCGAGCCAGATAAGAGAGCGAGCCAGACAAGAGAGCAAGCGAGCCAGATATGAGTGCAAGGGAGCCAGCTAGATGTGAGAGCGAGCGAGCCAGGTATGCGAGCGAGCCAGATAAGAGAGCGAGCCAGACAAGAGAGCAAGCGAGAAAGCCAGATATGAGAGCGAGCGAGCCAGACATGAGAGCAAGCAAGCGAGCCAGATATGAGAGCGAGCGAGCCAGATAAGAGAGCAAGCCAGATAAGAGAGCAAGCGTGCGAGCCAGATATGCTAGCGAGCAAGCCAGATAAGAGAGCGAGCCAGACAAGAGAGCAAGCGAGCGAGCCAGATATGAGAGCAAGTGAGCCAGCCAGATATGAGAGCGAGCGAGCCAGATAAGAGAGCAAGCGAGCGAGCCAGATATGAGAGCGATCCAGCCAGATAAGAGAGCAAACGTGCGAGCCAGATATGCTAGCGAGCAAGCCAGATAAGAGAGCGAGCCAGACAAGAGAGCAAGCGAGCGAGCCAGATATGAAAGCAAGTGAGCGAGCCAGATGTGAGAGCGAGACAGATAAGAGAGCAAGCCAGACAAGAGAGCAAGCGTGCGAGCCAGATATGCTAGCGAGCAAGCCAGATAAGAGAGCGAGCCAAACAAGAGAGCAAGCGAGCAAGCCAGATATGAGAGCAAGCGAACCAGCCAGATATGAGAGCGAGCGAGCCAGATAAGAGAGCGAGCAAGACAAGAGAGAAAGCGAGCTAGCCAAATATGAGAGCAAGCGAGCGAGCCAGATTTGAGAGCGAGCGAGCCAGATATGCGAGCGAGCCAAATAAGAGAGCGAGCCAGACAAGAGAGCAAGCGAGCGAGCCAGATATGAGAACAAGCGAGCGAGCCATATATGAGAGCAAGCGAGCGAGTCAGATATGAGAGCAAGCGAGCAAGCCAGATATGAGAGCAAGCGAGCGAGCCAGATTTGAGAGCGAGCGAGCCAGATATGCGAGCGAGGAAGATAAGAGAGCGAGCCAGACAAGAGAGCAAACGAGCGAGCCAGATATGAGAGTAAGCGAGCGAGCCAGATATGAGAGCAAGCGAGCAAGCCAGATATGAGAGCGAGCGAGCCAGACATGAGAGCGAGCGAGCCAGATATGCGAGCGAGCCAGATAAGAGAGCGAGCCAGACAAGAGAGCAAGCAAGCGAGCCAGATGTGAGAGCAAGTGAGCCAGATATGCGAGCGAGCCATAAAAGAGAGCGAGACAGACAAGAGAGCAAGCGAGCGAGCCAGATATGAGAGCGAGCTAGCAAGGCAGATATAAGAGCGAGCCAGATAAGAGAGCGAGCCAGACAAGAGAGCAAGCGAGCCAGATATGAGAGCAAGCGAGCCAGCTAGATGTGAGAGCGAGCGAGCCAGGTATGCGAGCGAGCCAGATAAGAGAGCGAGCCAGACAAGAGAGCAAGCGAGAAAGCCAGATATGAGAGCGAGCGAGCCAGACATGAGAGCAAGCGAGCGAGCCAGATATGAGAGCGAGCGAGCCAGATAAGAGAGCAAGCCAGACAAGAGAGCAAGCGTGCGAGCCAGGTATGCTAGCGAGCAAGCCAGATAAGAGAGCGAGCCAGACAAGAGAGCAAGCGAGCGAGCCAGATATGAGAGCAAGCGAGCCAGCCAGATTTGAGAGCGAGCCAGATAAGAGAGCAAGCAAGACAAGAGAGCAAGCGAGCTAGCCAGATATGAGAGCAAGCGAGCGAGCTAGATTTGAGAGCGAGCGAACCAGATATGCGAGCGAGCCAGATAAGAGAGCGAGCCAGACAAGAGAGCAAGCGAGCAAGCCAGATATGAGAGCAAGCGAGCGAGCCGGATATGAGAGCAAGCAAGCGAGCCAGATAAGAGAGCAAGTGAGCGAGCCAGATATGAGAGCGATCGAGCCAGATAAGAGAGCAAGCGTGCGAGCCAGATATGCTAGCGAGCAAGCCAGATAAGAGAGCAAGCCAGACAAGAGAGCAAGCGAGCGAGCCAGATATGAAAGCAAGCGAGCGAGCCAGATGTGAGAGCGAGACAGATAAGAGAGCAAGCCAGACAAGAGAGCAAGCGTGCGAGCCAGATATGCTAGCGAGCAAGCCAGATAAGAGAGCGAGCCAGACAAGAGAGCAAGCGAGCAAGCCAGATATGAGAGCAAGCGAACCAGCCAGATATGAGAGCGAGCGAGCCAGAAAAGAGAGCGAGCAAGACAAGAGAGAAAGCGAGCTAGCCAAATATGAGAGCAAGCGAGCGAGCCAGATTTGAGAGCGAGCGAGCCAGATATGCGAGCGAGACAGATAAGAGAGCGAGCCAGACAAGAGAGCAAGCGAGCGAGCCAGATATGAGAACAAGCGAGCGAGCCAGATATGAGAGCAAGCGAGCGAGTCAGATATGAGAGCAAGCGAGCAAGCCAGATATGAGAGCAAGCGAGCGAGCCAGATTTGAGAGCGAGCGAGCCAGATATGCGAGCGAGCCAGATAAGAGAGCGAGCCAGACAAGAGAGCAAACGAGCGAGCCAGATATGAGAGTAAGCGAGCCAGATATGAGAGCAAGCGAGCAAGCCAGACAGATATGAGAGCGAGCGAGCCAGACATGAGAGCGAGCGAGCCAGATATGCGAGCGAGCGAGCCAGATAAGAGAGCGAGCCAGACAAGAGAGCAAGCGAGCGAGCCAGATGTGAGAGCAAGCGAGCCAGATATGCGAGCTAGCCATAAAAGAGAGCGAGACAGACAAGAGAGCAAGCGAGCGAGCCAGATATGAGAGCGAGCTAGCAAGGCAGATATAAGAGCGAGCCAGATAAGAGAGCGAGCCAGACAAGAGAGCAAGCGAGCCAGATATGAGAGCAAGCGAGCCAGCTAGATGTGAGAGCGAGCGAGCCAGGTATGCGAGCGAGCCAGATAAGAGCGAGCCAGCCAGATAAGAGAGCGAGCCAGACAAGAGAGCAAGCGAGCGAGCCAGATATGAGAGCAAGCGAGCCAGCCAGATTTGAGAGCGAGCGAGCCAGATAAGAGAGCAAGCAAGACAAGAGAGCAAGCGAGCTAGCCAGATATGAGAGCAAGTGAGCGAGCTAGATTTGAGAGCGAGCGAACCAGATATGCGAGCGAGCCAGATAAGAGAGCGAGCCAGACAAGAGAGCAAGCGAGCAAGCCAGATATGAGAGCAAGCAAGCGAGCCAGATAAGAGAGCAAGCGAGCGAGCCAGATATGAGAGCAATCGAGCCAGATAAGAGAGCAAGTGTGCGAGCCAGATATGCTAGCGAGCAAGCCAGATAACAGAGCGAGCCAGACAAGAGAGCAAGCGAGCGAGCCAGATATGAAAGCAAGCGAGCGAGCCAGATGTGAGAGCGAGACAGATAAGAGAGCAAGCCAGACAAGAGAGCAAGCGAGCGAGCCAAATATGAGAGCAAGCGAACCAGCCAGATATGAGAGCGAGCGAGCCAGATAAGAGAGCGAGCAAGACAAGAGAGAAAGCGAGCTAGCCAAATATGAGAGCAAGCAAGCGAGCCAGATTTGAGAGCGAGCGAGCCAGATATGCGAGCGAGCCAGATAAGAAAGCGAGCCAGACATGAGAGCAAGCGAGCGAGCCAGATATGAGAGCAAGCGAGTGAGCCAGATTTGAGAGCAAGCGAGCCAGATATGCGAGCGAGCCAGATAAGAGAGCGAGCCAGACAAGAGAGCAAACGAGCGAGCCAGATATGAGAGTAAGCGAGCGAGCCAGATATGAGAGCAAGCGAGCAAGCCAGATATGAGAGTAAGCGAGCGAGCCAGACATGAGAGCGAGCGAGCCAGATATGCGAGCGAGCGAGCCAGATAAGAGAGCGAGCCAGACAAGAGAGCAAGCGAGCGAGCCAGATGTGAGAGCAAGCGAGCCAGATATGCGAGCGAGCCATAAAAGAGAGCGAGACAGACAAGAGAGCAAACGAGCGAGCCAGATATGAGAGCGAGCTAGCAAGGCAGATATAAGAGCGAGCCAGATAAGAGAGCGAGCCAGACAAGAGAGCAAGCGAGCCAGATATGAGAGCAAGCGAGCCAGCTAGATGTGAGAGCGAGCGAGTCAGGTATGCGAGCAACCAAGATAAGAGAGCGAGCCAGACATGAGAGCAAGCGAGCGAGCCAGATATGAGAGCGAGCGAGCCAGATAAGAGAGCAAGCCAGACAAGAGAGCAAGCGTGCGAGCCAGATATGCTAGCGAGCAATCCAGATAAGAGAGCGAGCCAGACAAGAGAGCAAGCGAGCGAGCCAGATATGAGAGCAAGCGAGCCAGCCAGATTTGAGAGCGAGCGAGCCAGATAAGAGAGCAAGCAAGACAAGAGAGCAAGCGAGCTAGCCAGATATGAGAGCAAGCGAGCGAGCTAGATTTGAGAGCGAGCGAACCAGATATGCGAGCGAGCCAGATAAGAGAGCGAGCCAGACAAGAGAGCAAGCGAGCAAGCCAGATATGAGAGCAAGCGAACGAGCCGGATATGAGAGCAAGCAAGCGAGCCAGATAAGAGAGCAAGCGAGCGAGCCAGATATGACAGCGATCGAGCCAGATAAGAGAGCAAGCGTGCGAGCCAGATATGCTAGCGAGCAAGCCAGATAAGAGAGCGAGCCAGACAAGAGAGCAAGCGAGCGAGCCAGATATGAAAGCAAGCGGGCGAGCCAGATGTGAGAGCGAGACAGGTAAGAGAGCAAGCCAGACAAGAGAGCAAGCGTGCGAGCCAGATATGCTAGTGAGCAAGCCAGATAAGAGAGCGAGCCAGATATGAGAGCAAGCGAACCAGCCAGATATGAGAGCGAGCGAGCCAGATAAGAGAGCGATCAAGACAAGAGAGAAAGCGAGCTAGCCAAATATGAGAGCAAGCGAGCGAGCCAGATTTGAGAGCGAGCGAGCCAGATATGCGAGCGAGCCAGATAAGAGAGCGAGCCAGACAAGAGAGCAAGCGAGCGAGCCAGATATGAGAACAAGCGAGCGAGCCAGATATGAGAGCAAGCGAGCGAGTCAGATATGAGAGCAAGCGAGCAAGCCAGATATGAGAGCAAGCGAGCGAGCCAGATTTGAGAGCGAGCGAGCCAGATATGAGAGCGAGCCAGATAAGAGAGCGAGCCAGAAGAGAGAGCAAACGAGCGAGCCAGATATGAGAGTAAGCGAGCAAGTCAGATATGAGAGCGAGCGAGCCAGACATGAGAGCGAGCGAGCCAGATATGCGAGCGAGCGAGCCAGATAAGAGAGCGAGCCAGACAAGAGAGCAAGCGAGCGAGCCAGATGTGAGAGCAAGCGAGCCAGATATGCGAGCGAGCCATAAAAGAGAGCGAGACAGACAAGAGAGCAAGCGAGCGAGCCAGATATGAGAGCGAGCTAGCAAGGCAGATATAAGAGCGAGCCAGATAAGAGAGCGAGCCAGACAAGAGAGCAAGCGAGCCAGATATGAGAGCAAGCGAGCCAGCTAGATGTGAGAGCGAGCGAGCCAGGTATGCGAGCGAGCCAGATAAGAGAGCGAGCCAGACAAGAGAGCAAGCGAGAAAGCCAGATATGGGAGTGAGCGAGCCAGACATGAGAGCAAGCGAGCGAGCCAGATATGAGAGCGAGCGAGCCAGATAACAGAGCAAGCCAGACAAGAGAGCAAGCGTGCGAGCCAGATATGCTAGGGAGCAAGCCAGATAAGAGAGCGAGCCAGACAAGAGAGCAAGCGAGCGAGCCAGATATGAGAGCAAGCGAGCCAGCCAGATTTGAGAGCGAGCGAGCCAGATAAGAGAGCAAGCAAGACAAGAGAGCAAGCGAGCTAGCCAGATATGAGAGCAAGCGAGCGAGCTAGATTTGAGAGCGAGTGAACCAGATATGCGAGCGAGCCAGATAAGAGAGCGAGCCAGACAAGAGAGCAAGCGAGCAAGCCAGATATGAGAGCAAGCGAGCGAGCCGGATATGAGAGCAAACGAGCGAGCCAGATATGAGAGCAAGAGAGCAAGCCAGATATGAGAGCAAGCGAGCGAGCCAGATTTGAGAGCGAGCGAGCCAGATATGCGAGCGAGCCAGACAAGAGAGCAAACGAGCGAGCCAGATATGAGAGTAAGCGAGCGAGCCAGATATGAGAGCAAGCGAGCAAGCCAGATATGAGAGCGAGCGAGCCAGACATGAGAGCGAGCGAGCCAGATATGTGAGCGAGCGAGCCAGATAAGAGAGCGAGCGAGCCAGATAAGAGAGCGAGCCAGGCAAGAGAGCAAGCGAGCGAGCCAGATGTGAGAGCAAGCGAGCCAGATATGCGAGCGAGCCATAAAAGAGAGCGAGACAGACAAGAGAGCAAGCGAGCGAGCCAGATATGAGAGCGAGCTAGCAAGGCAGATATAAGAGCGAGCCAGATAAGAGAGCGAGCCAGACAAGAGAGCAAGCGAGCCAGATATGAGAGCAAGCGAGCCAGCTAGATGTGAGAGCAAGCGAGCCAGCTAGATGTGAGAGCGAGCGAGCCAGGTATGCGAGCGAGCCAGATAAGAGAGCGAGCCAGACAAGAGAGCAAGCGAGAAAGCCAGATATGAGAGCGAGCGAGCCAGACATGAGAGCAAGCGAGCGAGCCAGATAAGAGAGCAAGCCAGACAAGAGAGCAAGCGTGCGAGCCAGATATGCTAGCGAGCAAGCCAGATAAGAGAGCGAGCCAGACAAGAGAGCAAGCGAGCGAGCCAGATATCAGAGCAAGCGAGCCAGCCAGATATGAGAGCGAGCGAGCCAGATAAGAGAGCGAGCAAGACAAGAGAGCAAGCGAGCTAGCCAGATATGAGAGCAAGCGAGCGAGCTAGATTTGAGAGCGAGCGAGCCAGATATGCAAGCGAGCCAGATAAGAGAGCGAGCCAGACAAGAGAGCAAGCGAGCAAGCCAGATATGAGAGCAAGCGAGCGAGCCGAATATGAGAGCAAGCGAGCAAGCCAGATATGAGAGCAAGCGAGCAAGCAAGATATGAGAGCAAGCGAGCGAGCCAGATATGCGAGCGAGCCATAAAAGAGAGTGAGACAGACAAGAGAGCAAGCGAGCAAGCCAGATATGAGAGCATGCGAGCCGGCCAGAAATGAGAGCAAGCGAGCCAGCCAGATGTGAGAGCGAGCGAGCCAGATATGTGAGCGAGCCAGATAAGAGAGCGAGCCAGATAAAAGAGCGAGCCAGACAAGAGAGCAAGCGAGAAAGCCAGATATGAGAGCAAGCGAGCCAGACATGAGAGCAAGCGAGCGAGCCAGACATGAGAGTAAGCGAGCGAGCCAGATAAGAGAGCAAGCCAGACAAGAGAGCAAGCGTGCGAGCCAGATATGCTAGCGAGCAAACCAGATAAGAGAGCGAGCCAGACAAGAGAGCAAGCGAGCGAGCCAGATATGAGAGCAAGCGAGCCAGCCAGATATGAGAGCGAGCGAGCCAGATAAGAGAGCGAGCAAGACAAGAGAGCAAGCGAGCTAGCCAGATATGAGAGCAAGCGAGCGAGCCAGATTTGAGAGCGAGCGAGCCAGATATGCGAGCGAGCCAGATAAGAGAGCGAGCCAGACAAGAGAGCAAGCGAGCGAGCCAGATATGAGAGCAAGCGAGCGAGCCGGATATGAGAGCAAGCGAGCGAGCCGGATATGAGAGCAAGCGAGCTAGCCAGATATGAGAGCAAGCAAGCCAGCCAGATTTGAGAGCGAGCGAGACAGATATGCGAGCAAGCCATATAAGAGAGCGAGCCAGATATGAGAGCAAGAGAGCAAGCCAGATATGAGAGCAAGCGAGCGAGCCAGATTTGAGAGCAAGCGAGCAAACCAGATATGAGAGCAAGCGAGCGAGCCAGATATGCGAGCGAGCCAGATAAGAGAGCGAGCCAGACAAGAGAGCAAGTGAGCGAGCCAGATATGAGAGCAAGCGAGCCAGCTAGATGTGAGAGCGAGCGAGCCAGGTATGCGAGCGAGCCAGATAAGAGAGCGAGCCAGACAAGAGAGCAAGCGAGCCAGCCAGAAATGAGAGCAAGCGAGCCAGCCAGAAATGAGAGCAAGCGAGCCAGCCAGATGTGAGAGCGAGCCAGCCAGATATGCGAGCGAGCCAGATAAGAGAGCGAGCCAGACAAGAGTGCAAGCGAGCTAGCAAGATATGAGAGCAAGCGAGTGAGCCAGATTTGAGAGCGATCGAGCCAGATATGCGAGCGAGCAAGATAAGAGAGCGAGCCAGACAAGAGAGCAAGCTAGCGAGCCAGATATGAGAGCAAGCGAGCGAGCCGGATATGAGAGCAAGCGAACAAGCCAGATATGAGAGCAAGCGAGCGAGCCTGATTTGAGAGCGAGCAAACCAGATATGCGAGCGAGCCATAAAAGAGAGCGAGACAGACAAGAGAGCAAGCGAGAGAGCCAGATATGAGAGCAAGCTAGCAAGCCAGATATGAGAGCGAGCCAGACAAGAGAGCAAGCGCGCGAGCCAGATATGAGAGCAAGCGAGCGAGCCAGATATGAGAGCAAGCAAGCCAGCCAGATGTGAGAGCGAGCGAGCCAGATATGCGAGCAAGCCAGATATGAGAGCAAGCGAGCGAGCCAGATATGAGAGCAAGCGAACCAGCCAGATATGAGAGCGAGCGAGCCAGATAAGAGAGCGAGCATGACGAGAGAGAAAGCGAGCTAGCCAAATATGAGAGCAAGCGAGTGAGCCAGATTTGAGAGCGAGCGAGCCAAATATGCGAGCGAGCCAGATAAGAGAGTGAGCCAGACAAGAGAGCAAGCGAGCGAGCCAGATATGAGAACAAGCGAGCGAGCCAGATATGAGAGCAAGCGAGCGAGTCAGATATGAGAGCAAGCGAGCAAGCCAGATATGAGAGTAAGCGAGCGAGCCAGATATGAGAGCAAGCGAGCAAGCCAGATATGAGAGCGAGCGAGCCAGACATGAGAGCGAGCGAGCCAGATATGTTAGTGAGCGAGCCAGACAAGAGAGCAAGCGAGCGAGCCAGATTTGAGAGCAAGCGAGCCAGATATGCGAGCGAGCCATAAAAGAGAGCGAGACAGACAAGAGAGCAAGCGAGCGAGCCAGATATGAGAGCGAGCTAGCAAGGCAGATATAAGAGCAAGCCAGATAAGAGAGCGAGCCAGACAAAAGAGCAAGCGAGCGAGCCAGATATGAGAGCAAGCGAGCGAGCCAGATGTGAGAGCGAGCGAGCCAGATAAGAGAGCGAGCAAGACGAGAGAGAAAGCGAGCTAGCCAAATATGAGAGCAAGCGAGCGAGCCAGATTTGAGAGCGAGCGAGCCAGATATGCGAGCGAGCCAGATAAGAGAGTGAGCCAGACAAGAGAGCAAGCGAGCGAGCCAGATATGAGAACAAGCGAGCGAGCCAGATATGAGAGCAAGCGAGCGAGTCAGATATGAGAGCAAGCGAGCAAGCCAGATATGAGAGTAAGCGAGCGAGCCAGATATGAGAGCAAGCGAGCAAGCCAGATATGAGAGCGAGCGAGCCAGACATGAGAGCGAGCGAGCCAGATATGTGAGCGAGCGAGCCAGACAAGAGAGCAAGCGAGCGAGCCAGATGTGAGAGCAAGCGAGCCAGATATGCGAGCGAGCCATAAAAGAGAGCGAGACAGACAAGAGAGCAAGCGAGCGAGCCAGATATGAGAGCGAGCTAGCAAGGCAGATATAAGAGCAAGCCAGATAAGAGAGCGAGCCAGACAAAAGAGCAAGCGAGCGAGCCAGATATGAGAGCAAGCGAGCGAGCCAGATGTGAGAGCGAGCCAGATAAGAGAGCAAGCCAGACAAGAGAGCAAGCGAGCGAGCCAGATATGCTAGCGAGCAAGCCAAATAAGAGCAAGATAGCGAGCGAGCAAGATATGCGAGCGAGCCAGATAAGAGAGCGAGCCAGACAAGAGAGCAGCGAGCGAGCCAGATATGAGAGCAAGCGAGCAAGCCAGATGTGAGAGAGAGCGAGGAAGATAAGAGAGCGAGACAGACAATTAAGCAAGCGAGCGAGCCAGATATGAGAGCAAGCGAGCAATCCAGATATGAGAGTGAGCCAGACATGAGAGCGAGCGAGCCAGATATGAGAGCAAGCGAGCGAGCCAGATATGAGAGCAAGCGAGCCAGCCAGATATGAGAGCGAGCGAGCGAGCCAGATGTGAGAGCGAGCGAGCAAGATATGCGAGCGAGCCAGATAAGAGAGCGAGCCAGACAAGAGAGCAGCGAGCGAGCCAGATATGAGAGCAAGCGAGCAAGCCAGATGTGAGAGAGAGCGAGGCAGATAAGAGAGCGAGACAGACAATTAAGCAAGCGAGCGAGCCAGATATGAGAGCAAGCGAGCGATCCAGATATGAGAGCGAGCCAGACATGAGAGCGAGCGAGCCAGATATGTGAGCGAGCGAGCCAGATAAGAGAGCGAGCGAGCCAGATAAGAGAGCGAGCCAGGCAAGAGAGCAAGCGAGCGAGCCAGATGTGAGAGCAAGCGAGCCAGATATGCGAGCGAGCCATAAAAGAGAGCGAGACAGACAAGAGAGCAAGCGAGCGAGCCAGATATGAGAGCGAGCTAGCAAGGCAGATATAAGAGCGAGCCAGATAAGAGAGCGAGCCAGACAAGAGAGCAAGCGAGCCAGATATGAGAGCAAGCGAGCCAGCTAGATGTGAGAGCAAGCGAGCCAGCTAGATGTGAGAGCGAGCGAGCCAGGTATGCGAGCGAGCCAGATAAGAGAGCGAGCCAGACAAGAGAGCAAGCGAGAAAGCCAGATATGAGAGCGAGCGAGCCAGACATGAGAGCAAGCGAGCGAGCCAGATAAGAGAGCAAGCCAGACAAGAGAGCAAGCGTGCGAGCCAGATATGCTAGCGAGCAAGCCAGATAAGAGAGCGAGCCAGACAAGAGAGCAAGCGAGCGAGCCAGATATCAGAGCAAGCGAGCCAGCCAGATATGAGAGCGAGCGAGCCAGATAAGAGAGCGAGCAAGACAAGAGAGCAAGCGAGCTAGCCAGATATGAGAGCAAGCGAGCGAGCTAGATTTGAGAGCGAGCGAGCCAGATATGCAAGCGAGCCAGATAAGAGAGCGAGCCAGACAAGAGAGCAAGCGAGCAAGCCAGATATGAGAGCAAGCGAGCGAGCCGAATATGAGAGCAAGCGAGCAAGCCAGATATGAGAGCAAGCGAGCAAGCAAGATATGAGAGCAAGCGAGCGAGCCAGATATGCGAGCGAGCCATAAAAGAGAGTGAGACAGACAAGAGAGCAAGCGAGCAAGCCAGATATGAGAGCATGCGAGCCGGCCAGAAATGAGAGCAAGCGAGCCAGCCAGATGTGAGAGCGAGCGAGCCAGATATGTGAGCGAGCCAGATAAGAGAGCGAGCCAGATAAAAGAGCGAGCCAGACAAGAGAGCAAGCGAGAAAGCCAGATATGAGAGCAAGCGAGCCAGACATGAGAGCAAGCGAGCGAGCCAGACATGAGAGTAAGCGAGCGAGCCAGATAAGAGAGCAAGCCAGACAAGAGAGCAAGCGTGCGAGCCAGATATGCTAGCGAGCAAACCAGATAAGAGAGCGAGCCAGACAAGAGAGCAAGCGAGCGAGCCAGATATGAGAGCAAGCGAGCCAGCCAGATATGAGAGCGAGCGAGCCAGATAAGAGAGCGAGCAAGACAAGAGAGCAAGCGAGCTAGCCAGATATGAGAGCAAGCGAGCGAGCCAGATTTGAGAGCGAGCGAGCCAGATATGCGAGCGAGCCAGATAAGAGAGCGAGCCAGACAAGAGAGCAAGCGAGCGAGCCAGATATGAGAGCAAGCGAGCGAGCCGGATATGAGAGCAAGCGAGCGAGCCGGATATGAGAGCAAGCGAGCTAGCCAGATATGAGAGCAAGCAAGCCAGCCAGATTTGAGAGCGAGCGAGACAGATATGCGAGCAAGCCATATAAGAGAGCGAGCCAGATATGAGAGCAAGAGAGCAAGCCAGATATGAGAGCAAGCGAGCGAGCCAGATTTGAGAGCAAGCGAGCAAACCAGATATGAGAGCAAGCGAGCGAGCCAGATATGCGAGCGAGCCAGATAAGAGAGCGAGCCAGACAAGAGAGCAAGTGAGCGAGCCAGATATGAGAGCAAGCGAGCCAGCTAGATGTGAGAGCGAGCGAGCCAGGTATGCGAGCGAGCCAGATAAGAGAGCGAGCCAGACAAGAGAGCAAGCGAGCCAGCCAGAAATGAGAGCAAGCGAGCCAGCCAGAAATGAGAGCAAGCGAGCCAGCCAGATGTGAGAGCGAGCCAGCCAGATATGCGAGCGAGCCAGATAAGAGAGCGAGCCAGACAAGAGAGCAAGCGAGCTAGCAAGATATGAGAGCAAGCGAGTGAGCCAGATTTGAGAGCGATCGAGCCAGATATGCGAGCGAGCAAGATAAGAGAGCGAGCCAGACAAGAGAGCAAGCTAGCGAGCCAGATATGAGAGCAAGCGAGCGAGCCGGATATGAGAGCAAGCGAACAAGCCAGATATGAGAGCAAGCGAGCGAGCCTGATTTGAGAGCGAGCAAACCAGATATGCGAGCGAGCCATAAAAGAGAGCGAGACAGACAAGAGAGCAAGCGAGAGAGCCAGATATGAGAGCAAGCTAGCAAGCCAGATATGAGAGCGAGCCAGACAAGAGAGCAAGCGCGCGAGCCAGATATGAGAGCAAGCGAGCGAGCCAGATATGAGAGCAAGCAAGCCAGCCAGATGTGAGAGCGAGCGAGCCAGATATGCGAGCAAGCCAGATATGAGAGCAAGCGAGCGAGCCAGATATGAGAGCAAGCGAACCAGCCAGATATGAGAGCGAGCGAGCCAGATAAGAGAGCGAGCATGACGAGAGAGAAAGCGAGCTAGCCAAATATGAGAGCAAGCGAGTGAGCCAGATTTGAGAGCGAGCGAGCCAAATATGCGAGCGAGCCAGATAAGAGAGTGAGCCAGACAAGAGAGCAAGCGAGCGAGCCAGATATGAGAACAAGCGAGCGAGCCAGATATGAGAGCAAGCGAGCGAGTCAGATATGAGAGCAAGCGAGCAAGCCAGATATGAGAGTAAGCGAGCGAGCCAGATATGAGAGCAAGCGAGCAAGCCAGATATGAGAGCGAGCGAGCCAGACATGAGAGCGAGCGAGCCAGATATGTTAGTGAGGGAGCCAGACAAGAGAGCAAGCGAGCGAGCCAGATGTGAGAGCAAGCGAGCCAGATATGCGAGCGAGCCATAAAAGAGAGCGAGACAGACAAGAGAGCAAGCGAGCGAGCCAGATATGAGAGCGAGCTAGCAAGGCAGATATAAGAGCAAGCCAGATAAGAGAGCGAGCCAGACAAAAGAGCAAGCGAGCGAGCCAGATATGAGAGCAAGCGAGCGAGCCAGATGTGAGAGCGAGCGAGCCAGATAAGAGAGCGAGCAAGACGAGAGAGAAAGCGAGCTAGCCAAATATGAGAGCAAGCGAGCGAGCCAGATTTGAGAGCGAGCGAGCCAGATATGCGAGCGAGCCAGATAAGAGAGTGAGCCAGACAAGAGAGCAAGCGAGCGAGCCAGATATGAGAACAAGCGAGCGAGCCAGATATGAGAGCAAGCGAGCGAGTCAGATATGAGAGCAAGCGAGCAAGCCAGATATGAGAGTAAGCGAGCGAGCCAGATATGAGAGCAAGCGAGCAAGCCAGATATGAGAGCGAGCGAGCCAGACATGAGAGCGAGTGAGCCAGATATGTGAGCGAGCGAGCCAGACAAGAGAGCAAGCGAGCGAGCCAGATGTGAGAGCAAGCGAGCCAGATATGCGAGCGAGCCATAAAAGAGAGCGAGACAGACAAGAGAGCAAGCGAGCGAGCCAGATATGAGAGCGAGCTAGCAAGGCAGATATAAGAGCAAGCCAGATAAGAGAGCGAGCCAGACAAAAGAGCAAGCGAGCGAGCCAGATATGAGAGCAAGCGAGCGAGCCAGATGTGAGAGCGAGCCAGATAAGAGAGCAAGCCAGACAAGAGAGCAAGCGAGCGAGCCAGATATGCTAGCGAGCAAGCCAAATAAGAGCAAGATAGCGAGCGAGCAAGATATGCGAGCGAGCCAGATAAGAGAGCGAGCCAGACAAGAGAGCAGCGAGCGAGCCAGATATGAGAGCAAGCGAGCAAGCCAGATGTGAGAGAGAGCGAGGAAGATAAGAGAGCGAGACAGACAATTAAGCAAGCGAGCGAGCCAGATATGAGAGCAAGCGAGCAATCCAGATATGAGAGTGAGCCAGACATGAGAGCGAGCGAGCCAGATATGAGAGCAAGCGAGCGAGCCAGATATGAGAGCAAGCGAGCCAGCCAGATATGAGAGCAAGCGAGCCAGCCAGATATGAGAGCGAGCGAGCGAGCCAGATGTGAGAGCGAGCGAGCAAGATATGCGAGCGAGCCAGATAAGAGAGCGAGCCAGACAAGAGAGCAGCGAGCGAGCCAGATATGAGAGCAAGCGAGCAAGCCAGATGTGAGAGAGAGCGAGGCAGATAAGAGAGCGAGACAGACAATTAAGCAAGCGAGCGAGCCAGATATGAGAGCAAGCGAGCGATCCAGATATGAGAGCGAGCCAGACATGAGAGCGAGCGAGCCAGATATGAGAGCAAGCGAGCGAGCCAGATATAAGAGCAAGCGAGCCAGCCAGATATGAGAGCGAGCGAGCCAGATAAGAGAGCGAGCAAGACAAGAGAGCAAGCGAGCTAGCCAGATATGAGAGCAAGCAAGCGAGACAGATTTGAGAGCAAGCGAGCGAGCCAGATATGAGAGCAAGCCAGATATGAGAGCGAGACAGATAAATGAGCGAACCAGACAAGAGAGCAAGCGAACGAGCCAGATATGAGAGCGAGCGAGCCAGATATGAGAGCAAGCGAGCCAGCCAGATGTGAGAGCGAGCGAGCCAGATATGCGAGCGAGCCAGATAAGAGAGCGAGCCAGACAAGAGAGCAGCGAGCGAGCCAGATATGAGAGCAAGCGAGCAAGCCAGATGTGAGAGAGAGCGAGGCAGATAAGAGAGCGAGACAGACAATTAAGCAAGCGAGCGAGCCAGATATGAGAGCAAGCGAGCAATCCAGATATGAGAGCGAGCCAGACATGAGAGCGAGCGAGCCAGATATGAGAGCAAGCGAGCGAGCCAGATATGAGAGCAAGCGAGCCAGCCAGATATGAGAGCGAGCGAGCGAGCCAGATGTGAGAGCGAGCGAGCAAGATATGCGAGCGAGCCAGATAAGAGAGCGAGCCAGACAAGAGAGCAGCGAGCGAGCCAGATATGAGAGCAAGCGAGCAAGCCAGATGTGAGAGAGAGCGAGGCAGATAAGAGAGCGAGACAGACAATTAAGCAAGCGAGCGAGCCAGATATGAGAGCAAGCGAGCGATCCAGATATGAGAGCGAGCCAGACATGAGAGCGAGCGAGCCAGATATGAGAGCAAGCGAGCGAGCCAGATATGAGAGCAAGCGAGCCAGCCAGATATGAGAGCGAGCGAGCCAGATAAGAGAGCGAGCAAGACAAGAGAGCAAGCGAGCTAGCCAGATATGAGAGCAAGCAAGCGAGACAGATTTGAGAGCAAGCGAGCGAGCCAGATATGAGAGCAAGCCAGATATGAGAGCGAGACAGATAAAAGAGCGAACCAGACAAGAGAGCAAGCGAACGAGCCAGATATGAGAGCGAGCGAGCCAGATATGAGAGCAAGCGAGCCAGCCAGATGTGAGAGCGAGCGAGCCAGATATGCGAGCGAGCCAGATAAGAGAGCGAGCCAGACAAGAGAGCAAGCGAGCGAGCCAGATATGAGATCAAGCGAGCAAGCCAAATATGAGAGCGAGCCACATAAGAGAGCGAACCAGACAAGAGAGCAAGCGAGAAAGCCAGATATGAGAGCGAGCCAGACATGAGAGCAAGCGAGCGAGCCAGATATGAGAGCGAGCGAGCCTGACATGAGAGCAAGCGAGGGAGCCAGATATGAGAGCGAGCGAGCCAGATAAGAGAGCAAGCCAGACAAGAGAGCAAGCGAGCGAGCCAGATATGCTAGCGAGCAAGCCAGATAAGAGAGCGAGCCAGACAAGTGAGCAAGCGAGCGAGCCAGATATGCTAGTGAGCAAGCCAGATAAGAGAGCGAGCCATACAAGAGAGCAAGCGAGCGAGCCAGATATGAGAGCAAGCGAGCAAGCCAGATGTGAGAGCGAGCGAGCAAGATATGCGAGCGAGCCAGATAAGAGAGCGAGCCAGACAAGAGAGCAGCGAGCGAGCCAGATATGAGAGCAAGCGAGCAAGCAAGATGTGAGAGAGTGAGGCAGATAAGAGAGCGAGCCAGACAATTAAGCAAGCGAGCAAGCCAGATATGAGAGAAAGTGACCGATCCAGATAAGAGAGCGAGCCAGACAAGAGAGCAAGCAAGCGAGCCAGATATGAGAGCAAGCGAGCCAGCCAGATGTGAGAGCGAATGAGCCATATATGCGAGCGAGCCAGATAACAGAGCGAGCCAGACGAGAGCAAGCGAGCGAGCCAGATGTGAGAGCGAGCGAGCTAGATATGCGAGCGAACCATAAAAGAGAGCGAGACAGACAAGAGAGCAAGCGAGCGAGCCAGATATGAGAGCAAGCTAGCAAGCCAGATATTAGACCGAGCCAGATAAGAGAGCGAACCAGACAAGAGAGCAAGCGAGCGAGCAAGATAAGAGAGCGAGCGAGCCAGACATGAGAGCAAGTGAGCGATCCAGATATGAGAGCTAGCGAGCCAGATAAGAGAGCAAGCGAGCCAGATATGAGAGCAAGCGAGCGAGCCAGATGTGAGAGCGAGACAGACAAGAGAGCGAGTCAGACAAGAGAGCAAGCGAGCGAGCCAGATATGTGAACAAGAGAGCGAGCTAGATGTGAGAGCTAGCGAGCAAGATATGCGAGCCAGCCAGATAAGAGAGCGAGCCAGACAAGAGAGCAGCGAGCGAGCCAGATATTAGAGCAAGCCAGATGTGAGAGAGAGCGAGGCAGATAAGAGAGCGAGCCAGACAATTAAGCAAGCGAGCAAGCCAGATATGCGAGCGAGCCAGACATGAGAGCGAGCGAGCCAAATATGAGAGCAAGCGAGCGAGCCAGATATGAGAGCAAGCGAGCCAGCCAGATATGAGAGCGAGCGAGCCAGATAAGAGAGCGAGCAAGACAAGAGAGCAAGCGAGCTAGCCAGATATAAGAGCAAGCGAGCGAGCCAGATTTGAGAGCGAGCGAGCCAGATATGCCAGTGATCCAGATAAGAGAGCGAGCAAGACAAGAGAGCAAGCGAGCGAGCCAGATATGAGAGCGAGCGAGACAGATATGAGAGCGAGCCAGCAAGCCAGATATGAGAGCGAGACAGATAAGAGAGCGACCCAGACAAGAGAGCAAGCGAGCGAGCCAGATATGTGAGCGAGCGAGCCAGATATGAGAGCAAGCGAGCCAAACATAAGAGCAAGCGAGCGAGCCAGATATGAGAGCGAGCTAGCCAGATTTGCGAGCGAGCCAGATAAGAGAGCGAGCCAGACAAGAGCGCAAGCGAGCGAGCCAGATATGAGAGCAAGCGAGCGAGCCAGATATGAGAGCAAGCGAGCGAGCCAGATATGAGAGCGAGTGAGCCAGATGTGAGAGCAAGCGAGCGAACCAAATATGAGAGCAAGCGAGCGAGCCAGATGTGAGAGCAAGCGAGCGAGCCAGATGTGAGAGCGAGACATATAAGAGAGCGAGCCAGATAAGAGAGCAAGTGATCGAGCCAGATATGAGAGCAAGAGAGCGAGCCAGATGTGAGAGCTAGCAAGCAAGATATGCGAGCGAGCCAGATAAGAGAGCGGGCCAGACAAGAGAGCAGCGAGCGAGCCAGATATGAGAGCAAGCGAGCAAGCCAGATGTGAGAGAGAGCGAGGCAGATAAGAGAGCGAGCCAGACAATTAAGCAAGCGAGCGAGCCAGATATGAGAGCAAGCGAGCGATCCAGATATGCGAGCGAGCCAGATATGAGAGCAAGCGAGCCAGCCAGATATGAGAGCGAGCGAGCCAGATAAGAGAGCGAGCAAGAAAAGAGAGCAAGCGAGCTAGCCAGATATGAGAGCAAGCGAGCGAGCCAGATTTGAGAGTGAGCGAGCCAGATATGAGAGCAAGCGAGCGAGACAGATATGAGAGCAAGCGAGCAAGCCAGATATGAAAGCGTGACAGATAAGAGAGCGAACCAGACAAGAGAGCAAGCGAGCGAGACAGATATGATAGCGAGCGAGTCAGACATGAGAGCAAGCGAGCAAGCCAGATATGTGAGCGAGCGAGCCAGATATGAGAGCAAGCGAGCGAGCCAGATGTGAGAGCGGGCGAGCCAGATATGCGAGCGAGCCAGATAAAAGAGCGAGCCAGACAAGAGAGCAAGCGAGCCAGCCAGATATGAGAGCAAGTGAGCAAGCCAGATGTGAGAGAGAGCGAGGCAGATAAGAGAGCGAGCGAGCCAGATATGCGAGCGAGGGAGCCAGATAAGAGAGCGAGCCAGACAAGAGAGCAAGCTAGCGAGCCAGATGTGAGAACGAGCGAGCCAGATGTGAGAGTGAGCCATATAAGAGAGCGAGACAGACAAGAGAGCAAGCGAGCAAGCCAGATATGAGAGCAAGAGAGCAAACCAGACATGAGAGCGAGCCAGACAAGAGCGCAAGCGAGCGATCCAGATATGAGAGAGAGAGAGCCAGACATGAGAGCAAGCGAGCGAGCCAGATATGAGAGCGAGCGAGCCAGATATGCGAGCGAGGGAGCCAGATAAGAGAGCGAGCCAGACAAGAGATCAAGCTAGCGAGCCAGATGTGAGAACGAGCGAGCCAGATGTGAGAGTGAGCCATATAAGAGAGCGAGACAGACAAGAGAGCAAGCGAGCAAGCCAGATATGAGAGCAAGAGAGCAAACCAGACATGAGAGCGAGCCAGACAAGAGCGCAAGCGAGCGATCCAGATATGAGAGCAAGCGAGTGAGCCAGACATGCAAGCGAGCGAGCTATATAAGAGAGCGAGCCAGACATGAGAGCAAGCGAGCGAGCCAGATATGAGAGCGAGCGAGCCAGACATGAGAGCAAGCGAGCGAGCCAGATATGAGAGCGAGCGAGCCAGATATGCGAGCGAGCGAGCCAGATAAGAGAGCGAGCCAGACAAGAGAGCAAGCGAGCGAGCCAGATGTGAGAGCGAGCGAGCCAGATATGCGAGCGAGCCATATAAGAGAGCGAGACAGTCAAGAGAGCAAGCGAGCGAGCCAGATATGAGAGCAAGCGATCGAGCCAGATGTGAGAGCGAGCAAGCCAGATATGCGAGCGAGCCAGATAAGAGAGCGAGCCAGACAAGAGAGCAAGCGAGCGAGCCAGATATGAGAGCGAGTGAGCCAGACATGAGAGCAAGCGAGCGAGCCAGCTATGAGAGCGAGCGAACCAGACATGAGATCAAGCGAGTGAGCCAGATATGCGAGCGAGCGAGCCAGATAATAGAGCAAGCCAGACAAGAGAGCAAGCGAGCGAGCCAGATATGAGTGCAAGCGAGCGAGCCAGATGTGAGAGCGAGCGAGCCATATAAGAGAGCGAGACAAACAAGAGAGCAAGCGAGCGAGCCAGATATGAGAGCAAGCGAGCAAGCCAGATATGATAGCGAGCCAGATAAGAGAGCGAGCCAGACAAGAGAGCAAGCGAGTGAGCCAGATATGAGAGCAAGCGAGCGAGCCAGATGTGAGAGTGAGTGAGCCAGATATGAGAGCAAGCAAGCCAAATATGAGAGTGAGCCAGATAAGAGAGCGAACCAGACAAGAGGGCAAGCGAGCGAGACAAATATGAGAGCGAGCCAGATATGAGAGCAAGCGAGCGAGCCAGATATGAGAGCAAGCGAGCGATCCAGATATGAGAGCGAGCGAGCCAGACATGAGAGCAAGTGAGCGAGCCAGATATGAGAGCGAGCGAGCGAGCCAGATGTGAGAGCGAGCGAGCAAGATATGCGAGCGAGCCAGATAAGAGAGCGAGCCAGACAAGAGAGCAGCGAGCGAGCCAGATATGAGAGCAAGCGAGCAAGCCAGATGTGAGAGAGAGCGAGGCAGATAAGAGAGCGAGACAGACAATTAAGCAAGCGAGCGAGCCAGATATGAGAGCAAGCGAGCGATCCAGATATGAGAGCGAGCCAGACATGAGAGCGAGCGAGCCAGATATGAGAGCAAGCGAGCGAGCCAGATATAAGAGCAAGCGAGCCAGCCAGATATGAGAGCGAGCGAGCCAGATAAGAGAGCGAGCAAGACAAGAGAGCAAGCGAGCTAGCCAGATATGAGAGCAAGCAAGCGAGACAGATTTGAGAGCAAGCGAGCGAGCCAGATATGAGAGCAAGCCAGATATGAGAGCGAGACAGATAAATGAGCGAACCAGACAAGAGAGCAAGCGAACGAGCCAGATATGAGAGCGAGCGAGCCAGATATGAGAGCAAGCGAGCCAGCCAGATGTGAGAGCGAGCGAGCCAGATATGCGAGCGAGCCAGATAAGAGAGCGAGCCAGACAAGAGAGCAGCGAGCGAGCCAGATATGAGAGCAAGCGAGCAAGCCAGATGTGAGAGAGAGCGAGGCAGATAAGAGAGCGAGACAGACAATTAAGCAAGCGAGCGAGCCAGATATGAGAGCAAGCGAGCAATCCAGATATGAGAGCGAGCCAGACATGAGAGCGAGCGAGCCAGATATGAGAGCAAGCCAGATATGAGAGCAAGCGAGCCAGCCAGATATGAGAGCGAGCGAGCGAGCCAGATGTGAGAGCGAGCGAGCAAGATATGCGAGCGAGCCAGATAAGAGAGCGAGCCAGACAAGAGAGCAGCGAGCGAGCCAGATATGAGAGCAAGCGAGCAAGCCAGATGTGAGAGAGAGCGAGGCAGATAAGAGAGCGAGACAGACAATTAAGCAAGCGAGCGAGCCAGATATGAGAGCAAGCGAGCGATCCAGATATGAGAGCGAGCCAGACATGAGAGCGAGCGAGCCAGATATGAGAGCAAGCGAGCGAGCCAGATATGAGAGCAAGCGAGCCAGCCAGATATGAGAGCGAGCGAGCCAGATAAGAGAGCGAGCAAGACAAGAGAGCAAGCGAGCTAGCCAGATATGAGAGCAAGCAAGCGAGACAGATTTGAGAGCAAGCGAGCGAGCCAGATATGAGAGCAAGCCAGATATGAGAGCGAGACAGATAAAAGAGCGAACCAGACAAGAGAGCAAGCGAACGAGCCAGATATGAGAGCGAGCGAGCCAGATATGAGAGCAAGCGAGCCAGCCAGATGTGAGAGCGAGCGAGCCAGATATGCGAGCGAGCCAGATAAGAGAGCGAGCCAGACAAGAGAGCAAGCGAGCGAGCCAGATATGAGATCAAGCGAGCAAGCCAAATATGAGAGCGAGCCACATAAGAGAGCGAACCAGACAAGAGAGCAAGCGAGCAATCCAGATATGAGAGCGAGCCAGACATGAGAGCAAGCGAGCGAGCCAGATATGAGAGCGAGCGAGCCTGACATGAGAGCAAGCGAGGGAGCCAGATATGAGAGCGAGCGAGCCAGATAAGAGAGCAAGCCAGACAAGAGAGCAAGCGAGCGAGCCAGATATGCTAGCGAGCAAGCCAGATAAGAGAGCGAGCCAGACAAGTGAGCAAGCGAGCGAGCCAGATATGCTATTGAGCAAGCCAGATAAGAGAGCGAGCCATACAAGAGAGCAAGCGAGCGAGCCAGATATGAGAGCAAGCGAGCAAGCCAGATGTGAGAGCGAGCGAGCAAGATATGCGAGCGAGCCAGATAAGAGAGCGAGCCAGACAAGAGAGCAGCGAGCGAGCCAGATATGAGAGCAAGCGAGCAAGCAAGATGTGAGAGAGAGTGAGGCAGATAAGAGAGCGAGCCAGACAATTAAGCAAGCGAGCAAGCCAGATATGAGAGAAAGTGACCGATCCAGATAAGAGAGCGAGCCAGACAAGAGAGCAAGCAAGCGAGCCAGATATGAGAGCAAGCGAGCCAGCCAGATGTGAGAGCGAGTGAGCCATATATGCGAGCGAGCCAGATAACAGAGCGAGCCAGACAAGAGAGCAAGCGAGCGAGCCAGATGTGAGAGCGAGCGAGCTAGATATGCGAGCGAACCATAAAAGAGAGCGAGACAGACAAGAGAGCAAGCGAGCGAGCCAGATATGAGAGCAAGCTAGCAAGCCAGATATTAGACCGAGCCAGATAAGAGAGCGAACCAGACAAGAGAGCAAGCGAGCGAGCAAGATAAGAGAGCGAGCGAGCCAGACATGAGAGCAAGTGAGCGATCCAGATATGAGAGCTAGCGAGCCAGATAAGAGAGCAAGCGAGCCAGATATGAGAGCAAGCGAGCGAGCCAGATGTGAGAGCGAGACAGACAAGAGAGCGAGTCAGACAAGAGAGCAAGCGAGCGAGCCAGATATGTGAACAAGAGAGCGAGCTAGATGTGAGAGCTAGCGAGCAAGATATGCGAGCCAGCCAGATAAGAGAGCGAGCCAGACAAGAGAGCAGCGAGCGAGCCAGATATTAGAGCAAGCCAGATGTGAGAGAGAGCGAGCCAGATAAGAGAGCAAGCCAGACAAGAGAGCAAGCGAGCGAGCCAGATATGCTAGCGAGCAAGCCAGATAAGAGAGCGAGCCAGACAAGTGAGCAAGCGAGCGAGCCAGATATGCTAGTGAGCAAGCCAGATAAGAGAGCGAGCCATACAAGAGAGCAAGCGAGCGAGCCAGATATGAGAGCAAGCGAGCAAGCCAGATGTGAGAGCGAGCGAGCAAGATATGCGAGCGAGCCAGATAAGAGAGCGAGCCAGACAAGAGAGCAGCGAGCGAGCCAGATATGAGAGCAAGCGAGCAAGCAAGATGTGAGAGAGAGTGAGGCAGATAAGAGAGCGAGCCAGACAATTAAGCAAGCGAGCAAGCCAGATATGAGAGAAAGTGACCGATCCAGATAAGAGAGCGAGCCAGACAAGAGAGCAAGCAAGCGAGCCAGATATGAGAGCAAGCGAGCCAGCCAGATGTGAGAGCGAGTGAGCCATATATGCGAGCGAGCCAGATAACAGAGCGAGCCAGACAAGAGAGCAAGCGAGCGAGCCAGATGTGAGAGCGAGCGAGCTAGATATGCGAGCGAACCATAAAAGAGAGCGAGACAGACAAGAGAGCAAGCGAGCGAGCCAGATATGAGAGCAAGCTAGCAAGCCAGATATTAGACCGAGCCAGATAAGAGAGCGAACCAGACAAGAGAGCAAGCGAGCGAGCAAGATAAGAGAGCGAGCGAGCCAGACATGAGAGCAAGTGAGCGATCCAGATATGAGAGCTAGCGAGCCAGATAAGAGAGCAAGCGAGCCAGATATGAGAGCAAGCGAGCGAGCCAGATGTGAGAGCGAGACAGACAAGAGAGCGAGTCAGACAAGAGAGCAAGCGAGCGAGCCAGATATGTGAACAAGAGAGCGAGCTAGATGTGAGAGCTAGCGAGCAAGATATGCGAGCCAGCCAGATAAGAGAGCGAGCCAGACAAGAGAGCAGCGAGCGAGCCAGATATTAGAGCAAGCCAGATGTGAGAGAGAGCGAGGCAGATAAGAGAGCGAGCCAGACAATTAAGCAAGCGAGCAAGCCAGATATGCGAGCGAGCCAGACATGAGAGCGAGCGAGCCAAATATGAGAGCAAGCGAGCGAGCCAGATATGAGAGCAAGCGAGCCAGCCAGATATGAGAGCGAGCGAGCCAGATAAGAGAGCGAGCAAGACAAGAGAGCAAGCGAGCTAGCCAGATATAAGAGCAAGCGAGCGAGCCAGATTTGAGAGCGAGCGAGCCAGATATGCCAGTGATCCAGATAAGAGAGCGAGCAAGACAAGAGAGCAAGCGAGCGAGCCAGATATGAGAGCGAGCGAGACAGATATGAGAGCGAGCCAGCAAGCCAGATATGAGAGCGAGACAGATAAGAGAGCGACCCAGACAAGAGAGCAAGCGAGCGAGCCAGATATGTGAGCGAGCGAGCCAGATATGAGAGCAAGCGAGCCAAACATAAGAGCAAGCGAGCGAGCCAGATATGAGAGCGAGCTAGCCAGATTTGCGAGCGAGCCAGATAAGAGAGCGAGCCAGACAAGAGCGCAAGCGAGCGAGCCAGATATGAGAGCAAGCGAGCGAGCCAGATATGAGAGCAAGCGAGCGAGCCAGATATGAGAGCGAGTGAGCCAGATGTGAGAGCAAGCGAGCGAACCAAATATGAGAGCAAGCGAGCGAGCCAGATGTGAGAGCAAGCGAGCGAGCCAGATGTGAGAGCGAGACATATAAGAGAGCGAGCCAGATAAGAGAGCAAGTGATCGAGCCAGATATGAGAGCAAGAGAGCGAGCCAGATGTGAGAGCTAGCAAGCAAGATATGCGAGCGAGCCAGATAAGAGAGCGGGCCAGACAAGAGAGCAGCGAGCGAGCCAGATATGAGAGCAAGCGAGCAAGCCAGATGTGAGAGAGAGCGAGGCAGATAAGAGAGCGAGCCAGACAATTAAGCAAGCGAGCGAGCCAGATATGAGAGCAAGCGAGCGATCCAGATATGCGAGCGAGCCAGATATGAGAGCAAGCGAGCCAGCCAGATATGAGAGCGAGCGAGCCAGATAAGAGAGCGAGCAAGAAAAGAGAGCAAGCGAGCTAGCCAGATATGAGAGCAAGCGAGCGAGCCAGATTTGAGAGTGAGCGAGCCAGATATGAGAGCAAGCGAGCGAGACAGATATGAGAGCAAGCGAGCAAGCCAGATATGAAAGCGTGACAGATAAGAGAGCGAACCAGACAAGAGAGCAAGCGAGCGAGACAGATATGATAGCGAGCGAGTCAGACATGAGAGCAAGCGAGCAAGCCAGATATGTGAGCGAGCGAGCCAGATATGAGAGCAAGCGAGCGAGCCAGATGTGAGAGCGGGCGAGCCAGATATGCGAGCGAGCCAGATAAAAGAGCGAGCCAGACAAGAGAGCAAGCGAGCCAGCCAGATATGAGAGCAAGTGAGCAAGCCAGATGTGAGAGAGAGCGAGGCAGATAAGAGAGCGAGCGAGCCAGATATGCGAGCGAGGGAGCCAGATAAGAGAGCGAGCCAGACAAGAGAGCAAGCTAGCGAGCCAGATGTGAGAACGAGCGAGCCAGATGTGAGAGTGAGCCATATAAGAGAGCGAGACAGACAAGAGAGCAAGCGAGCAAGCCAGATATGAGAGCAAGAGAGCAAACCAGACATGAGAGCGAGCCAGACAAGAGCGCAAGCGAGCGATCCAGATATGAGAGAGAGCCAGACATGAGAGCAAGCGAGCGAGCCAGATATGAGAGCGAGCGAGCCAGATATGCGAGCGAGGGAGCCAGATAAGAGAGCGAGCCAGACAAGAGAGCAAGCTAGCGAGCCAGATGTGAGAACGAGCGAGCCAGATGTGAGAGTGAGCCATATAAGAGAGCGAGACAGACAAGAGAGCAAGCGAGCAAGCCAGATATGAGAGCAAGAGAGCAAACCAGACATGAGAGCGAGCCAGACAAGAGCGCAAGCGAGCGATCCAGATATGAGAGCAAGCGAGTGAGCCAGACATGCAAGCGAGCGAGCTATATAAGAGAGCGAGCCAGACATGAGAGCAAGCGAGCGAGCCAGATATGAGAGCGAGCGAGCCAGACATGAGAGCAAGCGAGCGAGCCAGATATGAGAGCGAGCGAGCCAGATATGCGAGCGAGCGAGCCAGATAAGAGAGCGAGCCAGACAAGAGAGCAAGCGAGCGAGCCAGATGTGAGAGCGAGCGAGCCAGATATGCGAGCGAGCCATATAAGAGAGCGAGACAGTCAAGAGAGCAAGCGAGCGAGCCAGATATGAGAGCAAGCGATCGAGCCAGATGTGAGAGCGAGCAAGCCAGATATGCGAGCGAGCCAGATAAGAGAGCGAGCCAGACAAGAGAGCAAGCGAGCGAGCCAGATATGAGAGCGAGTGAGCCAGACATGAGAGCAAGCGAGCGAGCCAGCTATGAGAGCGAGCGAACCAGACATGAGATCAAGCGAGTGAGCCAGATATGCGAGCGAGCGAGCCAGTTAATAGAGCAAGCCAGACAAGAGAGCAAGCGAGCGAGCCAGATATGAGTGCAAGCGAGCGAGCCAGATGTGAGAGCGAGCGAGCCATATAAGAGAGCGAGACAAACAAGAGAGCAAGCGAGCGAGCCAGATATGAGAGCAAGCGAGCAAGCCAGATATGATAGCGAGCCAGATAAGAGAGCGAGCCAGACAAGAGAGCAAGCGAGTGAGCCAGATATGAGAGCAAGCGAGCGAGCCAGATGTGAGAGTGAGTGAGCCAGATATGAGAGCAAGCAAGCCAAATATGAGAGTGAGCCAGATAAGAGAGCGAACCAGACAAGAGGGCAAGCGAGCGAGACAGATATGAGAGCGAGCCAGATATGAGAGCAAGCGAGCGAGCCAGATATGAGAGCAAGCGAGCGATCCAGATATGAGAGCGAGCGAGCCAGACATGAGAGCAAGTGAGCGAGCCAGATATGAGAGCGAGCGAGCGAGCCAGATGTGAGAGCGAGCGAGCAAGATATGCGAGCGAGCCAGATAAGAGAGCGAGCCAGACAAGAGAGCAGCGAGCGAGCCAGATATGAGAGCAAGCGAGCAAGCCAGATGTGAGAGAGAGCGAGGCAGATAAGAGAGCGAGACAGACAATTAAGCAAGCGAGCGAGCCAGATATGAGAGCAAGCGAGCGATCCAGATATGAGAGCGAGCCAGACATGAGAGCGAGCGAGCCAGATATGAGAGCAAGCGAGCGAGCCAGATATAAGAGCAAGCGAGCCAGCCAGATATGAGAGCGAGCGAGCCAGATAAGAGAGCGAGCAAGACAAGAGAGCAAGCGAGCTAGCCAGATATGAGAGCAAGCAAGCGAGACAGATTTGAGAGCAAGCGAGCGAGCCAGATATGAGAGCAAGCCAGATATGAGAGCGAGACAGATAAATGAGCGAACCAGACAAGAGAGCAAGCGAACGAGCCAGATATGAGAGCGAGCGAGCCAGATATGAGAGCAAGCGAGCCAGCCAGATGTGAGAGCGAGCGAGCCAGATATGCGAGCGAGCCAGATAAGAGAGCGAGCCAGACAAGAGAGCAGCGAGCGAGCCAGATATGAGAGCAAGCGAGCAAGCCAGATGTGAGAGAGAGCGAGGCAGATAAGAGAGCGAGACAGACAATTAAGCAAGCGAGCGAGCCAGATATGAGAGCAAGCGAGCAATCCAGATATGAGAGCGAGCCAGACATGAGAGCGAGCGAGCCAGATATGAGAGCAAGCCAGATATGAGAGCAAGCGAGCCAGCCAGATATGAGAGCGAGCGAGCGAGCCAGATGTGAGAGCGAGCGAGCAAGATATGCGAGCGAGCCAGATAAGAGAGCGAGCCAGACAAGAGAGCAGCGAGCGAGCCAGATATGAGAGCAAGCGAGCAAGCCAGATGTGAGAGAGAGCGAGGCAGATAAGAGAGCGAGACAGACAATTAAGCAAGCGAGCGAGCCAGATATGAGAGCAAGCGAGCGATCCAGATATGAGAGCGAGCCAGACATGAGAGCGAGCGAGCCAGATATGAGAGCAAGCGAGCGAGCCAGATATGAGAGCAAGCGAGCCAGCCAGATATGAGAGCGAGCGAGCCAGATAAGAGAGCGAGCAAGACAAGAGAGCAAGCGAGCTAGCCAGATATGAGAGCAAGCAAGCGAGACAGATTTGAGAGCAAGCGAGCGAGCCAGATATGAGAGCAAGCCAGATATGAGAGCGAGACAGATAAAAGAGCGAACCAGACAAGAGAGCAAGCGAACGAGCCAGATATGAGAGCGAGCGAGCCAGATATGAGAGCAAGCGAGCCAGCCAGATGTGAGAGCGAGCGAGCCAGATATGCGAGCGAGCCAGATAAGAGAGCGAGCCAGACAAGAGAGCAAGCGAGCGAGCCAGATATGAGATCAAGCGAGCAAGCCAAATATGAGAGCGAGCCACATAAGAGAGCGAACCAGACAAGAGAGCAAGCGAGAAAGCCAGATATGAGAGCGAGCCAGACATGAGAGCAAGCGAGCGAGCCAGATATGAGAGCGAGCGAGCCTGACATGAGAGCAAGCGAGGGAGCCAGATATGAGAGCGAGCGAGCCAGATAAGAGAGCAAGCCAGACAAGAGAGCAAGCGAGCGAGCCAGATATGCTAGCGAGCAAGCCAGATAAGAGAGCGAGCCAGACAAGTGAGCAAGCGAGCGAGCCAGATATGCTATTGAGCAAGCCAGATAAGAGAGCGAGCCATACAAGAGAGCAAGCGAGCGAGCCAGATATGAGAGCAAGCGAGCAAGCCAGATGTGAGAGCGAGCGAGCAAGATATGCGAGCGAGCCAGATAAGAGAGCGAGCCAGACAAGAGAGCAGCGAGCGAGCCAGATATGAGAGCAAGCGAGCAAGCAAGATGTGAGAGAGAGTGAGGCAGATAAGAGAGCGAGCCAGACAATTAAGCAAGCGAGCAAGCCAGATATGAGAGAAAGTGACCGATCCAGATAAGAGAGCGAGCCAGACAAGAGAGCAAGCAAGCGAGCCAGATATGAGAGCAAGCGAGCCAGCCAGATGTGAGAGCGAGTGAGCCATATATGCGAGCGAGCCAGATAACAGAGCGAGCCAGACAAGAGAGCAAGCGAGCGAGCCAGATGTGAGAGCGAGCGAGCTAGATATGCGAGCGAACCATAAAAGAGAGCGAGACAGACAAGAGAGCAAGCGAGCGAGCCAGATATGAGAGCAAGCTAGCAAGCCAGATATTAGACCGAGCCAGATAAGAGAGCGAACCAGACAAGAGATCAAGCGAGCGAGCAAGATAAGAGAGCGAGCGAGCCAGACATGAGAGCAAGTGAGCGATCCAGATATGAGAGCTAGCGAGCCAGATAAGAGAGCAAGCGAGCCAGATATGAGAGCAAGCGAGCGAGCCAGATGTGAGAGCGAGACAGACAAGAGAGCGAGTCAGACAAGAGAGCAAGCGAGCGAGCCAGATATGTGAACAAGAGAGCGAGCTAGATGTGAGAGCTAGCGAGCAAGATATGCGAGCCAGCCAGATAAGAGAGCGAGCCAGACAAGAGAGCAGCGAGCGAGCCAGATATTAGAGCAAGCCAGATGTGAGAGAGAGCGAGCCAGATAAGAGAGCAAGCCAGACAAGAGAGCAAGCGAGCGAGCCAGATATGCTAGCGAGCAAGCCAGATAAGAGAGCGAGCCAGACAAGTGAGCAAGCGAGCGAGCCAGATATGCTAGTGAGCAAGCCAGATAAGAGAGCGAGCCATACAAGAGAGCAAGCGAGCGAGCCAGATATGAGAGCAAGCGAGCAAGCCAGATGTGAGAGCGAGCGAGCAAGATATGCGAGCGAGCCAGATAAGAGAGCGAGCCAGACAAGAGAGCAGCGAGCGAGCCAGATATGAGAGCAAGCGAGCAAGCAAGATGTGAGAGAGAGTGAGGCAGATAAGAGAGCGAGCCAGACAATTAAGCAAGCGAGCAAGCCAGATATGAGAGAAAGTGACCGATCCAGATAAGAGAGCGAGCCAGACAAGAGAGCAAGCAAGCGAGCCAGATATGAGAGCAAGCGAGCCAGCCAGATGTGAGAGCGAGTGAGCCATATATGCGAGCGAGCCAGATAACAGAGCGAGCCAGACAAGAGAGCAAGCGAGCGAGCCAGATGTGAGAGCGAGCGAGCTAGATATGCGAGCGAACCATAAAAGAGAGCGAGACAGACAAGAGAGCAAGCGAGCGAGCCAGATATGAGAGCAAGCTAGCAAGCCAGATATTAGACCGAGCCAGATAAGAGAGCGAACCAGACAAGAGAGCAAGCGAGCGAGCAAGATAAGAGAGCGAGCGAGCCAGACATGAGAGCAAGTGAGCGATCCAGATATGAGAGCTAGCGAGCCAGATAAGAGAGCAAGCGAGCCAGATATGAGAGCAAGCGAGCGAGCCAGATGTGAGAGCGAGACAGACAAGAGAGCGAGTCAGACAAGAGAGCAAGCGAGCGAGCCAGATATGTGAACAAGAGAGCGAGCTAGATGTGAGAGCTAGCGAGCAAGATATGCGAGCCAGCCAGATAAGAGAGCGAGCCAGACAAGAGAGCAGCGAGCGAGCCAGATATTAGAGCAAGCCAGATGTGAGAGAGAGCGAGGCAGATAAGAGAGCGAGCCAGACAATTAAGCAAGCGAGCAAGCCAGATATGCGAGCGAGCCAGACATGAGAGCGAGCGAGCCAAATATGGGAGCAAGCGAGCGAGCCAGATATGAGAGCAAGCGAGCCAGCCAGATATGAGAGCGAGCGAGCCAGATATGCCAGTGATCCAGATAAGAGAGCGAGCAAGACAAGAGAGCAAGCGAGCGAGCCAGATATGAGAGCGAGCGAGACAGATATGAGAGCGAGCCAGCAAGCCAGATATGAGAGCGAGACAGATAAGAGAGCGACCCAGACAAGAGAGCAAGCGAGCGAGCCAGATATGTGAGCGAGCGAGCCAGATATGAGAGCAAGCGAGCCAAACATAAGAGCAAGCGAGCGAGCCAGATATGAGAGCGAGCTAGCCAGATTTGCGAGCGAGCCAGATAAGAGAGCGAGCCAGACAAGAGCGCAAGCGAGCGAGCCAGATATGAGAGCAAGCGAGCGAGCCAGATATGAGAGCAAGCGAGCGAGCCAGATATGAGAGCGAGTGAGCCAGATGTGAGAGCAAGCGAGCGAACCAAATATGAGAGCAAGCGAGCGAGCCAGATGTGAGAGCAAGCGAGCGAGCCAGATGTGAGAGCGAGACATATAAGAGAGCGAGCCAGATAAGAGAGCAAGTGATCGAGCCAGATATGAGAGCAAGAGAGCGAGCCAGATGTGAGAGCTAGCAAGCAAGATATGCGAGCGAGCCAGATAAGAGAGCGGGCCAGACAAGAGAGCAGCGAGCGAGCCAGATATGAGAGCAAGCGAGCAAGCCAGATGTGAGAGAGAGCGAGGCAGATAAGAGAGCGAGCCAGACAATTAAGCAAGCGAGCGAGCCAGATATGAGAGCAAGCGAGCGATCCAGATATGCGAGCGAGCCAGATATGAGAGCAAGCGAGCCAGCCAGATATGAGAGCGAGCGAGCCAGATAAGAGAGCGAGCAAGAAAAGAGAGCAAGCGAGCTAGCCAGATATGAGAGCAAGCGAGCGAGCCAGATTTGAGAGTGAGCGAGCCAGATATGAGAGCAAGCGAGCGAGACAGATATGAGAGCAAGCGAGCAAGCCAGATATGAAAGCGTGACAGATAAGAGAGCGAACCAGACAAGAGAGCAAGCGAGCGAGACAGATATGATAGCGAGCGAGTCAGACATGAGAGCAAGCGAGCAAGCCAGATATGTGAGCGAGCGAGCCAGATATGAGAGCAAGCGAGCGAGCCAGATGTGAGAGCGGGCGAGCCAGATATGCGAGCGAGCCAGATAAAAGAGCGAGCCAGACAAGAGAGCAAGCGAGCCAGCCAGATATGAGAGCAAGTGAGCAAGCCAGATGTGAGAGAGAGCGAGGCAGATAAGAGAGCGAGCGAGCCAGATATGCGAGCGAGGGAGCCAGATAAGAGAGCGAGCCAGACAAGAGAGCAAGCTAGCGAGCCAGATGTGAGAACGAGCGAGCCAGATGTGAGAGTGAGCCATATAAGAGAGCGAGACAGACAAGAGAGCAAGCGAGCAAGCCAGATATGAGAGCAAGAGAGCAAACCAGACATGAGAGCGAGCCAGACAAGAGCGCAAGCGAGCGATCCAGATATGAGAGAGAGAGAGCCAGACATGAGAGCAAGCGAGCGAGCCAGATATGAGAGCGAGCGACCCAGATATGCGAGCGAGGGAGCCAGATAAGAGAGCGAGCCAGACAAGAGAGCAAGCTAGCGAGCCAGATGTGAGAACGAGCGAGCCAGATGTGAGAGTGAGCCATATAAGAGAGCGAGACAGACAAGAGAGCAAGCGAGCAAGCCAGATATGAGAGCAAGAGAGCAAACCAGACATGAGAGCGAGCCAGACAAGAGCGCAAGCGAGCGATCCAGATATGAGAGCAAGCGAGTGAGCCAGACATGCAAGCGAGCGAGCTATATAAGAGAGCGAGCCAGACATGAGAGCAAGCGAGCGAGCCAGATATGAGAGCGAGCGAGCCAGACATGAGAGCAAGCGAGCGAGCCAGATATGAGAGCGAGCGAGCCAGATATGCGAGCAAGCGAGCCAGATAAGAGAGCGAGCCAGACAAGAGAGCAAGCGAGCGAGCCAGATGTGAGAGCGAGCGAGCCAGATATGCGAGCGAGCCATATAAGAGAGCGAGACAGTCAAGAGAGCAAGCGAGCGAGCCAGATATGAGAGCAAGCGATCGAGCCAGATGTGAGAGCGAGCAAGCCAGATATGCGAGCGAGCCAGATAAGAGAGCGAGCCAGACAAGAGAGCAAGCGAGCGAGCCAGATATGAGAGCGAGTGAGCCAGACATGAGAGCAAGCGAGCGAGCCAGCTATGAGAGCGAGCGAACCAGACATGAGATCAAGCGAGTGAGCCAGATATGCGAGCGAGCGAGCCAGATAATAGAGCAAGCCAGACAAGAGAGCAAGCGAGCGAGCCAGATATGAGTGCAAGCGAGCGAGCCAGATGTGAGAGCGAGCGAGCCATATAAGAGAGCGAGACAAACAAGAGAGCAAGCGAGCGAGCCAGATATGAGAGCAAGCGAGCAAGCCAGATATGATAGCGAGCCAGATAAGAGAGCGAGCCAGACAAGAGAGCAAGCGAGTGAGCCAGATATGAGAGCAAGCGAGCGAGCCAGATGTGAGAGTGAGTGAGCCAGATATGAGAGCAAGCAAGCCAAATATGAGAGTGAGCCAGATAAGAGAGCGAACCAGACAAGAGGGCAAGCGAGCGAGACAGATATGAGAGCGAGCCAGATATGAGAGCAAGCGAGCGAGCCAGATATGAGAGCAAGCGAGCGATCCAGATATGAGAGCGAGCGAGCCAGACATGAGAGCAAGTGAGCGAGCCAGATATGAGAGCAAGCGAGCGATCCAGATATGAGAGCGAGCGAGCCAGACATGAGAGCGAGCGAGCCATATGTGAGAGTGAGCGAGCCAGATATGCGGGAGAGCCAGATAAAAGAGCGAGCCAGACAAGAGCGCAGGCGAGCGAGCCAGATATGAGAGCAAGCAAGTGAGCCAGATATGCGAGCGAGTGAGCCATAAAAGTGAGCGAGCAAGACAAGAGAGCAAGCGAGTGAGCCAGATTTGAGAGCGAGCGAGCCAGATATGAGAGCAATCGAGCCATCCAGATATGAGAGCAAGCGAGCCAGACATGAGAGCAAGCGAACGAGCCAGATGTGAGAGCAAGTGAGCGATCCAGATATGAGAGCGAGCAAGCCAGACATGAGAGCAAGTGAGCGAGCCAGATATGAGAGCGAGTGAGCCATATAAGAGAGCGAGCCAGACAAGAGCGCTAGCGAGCAAGCCAGATATGAGAGCAAGCGAGTGAGCCAGATATGAGAGCGAGTGAGCCAGACATGAGAGCAATTGAGTGAGCCAGATATGAGAGTGAGCGAGCCAGACATGAGAGCAAGCGAGCGAGCCAGATAAGGGAGCAAGCCAGACAAGAGAGCAAGCAAGCGAGCCAGATATGAGAGCAAGCGAGCGAGCCAGATGTGAGAGCGAGCCAGATAAGAGATCGAGCCAGACAAGAGAGCAAGCGAGCGAGCCAGATATGAGAGCAAGCGAGCGTGATAGATATGAGAGCAAGAGAGTGAGCCAGATATGCTAGCGAGCGAGTCATATAAGAGAACGAGCCAGACAAGAGAGCAAGCGAGCGAGCCAGATATGAGAGCGAGTGAGCCAGACATGAGAGCAAGCGAGTGAACCAGATATGAGAGTGAGCGAGCCAGACATGAGAGCAAGCGAGCGAGCCAGATATGAGAGCGAGCAAGCCAGACATGAGAGCAAGCGAGCGAGCCAGATATGAGAGCGAGCGAGCCAGACATGAGAGCAAGTGAGCGAGCCAGATATTATAGCGAGCGAGCCAGATATGCGAGCAAGCGAGCCAGATATGAGAGCGAGAGAGCCAGACAAGAGAGCAAGCGAGCGGGCCAGATGTGAGAGCGAGCGAGCCAGACATGAGAGCGAGCGAGCCATATGTGAGAGTGAACGAGCCAGATATGCGGGAGAGCCAGATAAAAGAGCGAGCCAGACAGGAGCGCAGGCGAGCGAGCCAGATATGAGAGCAAGCAAGTGAGCCAGATATGCGAGCGAGTGAGCCATAAAAGTGAGCGAGCAAGACAAGAGAGCAAGCGAGTGAGCCAGATTTGAGAGCGAGTGAGCCAGATATGAGAGCAAGCGAGCGAGACAGATATGAGAGGCAGCGAGCCAGATATGAGAGCAATCGAGCCATCCAGATATGAGAGCGAGCGAGCCAGACATTAGAGCAAGCGAACGAGCCAGATGTGAGAGCAAGTGAGCGATCCAGATATGAGAGCGAGCAAGCCAGACATGAGAGCAAGTGAGCGAGCCAGATGTGAGAGTGAGTGAGCCAGATATGCGGGTGAACCAGATAAGAGAGCGAGCCAGACAAGAGCGCTAGCGAGCAAGCCAGATATGAGAGCAAGCGAGTGAGCCAGATATGCGAGCGAGTGAGCCATATAAGTGAGCGAGCCAGACAACAGAGCAAGCGAGCGAGCCAGATATGAGAGCGAGTGAGCCAGACATGAGAGCAATTGAGCGAGCCAGATATGAGAGTGAGCGAGCCAGACATGAGAGCAAGCGAGCGAGCCAGATAAGGGAGCAAGCCAGACAAGAGAGCAAGCGAGCGAGCCAGATATGAGAGCAAGCGAGCGAGCCAGATGTGAGAGCGAGCCAGATAAGAGATCGAGCTAGACAAGAGAGCAAGCGAGCGAGCCAGATATGAGAGCAAGCGAGCGAGCCAGATGTGAGAGCGAGCGAGCCAGATATGCGAGCAAACCAGATAAGAGAGCGAGCCAGATATGAGAGCAAGCGAGCGAGCCAGATGTGAGAGCGAGCAAGCCAGATATGAGAGCGAGCCATATAAGAGAGCGAGACAGACCAGAGAGCAAGCGAGCGAGCCAGATATGAGAGCAAGCGAGTGAGCCATATATGAGAGCAAGCGGGCAAGCCAGATATGAGAGCGAGCGAGCCAGATAAGAGAGCGAGCCAGACAAGAGCGCAAGCGAGCGTGATAGATATGAGAGCAAGAGAGTGAGCCAGATATGCTAGCGAGCGAGTCATATAAGAGAACGAGCCAGACAAGAGAGCAAGCGAGCGAGCCAGATATGAGAGCGAGTGAGCCAGACATGAGAGCAAGCGAGTGAACCAGATATGAGAGTGAGCGAGCCAGACATGAGAGCAAGCGAGCGAGCCAGATATGAGAGCGAGCAAGCCAGACATGAGAGCAAGCGAGGGAGCCAGATATGAGAGCGAGCGAGCCAGACATGAGAGCAAGTGAGCGAGCCAGATATTATAGCGAGCGAGCCAGATATGCGAGCAAGCGAGCCAGATATGAGAGCGAGAGAGCCAGACAAGAGAGCAAGCGAGCGGGCCAGATATGAGAGCAAGCGAGTAAGCCAGATATGAGAGCAAGCGAACGATCCAGATATGAGAGCGAGCAAGCCAGATAAGAGAGCAAGCGAGCGAACCAGATATGAGAGCAAGCGAGCAAGCCAGATATGAGAGCAAGCGAGCGATCCAGATATGAGAGCGAGCGAGCCTGACATGAGAGCAAGCGAGCGAGCCAGATATGTGAGCGAGCGAGACATGTGAGCAAGCGAGCAAGCCAGATATGAGAGCGAGCTAGCCAGATATGCGAGTGAACCAGATAAGAGAGCGAGCCAGACAAGAGAGCAAGCGAGCGAGCCAGATATGAGAGCAAGCGAGCATGCCAGATTTGAGAGCAAGAGAGCATGCCAGACAAGACAGCAAGCGAGCGAGCCAGATATGAGAGCAAGAGAGCGAGCCAGAAATGAGAGCAAGGCGAGCGAACCAGATATGAGAGCAAGCGAGCAAGCCAGATATGAGAGCGTGCCAGATAAGAGAGCGAACCAGACAAGAGAGCTAGCGAGCGAGACAGATATGAGAGCGAGCGAGCCAGACATGAGAGCAAGCGAGCAAGCCAGATATGTGAGCGAGCGAGACATGAGAGCAAGCGAGCGAGCCAGATATGAGAGCGAGCTAGCCAGATAAGCGAGTGAACCAGATAAGAGAGCGAGCCAGACAAGAGAGCAAGCAAGCGAGCCAGATATGAGAGCAAGCGAGCGAGCCAGATTTGAGAGCGAGCGAGCCAGATATGTGAGTGAACCAGATAAGAGAGCGAGCCAGACAAGAGAGCAAGCGAGCGAGCCAGTTATGAGAGCAAGCGAGCGAGCCAGATATGAGAGCGTGCCAGATAAGAGAGCGAACCAGACAAGAGAGCAAGCGAGCGAGACAGATATGAGAGCGAACGAGCCAGACATGAGAGCAAGCGAGCAAGCCAGATATGTGAGCAAGCGAGCCAGACATGAGAGCAAGCGAGCGAGCCAGATATGAAAGCGAGCGAGCCAGATATGAGAGCAAGTGAGCGAGCCAGATATTAGAGCAAGCGAGTGAGCCAGATATGCGAGCGAGCCATATAAGAGAGCGAGCCAGACAAGAGAGCAAGCGAGCGAGCCAGATATGAGAGCGAGTGAGCATGACATGAGAGCAAGCGAGCGAACCAGATATGAGAGCAAGCAAGCCAGACAATAGAGCAAGCGAGCGAGCCAGATATGAGAGCGAGCCAGGCATGAGAGTAAGCGAGCAAGATATGAGAGCGAGCGAGCCAGATATGCGAGCGAGCGAGCCAGATATGAGAGTGAGCCAGACAAGAGAGCAAGCGAGCGAGCCAGATGTGAGAGCGAGCGAGCCAGATATGCGAGCGAGCCATAAAAGAGAGCGAGACAGACAAGAGAGCAAGCGAGTGAACCAGATAAGAGAGCAAGCCAGATATGAGAGCGAGCCAGATAAGAGAGCGAGCCAGACAAGAGAGCAAGCGAGCGAGCCAGATATGAGAGCAAGCGAGCCAGCCAGATGTGAGAGCGAGCGAGCCAGATATGCGAGCGAGCCAGATAAGAGAGCGAGCCAGATATGAGAGCAAGCGAGCGAGCCAGATATGAGAGCAAGCGAGCGAGCCAGATATGAAAGCAAGCGAGCGATCCAGATATGCCAGCGAGCCAGACATGAGAGCGAGCGAGCCAGATATGAGAGCAAGCGAGGGAGCCAGATATGAGAGCAAGCGAGCCAGCCAGATATGAGAGCGAGCGAGCCAGATAAGAGAGCAAACAAGACAAGAGAGCAAGCAAGCTAGACAGATATGAGAGCAAGCTAGCGAGCCAGATTTGAGAGCAAGCGAGCAAGCCAGATATGAGAGTGTGCCAGATAAGAGAGCGAACCAGACAAGAGAGCAAGCGAGCGAGACAGACATGAGAGCGAGCGAGCCAGACATGAGAGCAAGCGAGCAAGCCAGATATGTGAGCGAGCGAGTGAGACATGAGAGCAAGCGAGCGAGCCAGATATGAGAGCGAGCTAGCCAGGTTTGCGAGCGAGCGAGCCAGATAAGAGAGCGAGCCAGACAAGAGCGCAAGCGAGCGAGCCAGATATAAGAGCAAGCGAGCGAGCCAGATATGAGAGCAAGCGAGTGAGCCAGATATGCAAGCGGGCGGGCCATATAAGAGAGCGAGCCAAACAAGAGAGCAAGCGAGTGAGCCAGATATGAGAGCGAGCGAGCCAGACATGGGAGCAAGCGAGCGAGCCAGATATGAGAGCAAGCGAGCCAGGATTGAGAGTAAGCGAGCGAGCCAGATATGAGAGCGAGCGAGCCAGACATGAGAGCAAGTGAGCGAGCCAGATAGGAGAGAGAGCGCGCCAGACATGGGAGCAAGCGAGCGAGCCAGATATGAGAGCGAGCGAGCCAGACATGAGAGCAAGCGAGCGAGCCAGATATGAGAGCGAGCGAGCCAGATAAGAGAGCGAGCCAGACAAGAGAGCAAGCGAGCGAGCCAGATATGAGAGCAAGCGAGCGAGCCAGATTTGAGAGCGAGCAAGCCAGATATGTGAGTGAACCCGATAAGAGAGCGAGCCAGATAAGAGAGCAAGCGAGCGAGCCAGATATGAGAGCAAGTGAGCGAGCCAGATATGAGAGCAAGAGAGCATGCCAGACAAGACAGCAAGCGAGCGAGTCAGATATGAGAGCAAGAGAGCGAGCCAGAAATGAGAGCAAGCGAGCAACCAGATGTGAGAGCGTGCCAGATAAGAGAGCGAACCAGACAAAAGAGCAAGCGGGCGAGCCAGATATGAGAGCGAGCGAGCCAGACAAGAGAGCGAGCGAGCCAGATATGAGAGCAAGCGAGCGAACCAGATATGAGAACAAGCGAGCAAGCCAGATATGAGAGCGTGCCAGATAAGAGAGCGAACCAGACAAGAGAGCAAGCGAGCGAAACAGACATGAGAGTGGGCGAGCCCGACATGAGAGCGAGCGAGCAAGCCAGATATGTGAGCGAGCAAGCGAGACATGAGAGCAAGCGAGCGAGCCAGATATGAGAGCGAGCGAGCCAGATATGCGAGTGAACCAGATAAGAGAGTGAGCCAGACAAGAGAGCAAGCAAGCGAGACAGATATGAGAGCAAGGGAGCGAGCCAGATTTGAGAGCGAGCGAGCCAGATATGTGAGTGAACCAGATAAGACAACGAGCCAGACAAGAGAGCAAGCGAGCGAGCCAGATATGAGAGCAAGCGAGCGAGCCAGATATGAGAGCAGGAGAGCATGCCAGACAAGACAGCAAGCGAGCGAGACAGACATGAGAGCAAGAGAGCGAGCCAGAAATGAGAGCAAGCGAGCAAGCCAGATATGAGAGCGTGCCAGATAAGAGAGCGAACCAGACAAAAGAGCAAGCGAGCGAGCCAGATATGAGAGCGAGCCAGACAAGAGAGCGAGCGAGCCAGCCAGATATGAGAGCGAGCGAGCCAGACAAGATAGCAAGCGAGCCAGCCAGATATGAGAGCAAGCAAGCGAACCAGATATGAGAGCAAGCTAGCAAGTCAGATATGAGAGCGAGACAGATAAGAGAGCGAACCAGACAAGAGAGCAAGCGAGTGAGCCAAATATGAGGGCGAGCGAGCCAGATATGAGAGCAAGCGAGCCAGCCAGATGTGAGAGCTAGCGAGCAAGATATGCGAGCGAGCCAGATAAGAGAGCGTTCCAGATAAGAGAGCGAACCAGACAAGAGAGCAAGCGAGCGAGACAGATATGAGAGCGAGCGAGCCAGACAAGATAGCAAGCGAGCGAGCCAGATATAAGAGCAAGCGAGCGAGCCAGATATGAGAGAAAGCGAGCAAGCCAGATATGAGAGCGTGCCAGATAAGAGAGCGAGCCAAACAAGAGAGCAAGCGAGCGAGCCAGATATGAGAGCGAGTGAGCCAGACATGAGAGCAAGCGTGCGAGCCAGATATGAGAGCGAGCGAGCCAGGCATCAGAGTAAGTGAGCGAGCCAGATATGAGAGCGAGCGAGCCAGACATGAGAGCGAGCGAGTAAGATATGAGAGCGAGCGAGCCAGATATGCGAGTGAGCGAGCCAGATAAGAGAGCGAGCCAGACAAGAGAGCAAGCGAGCGAGCCAGATATGAGAGCAAGCGAGCGAGCCAGATATGAGAGCAGGAGAGCATGCCAGACAAGACAGCAAGCGAGCGAGACAGATATGAGAGCAAGAGAGCGAGCCAGAAATGAGAGCAAGCGAGCAAGCCAGATATGAGAGCGTGCCAGATAAGAGAGCGAACCAGACAAAAGAGCAAGCGAGCGAGCCAGATATGAGAGCGAGCGAGCCAGACAAGAGAGCGAGCGAGCCAGCCAGATATGAGAGCGAGCGAGCCAGACAAGATAGCAAGCGAGCCAGCCAGATATGAGAGCAAGCAAGCGAACCAGATATGAGAGCAAGCTAGCAAGTCAGATATGAGAGCGAGACAGATAAGAGAGCGAACCAGACAAGAGAGCAAGCGAGTGAGCCAAATATGAGGGCGAGCGAGCCAGATATGAGAGCAAGCGAGCCAGCCAGATGTGAGAGCTAGCGAGCAAGATATGCGAGCGAGCCAGATAAGAGAGCGTTCCAGATAAGAGAGCGAACCAGACAAGAGAGCAAGCGAGCGAGACAGATATGAGAGCGAGCCAGACAAGATAGCAAGCGAGCGAGCCAGATATAAGAGCAAGCGAGCGAGCCAGATATGAGAGCAAGCGAGCAAGCCAGATATGAGAGCGTGCCAGATAAGAGAGCGAGCCAAACAAGAGAGCAAGCGAGCGAGCCAGATATGAGAGCGAGTGAGCCAGACATGAGAGCAAGCGTGCGAGCCAGATATGAGAGCGAGCGAGCCAGGCATCAGAGTAAGTGAGCGAGCCAGATATGAGAGCGAGCGAGCCAGACATGAGAGCGAGCGAGTAAGATATGAGAGCGAGCGAGCCAGATATGCGAGTGAGCGAGCCAGATAAGAGAGCGAGCCAGACAAGAGAGCAAGCGAGCGAGCCAGATGTGAGAGCGAGCGAGCCAGATATGCGAGCGAGCCATAAAAGAGAGCGAGACAGACAAGAGAGCAAGCGAGCAAGCCAGATATGAGAGCAAGCTAGCAAGCCAGATATGAGAGCGAGCCAGATAAGAGAGCAAGCCAGACAAGAGAGCAAGCGAGCGAGCCAGATATGAGAGCAAGCGAGCCAGCCAGATGTGAGAGCGAGCGAGCCAGATATGCGAGCGAGCCAGATAAGAGAGCGAGCCAGACAAGAGCGCAAGCGAGCGAGCCAGATATGAGAGCATGCGAGCGTGCCAGATATGAGAGCAAGCGAGTGAGCCAGTCATGCGAGCGAGCGAGCCATATAAGAGTGCGAGCCAGACAAGAGAGCAAGCGAGCGAGCCAGATATGAGAGCGAGTGAACCAGACATGAGAGCAAGCGAGCGAACCAAATATGAAAGCAAGCGAGCAAGCCAGATGTGAGAGCAAGCGAGCGAGCCAGATGTGAGAGCGAGACAGATAAGAGAGCGAGCAAGACAAGAGAGCAAGTGAGCGAGCCAGATATGAGAGCAAGAGAGTGAGCCAGATGTGAGAGCTAGCGAGCAAGATATGCAAGCGAGCCAGATAAGAGAGCGAGCCAGACAAGAGAGCAGCGAGCGAGCCAGATATGAGAGCAAGCGAGCAAGTCAGATATGAGAGCGAGACAGATAAGAGAGCAAGCCAGACAAGAGAGCAAGCGAGCGAGCCAGATATGAGAGCAAGCAAGTGAGTCAGATGTGAGAGCAAGCGAGCAAGTCAGATATGAGAGCGAGACAGATAAGAGAGCGAACCAGACAAGAGAGCATGCGAGCGAGCCAGATATGAGAGCGAGTGAGCCAGACATGAGAGCAAGCGAGCGAGCCAGATATGAGAGCGAGCGAGCCAGGCATGAGAGTAAGTGAGCGAGACAGATATGAGAGCGAGCGAGCAAGATATGAGAGCGAGCGAGCCAGATATGCGAGCGAGCCAGATAAAAGAGCGAGACAGACAAGAGATTAAGCAAGCGAGCCAGATATGAGAGCAAGCGAGCCAGCCAGATGTGAGAGCGAGTGAGCCATATATTCGAGCGAGCCAGATAAGAGAGCGAGCCAGACAAGAGAGCAAGCGAGCGAGCCAGATGTGAGAGCGAGCGAGCAAGAAATGCGAGCGAGCCATAAAAGAGAGTGAGACAGACAAGAGAGCAAGCGAGCGAGCCAGATATGAGAGCAAGCTAGCAAGCCAGATATGAGACCGAGCCAGATAAGAGAGCGAACCAGACAAGAGAGCAAGCGAGCGAGCAAGATAAGAGAGCGAGCGAGCCAGACATGAGAGCAAGCGAGCCATCCAGATATGAGAGCAAGCGAGCCAGACATGAGAGCAAGCGAGCGAGCCAGATATGAGAGCGAGCGAGCCAGATAAGAGAGCAAGCCACACAAGAGAGCAAGCGAGCCAGATATGAGAGCAAGCGAGCGAGCCAGATGTGAGAGCGAGTCAGACAAGAGAGCAAACGAGCGAGCCAGATATGAGAACAAGAGAGCGAGCCAGATGTGAGAGCTAGCGAGCAAGATATGCGAGCCAGCCAGATAAGAGAGCGAGCCAGACAAGAGAGCAGCGAGCGAGCCAGATATTAGAGCAAGCGAGCAAGCCAGAAGTGAGAGAGAGCGAGGCAGATAAGAGATCGAGCCAGACAATTAAGCAAGCGAGCGAGCCAGATATGCGAGCGAGCCAGACATGAGAGCGAGCGAGCCAGATATGAGAGCAAGCGAGCGAGCCAGATATGAGAGCAAGCGAGCCAGCCAGATATGAGAGCGAGCGAGCTAGATAAGAGAGCGAGCAAGACAAGAGAGCAAGCGAGCTAGCCAGATATAAGAGCAAGCGAGCAAGCCAGATTTGAGAGCGAGCGAGCCAGATATGCCAGTGAACCAGATAAGAGAGCGAGCAAGACAAGAGAGCAAGCGAGCCAGATATGAAAGCGAGCGAGCGAGACAGATATGAGAGCAAGTGAGCAAGCCAGATATGAGAGCGAGCCAGATAAGAAAGCGAACCAGACAAGAGAGCAAGCGAGCGAGCCAGATATGAGAGCGAGCGAGCCAGACATGAGAGCAAGCGAGCAAGCCAGACATGTGAGCGAGAGAGCCAGATATGAGAGCAAGCGAGCGAGCCAGATATGAGAGCGAGCGAGCCAGATATGAGAGCAAGCGAGCGAGCCAGATATGAGAGCGAGCTAGCCAGATATGCGAGCGAGCCAGATAAGAGAGCGAGCCAAGCAAGAGAGCAAGCGAGCGAGCCAGATATGAGAGCAAGCGAGCAAGACAAATTTGAGTGCAAGCGAGCAAGCCAGATATGAGAGCGAGCGATTCAGATATGAGAGCAAGCGAGCCAGACATGAGAGCAAGCGAGCAAGACAGATATGAGAGCGAGCTAGCCAGATATGCAAGCGAGCGAGCCAGATAAGAGAGCGAACCAGACAAGAGCGCAAGCGAGCAAGCCAGATATGAGAGCAAGCGAGTGAGCCAGATATGCAAGCGAGCCATTTAAGAGAGCGAGCCAGACAAGAGAGCAATCGAGCGAGCCAGATATGAGAGCGAGTGAGCAAGAAATCAGAGCAAGCGAGCGAACCAGATCAGAGAGCGGGCGAGCCAGACATGAGAGCAAGCGAGCGAGCCAGATATGAGAGCGAGCGAGCCAGACATGAGAGGAAGCGAGCGAGCCAGATATGAGAGTGAGCGAGCCAGACATGAGAGCAAGCGAGCGAGCCAGATATGAGAGCGAGCGAGCCAGACATGAGAGCAAGCGAGCGAGCCAGATATGAGAGTGAGCGAGCCAGACATGAGCGCAAGCGAGCGAGCCAGATATGAGAGCAAGCGAGTGATCCAGATATGCGAGCGAGCCAGACAAGAGAGCAAGCGAGTGAGCCAGATATGAGAGCAAGCGAGCGAGCCAGATGTGAGAGCGAGCTAGCCAGATATGCGAGCGAGCCAGATAAGAGAGTGAGCCAGGCAAGAGAGAAAACGAGCTTACCAGATATGACAACAAGCGAGCAAACCAGATGTGAGAGCGAGCTAGCCAGATATGCGAGCGAGCCAAATAAGAGAGCGAGCCAGACAAGAGAGCAAGCGAGCGAGCCAGATATGAGAGCAAGCGAGCGAGACAGATATGAGAGCAAGCGAGCGAGCCAGATGTGAGAGCGAGCGAGCCAGATATGCGAGCGAGCCAAATAAGAGAGCGAGCCAGACAAGAGAGCAAGTGAGCCAGCCAGATATGAGAGCAAGCGAGCGAGCCAGATATGAGAGCAAGCGAGCGAGCCAGATATGAGAGCGAGCTAGCCAGATATGCAAGCGAGCCAGATAAGAGAGTGAGCCAGACAACAGAGAAAACGAGCTAGCCAGATATGAGAACAAGCGAGCAAACCAGATGTGAGAGCAAGCGAGCCAGATATGCGGGCGAGACAGATATGCGAGCGAGCCAGATAAGAGCGCGAGCCAGACAAGAGAGCAAGCGAGCGAGCCAGATATGAGAGCAAGCGAGCGAGACAGATATGAGTGCAAGCGAGCAAGCCAGATATGAGAGCGAGCCAGATAAGAGAGCGAACCAGACAAGAGAGCAAGTGAGCGAGACAGATATGTGAGCAAGCGATCCAGATATGAGAGCAAGCGAGCCAGACATGAGAGCAAGCGAGCAAGACAGATATGAGAGCGAGCTAGCCAGATATGCAAGCGAGCGAGCCAGATAAGAGAGCGAGCCAGACAAGAGCGCAAGCGAGCGAGCCAGATATGAGAGCAAGCGAGTGAGCCAGATATGCGAGCGAGCGATTTAAGAGAGCGAGCCAGACGAGAGCAATCGAGCGAGCCAGATATGAGAGCGAGTGAGCAAGAAATGAGAGCAAGCGAGCGAACCAGATCTTAGAGCGAGCGAGCCAGACATGAGAGCAAGCGAGCGAGCCAGATTTGAGAGCGAGCGAGCCAGACATGAGAGCAAGCGAGCGAGCCAGATATGAGAGTGAGCGAGCCAGACATGAGCGCAAGCGAGCGAGCCAGATATGAGAGCAAGCGAGTGATCCAGATATGCGAGCGAGCCAGACAAGAGCGCAAGCGAGCAAGCCAGATATGAGAGCAAGCGAGCGAACCAGATGTGAGAGCGAGCGAGCCAGATATGCGAGCGAGCCAGATAAGAGAGTGAGCCAGACAAGAGAGCAAGCGAGCGAGCCAGATATGAGAGCAAGCGAGCGAGCCAGATGTGAGAGCGAGCGAGCCAGATATGCGAGCGAGCCAGATAAGAGAGCGAGCCAGACAAGAGAGCAAGCGAGCGAGCCAGATATGAGAGCAAGCGAGCGAGCCAGATGTGAGAGCGAGCAAGCCAGATATGCGAGCAGGCCAAATAAGAGAGCGAGACAGACAAGAGAGCAAGCGAGCGAGCCAGATATGAGAGCAAGCAAGCGAGCCAGATGTGAGAGTGAGCGAGCCAGATATGCGAGCGAGCCAAATAAGAGCGAGCCAGACAAGAGAGCAAGCGAGCGAGCCAGATATGAGAGCAAGCGAGCGAGACAGATATGAGAGCAAGCGAGCGAGCCAGATATGAGAGCGAGCTAGCCAGATATGCGAGCGAGCCAGATAAGAGAGTGTGGCCAGGCAAGAGAGAAAACGAGCTAGCCAGATATGAGAACAAGCGAGCAAACCAGATGTGAGAGCAAGCGAGCCAGATAAGAGAGCGAGCCAGACAAGAGAGCAAGCGAGCGAGCCAGATATGAGAGCAGGCGAGCGAGACAGATATGAGAGCAAGCGAGCAAGCCAGATATGAGAGCGAGCCAGATAAGAGAGCGAACCAGACAAGAGAGCAAGCGAGCGAGACAGATATGTGAGCGAGCGATCCAGATATGAGAGCGAGCGAGCCAGACATGAGAGCAAGCGAGCGAGACAGATATGAGAGCGAGCTAGCCAGATATGCAAGCGAGCGAGCCAGATAAGAGAGCGAGCCAGACAAGAGCGCAAGCGAGCGAAGCCAGTTATGAGAGCAAGCGAGTGAGCCAGATATGCGAGCGAGTGAGCCATTAAAGAGAGTGAGCCAGACAAGAGAGCAATCGAGCAAGCCAGATATGAGAGCGAGTGAGCAAGAAATGAGCACAAGCGAGCGAACCAGATATGAGAGCGAGCGAGCCAGACATGAGGGCAAGCGAGCGAGCCAGATATGAGAGTGAGCGAGCCAGACATGAGCGCAAGCAAGCGAGCCAGATATGAGAGCAAGCGAGTGATCCAGATATGCGAGCGAGCCAGACAAGAGCGCAAGCGAGCAAGCCAGATTTGAGAGCAAGCGAGTGAGCCAGATATGCGAGCGAGCGGGCCATATAAGAGGGCGAGCCAGACAAGAGAGCAAGCGAGCGAGCCAGATATGAGAGCGATCGAGCCAGACATGAACGCAAGCGAGCGAGCCAGATATGAGAGCAATCGAGTGAGCCAGATATGAGAGCAAGCGAGTGAGCCAGATATGCGAGCGAGCCATATGAGAGCGAGGCAGACAAGAGAGCAAGCGAGCGAACCAGATATGACAGCGATCGAGCCAGATATGCGAGCGAGCCATATAAGAGAGCAAGCCAGACAAGAGACCAAGCGAGCGAGCCAGATATGAGAGCAAGAGAGCGAGCCAGATATGAGAGCGAGCCAGATATGAGAGCGAGCGAGCCAGACATGAGAGCAAGCGAGCGAGCCAGATATGAGAGCAAGCGAGTGAGCCAGATATGCGAGCGAGCCATATAAGAGAGCGAGCCAGACAAGAGAGCAAGCGAGCGAGCCAGATATGAGAGCGAGTGAGCCAGACATGAGAGCAAGCAAGCGAGCCAGATATGAGAGAGAGCTAGCCAGATATGCGAGCGAGCAAGCCAGATAAGAGAGCGAGCCAGACAAGAGCGCAAGTAAGCGAGCCAGATTTGAGAGCAAGCGAGCGAACCAGATATGAGAGCAAGCGAACCAGATATGCGAGCGAGCGAGCCAGATAAGAGAGCGAGCCAGATATGAGAGCGAGCGAGCCAGACATGAGAGCAAGCGAGCGAGCCAGATATGAGAGAGAGCTAGCCAGATATGCAAGCGAGCGAGCCAGATAAGAGAGCGAGCCAGACAAGAGCGCAAGCAAGCGAGCCAGATATGAGAGCAAGCGAGCGAACCAGATATGAGAGCAAGCGAACCAGATATGCGAGCGAGCCAGATAAGAGAGCGAGCCAGACAAGAGAGCAAGCGAGCGAGCCAGATGTGAGAGCGAGCCAGCCAGATATGCAAGCAAGCCATATAAGAGAACGAGCCAGACAAGAGAGCAAGCGAGCGAGCCAGATATGAGAACAAGCGAGCAAGCCAGATAAGAGAGCGAGCCAGACAAGAGAGCAAGCAAGCGAGCCAGATATGAAAGCAAGTGAGCGAGCCAGATGTGAGAGCGAGCGAGTCCGATATGCGAGTGAGCCAGATAAGAGAGCGAGCCAGACAAGAGAGCAAGCGAGCGAGCCAGATATAAGAGCAAGCGAGCAAGCCAGATATGAGAGTGAGCCAGATATGAGAGCAAGCGAGCAAGCCAGATATGAGAGCGAGCAAGCCAGATATGAGAGCAAGCGAGCGAGCCAGATATGAGAGCGAGCGAGCCAGATATGAGAGCGAGCGAGCCAGACATGAGAGCGAGCTAGCCAGATATGTGAGCGAGCCAGCCAGATAAGAGAGCGAGCGAGCCAGACATGAGAGCGAGCTAGCCAGATATGTGAGCGAGCCAGCCAGATATGAGAGCGAGTGAGCATGACATGAGAGCAAGCGAGCGAACCAGATATGAGAGCAAGCAAGCCAGACAATAGAGCAAGCGAGCGAGCCAGATATGAGAGCGAGCCAGGCATGAGAGTAAGCGAGCAAGATATGAGAGCGAGCGAGCCAGATATGCGAGCGAGCGAGCCAGATATGAGAGTGAGCCAGACAAGAGAGCAAGCGAGCGAGCCAGATGTGAGAGCGAGCGAGCCAGATATGCGAGCGAGCCATAAAAGAGAGCGAGACAGACAAGAGAGCAAGCGAGTGAACCAGATAAGAGAGCAAGCCAGATATGAGAGCGAGCCAGATAAGAGAGCGAGCCAGACAAGAGAGCAAGCGAGCGAGCCAGATATGAGAGCAAGCGAGCCAGCCAGATGTGAGAGCGAGCGAGCCAGATATGCGAGCGAGCCAGATAAGAGAGCGAGCCAGATATGAGAGCAAGCGAGCGAGCCAGATATGAGAGCAAGCGAGCGAGCCAGATATGAAAGCAAGCGAGCGATCCAGATATGCCAGCGAGCCAGACATGAGAGCGAGCGAGCCAGATATGAGAGCAAGCGAGGGAGCCAGATATGAGAGCAAGCGAGCCAGCCAGATATGAGAGCGAGCGAGCCAGATAAGGGAGCAAACAAGACAAGAGAGCAAGCTAGCTAGACAGATATGAGAGCAAGCTAGCGAGCCAGATTTGAGAGCAAGCGAGCAAGCCAGATATGAGAGTGTGCCAGATAAGAGAGCGAACCAGACAAGAGAGCAAGCGAGCGAGACAGACATGAGAGCGAGCGAGCCAGACATGAGAACAAGCGAGCAAACCAGATGTGAGAGCAAGCGAGCCAGATATGCGGGCGAGCCAGATATGCGAGCGAGCCAGATAAGAGCGCGAGCCAGACAAGAGAGCAAGCGAGCGAGCCAGATATGAGAGCAAGCGAGCGAGACAGATATGAGTGCAAGCGAGCAAGCCAGATATGAGAGCGAGCCAGATAAGAGAGCGAACCAGACAAGAGAGCAAGTGAGCGAGACAGATATGTGAGCAAGCGATCCAGATATGAGAGCAAGCGAGCCAGACATGAGAGCAAGCGAGCAAGACAGATATGAGAGCGAGCTAGCCAGATATGCGAGCGAGCGAGCCAGATAAGAGAGCGAGCCAGACAAGAGCGCAAGCGAGCGAGCCAGATATAAGAGCAAGCGAGCGAGCCAGATATGAGAGCAAGCGAGTGAGCCAGATATGCAAGCGGGCGGGCCATATAAGAGAGCGAGCCAAACAAGAGAGCAAGCGAGTGAGCCAGACATGAGAGCGAGCGAGCCAGACATGGGAGCAAGCGAGCGAGCCAGATATGAGAGCAAGCGAGCCAGACATGAGAGCAAGTGAGCGAGCCAGATAGGAGAGAGAGCGAGCCAGACATGGGAGCAAGCGAGCGAGCCAGATATGAGAGCGAGCGAGCCAGACATGAGAGCAAGCGAGCGAGCCAGATATGAGAGCGAGCGAGCCAGATAAGAGAGCGAGCCAGACAAGAGAGCAAGCGAGCGAGCCAGATATGAGAGCAAGCGAGCGAGCCAGATTTGAGAGCGAGCAAGCCAGATATGTGAGTGAACCCGATAAGAGAGCGAGCCAGATAAGAGAGCAAGCGAGCGAGCCAGATATGAGAGCAAGTGAGCGAGCCAGATATGAGAGCAAGAGAGCATGCCAGACAAGACAGCAAGCGAGCGAGTCAGATATGAGAGCAAGAGAGCGAGCCAGAAATGAGAGCAAGCGAGCAACCAGATGTGAGAGCGTGCCAGATAAGAGAGCGAACCAGACAAAAGAGCAAGCGGGCGAGCCAGATATGAGAGCGAGCGAGCCAGACAAGAGAGCGAGCGAGCCAGATATGAGAGCAAGCGAGCGAACCAGATATGAGAACAAGCGAGCAAGCCAGATATGAGAGCGTGCCAGATAAGAGAGCGAACCAGACAAGAGAGCAAGCGAGCGAAACAGACATGAGAGCGGGCGAGCCAGACATGAGAGCAAGCGAGCAAGCCAGATATGTGAGCGAGCAAGCGAGACATGAGAGCAAGCGAGCGAGCCAGATATGAGAGCGAGCGAGCCAGATATGCGAGTGAACCAGATAAGAGAGTGAGCCAGACAAGAGAGCAAGCAAGCGAGACAGATATGAGAGCAAGCGAGCGAGCCAGATTTGAGAGCGAGCGAGCCAGATATGTGAGTGAACCAGATAAGACAACGAGCCAGACAAGAGAGCAAGCGAGCGAGCCAGATATGAGAGCAAGCGAGCGAGCCAGATATGAGAGCAGGAGAGCATGCCAGACAAGACAGCAAGCGAGCGAGACAGACATGAGAGCAAGAGAGCGAGCCAGAAATGAGAGCAAGCGAGCAAGCCAGATATGAGAGCGTGCCAGATAAGAGAGCGAACCAGACAAAAGAGCAAGCGAGCGAGCCAGATATGAGAGCGAGCCAGACAAGAGAGCGAGCGAGCCAGCCAGATATGAGAGCGAGCGAGCCAGACAAGATAGCAAGCGAGCCAGCCAGATATGAGAGCAAGCAAGCGAACCAGATATGAGAGCAAGCTAGCAAGTCAGATATGAGAGCAAGACAGATAAGAGAGCGAACCAGACAAGAGAGCAAGCGAGTGAGCCAAATATGAGGGCGAGCGAGCCAGATATGAGAGCAAGCGAGCCAGCCAGATGTGAGAGCTAGCGAGCAAGATATGCGAGCGAGCCAGATAAGAGAGCGTTCCAGATAAGAGAGCGAACCAGACAAGAGAGCAAGCGAGCGAGACAGATATGAGAGCGAGCGAGCCAGACAAGATAGCAAGCGAGCGAGCCAGATATAAGAGCAAGCGAGCGAGCCAGATATGAGAGAAAGCGAGCAAGCCAGATATGAGAGCGTGCCAGATAAGAGAGCGAGCCAAACAAGAGAGCAAGCGAGCGAGCCAGATATGAGAGCGAGTGAGCCAGACATGAGAGCAAGCGTGCGAGCCAGATATGAGAGCGAGCGAGCCAGGCATCAGAGTAAGTGAGCGAGCCAGATATGAGAGTGAGCGAGCCAGACATGAGAGCGAGCGAGTAAGATATGAGAGCGAGCGAGCCAGATATGCGAGTGAGCGAGCCAGATAAGAGAGCGAGCCAGACAAGAGAGCAAGCGAGCGAGCCAGATATGAGAGCAAGCGAGCGAGCCAGATATGAGAGCAGGAGAGCATGCCAGACAAGACAGCAAGCGAGCGAGACAGATATGAGAGCAAGAGAGCGAGCCAGAAATGAGAGCAAGCGAGCAAGCCAGATATGAGAGCGTGCCAGATAAGAGAGCGAACCAGACAAAAGAGCAAGCGAGCGAGCCAGATATGAGAGCGAGCGAGCCAGACAAGAGAGCGAGCGAGCCAGCCAGATATGAGAGCGAGCGAGCCAGACAAGATAGCAAGCGAGCCAGCCAGATATGAGAGCAAGCAAGCGAACCAGATATGAGAGCAAGCTAGCAAGTCAGATATGAGAGCGAGACAGATAAGAGAGCGAACCAGACAAGAGAGCAAGCGAGTGAGCCAAATATGAGGGCGAGCGAGCCAGATATGAGAGCAAGCGAGCCAGCCAGATGTGAGAGCTAGCGAGCAAGATATGCGAGCGAGCCAGATAAGAGAGCGTTCCAGATAAGAGAGCGAACCAGACAAGAGAGCAAGCGAGCGAGACAGATATGAGAGCGAGCGAGCCAGACAAGATAGCAAGCGAGCGAGCCAGATATAAGAGCAAGCGAGCGAGCCAGATATGAGAGCAAGCGAGCAAGCCAGATATGAGAGCGTGCCAGATAAGAGAGCGAGCCAAACAAGAGAGCAAGCGAGCGAGCCAGATATGAGAGCGAGTGAGCCAGACATGAGAGCAAGCGTGCGAGCCAGATATGAGAGCGAGCGAGCCAGGCATCAGAGTAAGTGAGCGAGCCAGATATGAGAGCGAGCGAGCCAGACATGAGAGCGAGCGAGTAAGATATGAGAGCGAGCGAGCCAGATATGCGAGTTAGCGAGCCAGATAAGAGAGCGAGCCAGACAAGAGAGCAAGCGAGCGAGCCAGATGTGAGAGCGAGCGAGCCAGATATGCGAGCGAGCCATAAAAGAGAGCGAGACAGACAAGAGAGCAAGCGAGCAAGCCAGATATGAGAGCAAGCTAGCAAGCCAGATATGAGAGCGAGCCAGATAAGAGAGCAAGCCAGACAAGAGAGCAAGCGAGCGAGCCAGATATGAGAGCAAGCGAGCCAGCCAGATGTGAGAGCGAGCGAGCCAGATATGCGAGCGAGCCAGATAAGAGAGCGAGCCAGACAAGAGAGCAGCGAGCGAGCCAGATATGAGAGCAAGCGAGCAAGCCAGATATGAGAGCGAGCCAGATAAGAGAGTGAACCAGACAAGAGAGCAAGCGAGAAAGCCAGATATGAGAGCGAGCGAGCCAGACATGAGAGCAAGCGAGCGAGCCAGATATGAGAGCAAGCAAGTGAGTCAGATGTGAGAGCAAGCGAGCAAGATATGCGAGCCAGCCAGATAAGAGAGCGAGCCAGACAAGAGAGCAGCGAGAGAGCCAGATATTAGAGCAAGCGAGCAAGCCAGATGTGAGAGAGAGCGAGGCAGATAAGAGAGCGAGCAAGACAATTAAGCAAGCGAGCGAGCCAGATATGCGAGCGAGCCAGATATGAGAGCAAGCGAGCGAGCCAGATATGAGAGCAAGCGAGACAGCCAGATATGAGAGCGAGCGAGCCAGATAAGAGAGCGAGCAAGACAAGAGAGCAAGCGAGCTAGCCAGATATAAGAGCAAGCGAGCGAGCCAGATTAGAGAGCGAGCGAGTCAGATATGCCAGTGAACCAGATAAGAGAGCGAGCAAGACAAGAGAGCAAGCAAGCGAGCCAGATATGAGAGCGAGCGAGACAGATATGAGAGCAAGTGAGCAAGCCAGATATGAGAGCGAGCCAGATAAGAGAGCGAACCAGACAAGAGAGCAAGCGAGCGAGACAGATATGAGAGAGAGCGAGCCAGACATGAGAGCAAGCGAGCAAGCCAGATATGTGAGCGAGCGAGCCAGATATGAGAGCAAGCGAGCCAAACATGAGAGCAAGCGAGCGAGCCAGATATGAGAGCGAGCTAGCCAGATTTGCGAGCGAGCCAGATAAGAGAGCGAGCCAGACAAGAGCGCAAGCGAGCGAGCCAGATATGAGAGCATGCGAGCGTGCCAGATATGAGAGCAAGCGAGTGAGCCAGACATGCGAGCGAGCGAGCCATATAAGAGTGCGAGCCAGACAAGAGAGCAAGCGAGCGAGCCAGATATGAGAGCGAGTGAGCCAGACATGAGAGCAAGCGAGCGAACCAAATATGAAAGCAAGCGAGCAAGCCAGATGTGAGAGCAAGCGAGCGAGCCAGATGTGAGAGCGAGACAGATAAGAGAGCGAGCAAGACAAGAGAGCAAGTGAGCGAGCCAGATATGAGAGCAAGAGAGCGAGCCAGATGTGAGAGCTAGCGAGCAAGATATGCAAGCGAGCCAGATAAGAGAGCGAGCCAGACAAGAGAGCAGCGAGCGAGCCAGATATGAGAGCAAGCGAGCAAGCCAGATGTGAGAGAGAGCGAGGCAGATAAGAGAGCGAGCCAGACAATTAAGCAAGCGAGCGAGCCAGATATGAGAGCAAGTGAATGATCCAGATATGCGAGTGAGCCAGACATGAGAGCAAGCGAGCGAGCCAGATATGAGAGCAAGCGAGCCAGCCAGATATGAGAGCGAGCGAGCCAGATAAGAGAGCGAGCAAGACAAGAGAGCAAGCGAGCTAGCCAGATATGAGAGCAAGCGAGCGAGCCAGATTTTAGAGTCAGCGAGCCAGATATGCGAGTGAACCAGATAAGAGAGCGAGCCAGACAAGAGAGCAAGCGAGCGAGCCAGATATGAGAGCAAGCGAGCGAGCCAGATTTGAGAGCGAGCAAGCCAGATATGTGAGTGAACCCGATAAGAGAGCGAGCCAGATAAGAGAGCAAGCGAGCGAGCCAGATATGAGAGCAAGTGAGCGAGCCAGATATGAGAGCAAGAGAGCATGCCAGACAAGACAGCAAGCGAGCGAGTCAGATATGAGAGCAAGAGAGCGAGCCAGAAATGAGAGCAAGCGAGCAACCAGATGTGAGAGCGTGCCAGATAAGAGAGCGAACCAGACAAAAGAGCAAGCGGGCGAGCCAGATATGAGAGCGAGCGAGCCAGACAAGAGAGCGAGCGAGCCAGATATGAGAGCAAGCGAGCGAACCAGATATGAGAACAAGCGAGCAAGCCAGATATGAGAGCGTGCCAGATAAGAGAGCGAACCAGACAAGAGAGCAAGCGAGCGAAACAGACATGAGAGCGGGCGAGCCAGACATGAGAGCAAGCGAGCAAGCCAGATATGTGAGCGAGCAAGCGAGACATGAGAGCAAGCGAGCGAGCCAGATATGAGAGCGAGCGAGCCAGATATGCGAGTGAACCAGATAAGAGAGTGAGCCAGACAAGAGAGCAAGCAAGCGAGACAGATATGAGAGCAAGCGAGCGAGCCAGATTTGAGAGCGAGCGAGCCAGATATGCGAGTGAGCGAGCCAGATAAGAGAGCGAGCCAGACAAGAGAGCAAGCGAGCGAGCCAGATATGAGAGCAAGCGAGCGAGCCAGATATGAGAGCAGGAGAGCATGCCAGACAAGACAGCAAGCGAGCGAGACAGATATGAGAGCAAGAGAGCGAGCCAGAAATGAGAGCAAGCGAGCAAGCCAGATATGAGAGCGTGCCAGATAAGAGAGCGAACCAGACAAAAGAGCAAGCGAGCGAGCCAGATATGAGAGCGAGCGAGCCAGACAAGAGAGCGAGCGAGCCAGCCAGATATGAGAGCGAGCGAGCCAGACAAGATAGCAAGCGAGCCAGCCAGATATGAGAGCAAGCAAGCGAACCAGATATGAGAGCAAGCTAGCAAGTCAGATATGAGAGCGAGACAGATAAGAGAGCGAACCAGACAAGAGAGCAAGCGAGTGAGCCAAATATGAGGGCGAGCGAGCCAGATATGAGAGCAAGCGAGCCAGCCAGATGTGAGAGCTAGCGAGCAAGATATGCGAGCGAGCCAGATAAGAGAGCGTTCCAGATAAGAGAGCGAACCAGACAAGAGAGCAAGCGAGCGAGACAGATATGAGAGCGAGCGAGCCAGACAAGATAGCAAGCGAGCGAGCCAGATATAAGAGCAAGCGAGCGAGCCAGATATGAGAGCAAGCGAGCAAGCCAGATATGAGAGCGTGCCAGATAAGAGAGCGAGCCAAACAAGAGAGCAAGCGAGCGAGCCAGATATGAGAGCGAGTGAGCCAGACATGAGAGCAAGCGTGCGAGCCAGATATGAGAGCGAGCGAGCCAGGCATCAGAGTAAGTGAGCGAGCCAGATATGAGAGCGAGCGAGCCAGACATGAGAGCGAGCGAGTAAGATATGAGAGCGAGCGAGCCAGATATGCGAGTTAGCGAGCCAGATAAGAGAGCGAGCCAGACAAGAGAGCAAGCGAGCGAGCCAGATGTGAGAGCGAGCGAGCCAGATATGCGAGCGAGCCATAAAAGAGAGCGAGACAGACAAGAGAGCAAGCGAGCAAGCCAGATATGAGAGCAAGCTAGCAAGCCAGATATGAGAGCGAGCCAGATAAGAGAGCAAGCCAGACAAGAGAGCAAGCGAGCGAGCCAGATATGAGAGCAAGCGAGCCAGCCAGATGTGAGAGCGAGCGAGCCAGATATGCGAGCGAGCCAGATAAGAGAGCGAGCCAGACAAGAGAGCAGCGAGCGAGCCAGATATGAGAGCAAGCGAGCAAGCCAGATATGAGAGCGAGCCAGATAAGAGAGTGAACCAGACAAGAGAGCAAGCGAGAAAGCCAGATATGAGAGCGAGCGAGCCAGACATGAGAGCAAGCGAGCGAGCCAGATATGAGAGCAAGCAAGTGAGTCAGATGTGAGAGCAAGCGAGCAAGATATGCGAGCCAGCCAGATAAGAGAGCGAGCCAGACAAGAGAGCAGCGAGAGAGCCAGATATTAGAGCAAGCGAGCAAGCCAGATGTGAGAGAGAGCGAGGCAGATAAGAGAGCGAGCAAGACAATTAAGCAAGCGAGCGAGCCAGATATGCGAGCGAGCCAGATATGAGAGCAAGCGAGCGAGCCAGATATGAGAGCAAGCGAGACAGCCAGATATGAGAGCGAGCGAGCCAGATAAGAGAGCGAGCAAGACAAGAGAGCAAGCGAGCTAGCCAGATATAAGAGCAAGCGAGCGAGCCAGATTAGAGAGCGAGCGAGTCAGATATGCCAGTGAACCAGATAAGAGAGCGAGCAAGACAAGAGAGCAAGCAAGCGAGCCAGATATGAGAGCGAGCGAGACAGATATGAGAGCAAGTGAGCAAGCCAGATATGAGAGCGAGCCAGATAAGAGAGCGAACCAGACAAGAGAGCAAGCGAGCGAGACAGATATGAGAGCGAGCGAGCCAGACATGAGAGCAAGCGAGCAAGCCAGATATGTGAGCGAGCGAGCCAGATATGAGAGCAAGCGAGCCAAACATGAGAGCAAGCGAGCGAGCCAGATATGAGAGCGAGCTAGCCAGATTTGCGAGCGAGCCAGATAAGAGAGCGAGCCAGACAAGAGCGCAAGCGAGCGAGCCAGATATGAGAGCATGCGAGCGTGCCAGATATGAGAGCAAGCGAGTGAGCCAGACATGCGAGCGAGCGAGCCATATAAGAGTGCGAGCCAGACAAGAGAGCAAGCGAGCGAGCCAGATATGAGAGCGAGTGAGCCAGACATGAGAGCAAGCGAGCGAACCAAATATGAAAGCAAGCGAGCAAGCCAGATGTGAGAGCAAGCGAGCGAGCCAGATGTGAGAGCGAGACAGATAAGAGAGCGAGCAAGACAAGAGAGCAAGTGAGCGAGCCAGATATGAGAGCAAGAGAGCGAGCCAGATGTGAGAGCTAGCGAGCAAGATATGCAAGCGAGCCAGATAAGAGAGCGAGCCAGACAAGAGAGCAGCGAGCGAGCCAGATATGAGAGCAAGCGAGCAAGCCAGATGTGAGAGAGAGCGAGGCAGATAAGAGAGCGAGCCAGACAATTAAGCAAGCGAGCGAGCCAGATATGAGAGCAAGTGAATGATCCAGATATGCGAGTGAGCCAGACATGAGAGCAAGCGAGCGAGCCAGATATGAGAGCAAGCGAGCCAGCCAGATATGAGAGCGAGCGAGCCAGATAAGAGAGCGAGCAAGACAAGAGAGCAAGCGAGCTAGCCAGATATGAGAGCAAGCGAGCGAGCCAGATTTTAGAGTCAGTGAGCCAGATATGCTAGTGAACCAGATAAGAGAGCGAGCCAGACAAGATAGCAAGCGAGAAAGCCAGATATGAGAGCGAGCGAGCCAGACATGAGAGCAAGCGAGCGAGCCAGATATGAGAGCAAGCAAGTGAGTCAGATGTGAGAGCAAGCGAGCAAGATATGCGAGCCAGCCAGATAAGAGAGCGAGCCAGACAAGAGAGCAGCGAGAGAGCCAGATATTAGAGCAAGCGAGCAAGCCAGATGTGAGAGAGAGCGAGGCAGATAAGAGAGCGAGCAAGACAATTAAGCAAGCGAGCGAGCCAGATATGCGAGCGAGCCAGATATGAGAGCAAGCGAGCGAGCCAGATATGAGAGCAAGCGAGACAGCCAGATATGAGAGCGAGCGAGCCAGATAAGAGAGCGAGCAAGACAAGAGAGCAAGCGAGCTAGCCAGATATAAGAGCAAGCGAGCGAGCCAGATTAGAGAGCGAGCGAGTCAGATATGCCAGTGAACCAGATAAGAGAGCGAGCAAGACAAGAGAGCAAGCAAGCGAGCCAGATATGAGAGCGAGCGAGACAGATATGAGAGCAAGTGAGCAAGCCAGATATGAGAGCGAGCCAGATAAGAGAGCGAACCAGACAAGAGAGCAAGCGAGCGAGACAGATATGAGAGCGAGCGAGCCAGACATGAGAGCAAGCGAGCAAGCCAGATATGTGAGCGAGCGAGCCAGATATGAGAGCAAGCGAGCCAAACATGAGAGCAAGCGAGCGAGCCAGATATGAGAGCGAGCTAGCCAGATTTGCGAGCGAGCCAGATAAGAGAGCGAGCCAGACAAGAGCGCAAGCGAGCGAGCCAGATATGAGAGCATGCGAGCGTGCCAGAAATGAGAGCAAGCGAGTGAGCCAGACATGCGAGCGAGCGAGCCATATAAGAGTGCGAGCCAGACAAGAGAGCAAGCGAGCGAGCCAGATATGAGAGCGAGTGAGCCAGACATGAGAGCAAGCGAGCGAACCAAATATGAAAGCAAGCGAGCAAGCCAGATATGAGAGCAAGCGAGCGAGCCAGATGTGAGAGCGAGACAGATAAGAGAGCGAGCAAGACAAGAGAGCAAGTGAGCGAGCCAGATATGAGAGCAAGAGAGCGAGCCAGATGTGAGAGCTAGCGAGCAAGATATGCAAGCGAGCCAGATAAGAGAGCGAGCCAGACAAGAGAGCAGCGAGCGAGCCAGATATGAGAGCAAGCGAGCAAGCCAGATGTGAGAGAGAGCGAGGCAGATAAGAGAGCGAGCCAGACAATTAAGCAAGCGAGCGAGCCAGATATGAGAGCAAGTGAATGATCCAGATATGCGAGTGAGCCAGACATGAGAGCAAGCGAGCGAGCCAGATATGAGAGCAAGCGAGCCAGCCAGATATGAGAGCGAGCGAGCCAGATAAGAGAGCGAGCAAGACAAGAGAGCAAGCGAGCTAGCCAGATATGAGAGCAAGCGAGCGAGCCAGATTTTAGAGTCAGCGAGCCAGATATGCGAGTGAACCAGATAAGAGAGCGAGCCAGACAAGAGAGCAAGCGAGCGAGACAGATATGAGAGCAAGCGAGCAAGCCAGATATGAAAGCGTGCCAGATGAGAGAGTGAACCAGACAAGAGAGCAAGCGAGCGAGACAGATATGAGAGCGAGCGAGCCAGACATGAGAGCAAGCGAGCAAGCCAGATATGTGAGCGAGCGAGCCAGATATGAGAGTAAGCGAGTGAGCCAGATATGAGAGCAAGCGAGCGAGCCACATGTGAGAGCGAGACTGATAAGAGAGCGAGCCAGACAAGAGAGCAAGCGAGCGAGCCAGATGTGAGAGCGAGCGAGCAAGATATGCGAGCGAGCCAGATAAGAGAGCAAGCCAGACTAGAGAGCAGCGAGTGAGCCAGATATGAGAGCAAGCGAGCAAGCCAGATGTGAGAGAGAGCCAGACATGAGAGCGAGCGAGCCACATATGAGAGCAAGCGAGCGATTCAGATATGAGAGCAAGCGAGCCAGCCAGATATGAGAGCGAGCGAGCCAGATAAGAGAGCGAGCCAAACAAGACAGCTAGCGAGCGAGCCAGATATGAGAGCGAGCGAGCCAGACATGAGAGCAAGCGAGCGAGCCAGATATGAGAGCGAGCGTGCCAGACATGAGCAAGCGAGCGAGCCAGATATGAGAGCTAGAGAGCCAGATAAGAGAGCAAGCCAGACAAGAGAGCAAGCGAGCGAGCCAGATATGCTAGCGAGCAAGCCAGATAAGAGAGCGAGACAGATATGAGAGCAAGCAAGCGAGCCAGATGTGAGAGCAAGCGAGTGAGCCAGATGTGAGAGCAAGCGAGCAAGTCAGATATGAGAGCGAGACAGATAAGAGAGCAAGCCAGACAAGAGAGCAAGCGAGCGAGCCAGATATGAGAGCAAGCAAGTGAGTCAGATGTGAGAGCAAGCGAGCAAGTCAGATATGAGAGCGAGACAGATAAGAGAGCGAACCAGACAAGAGAGCATGCGAGCGAGCCAGATATGAGAGCGAGTGAGCCAGACATGAGAGCAAGCGAGCGAGCCAGATATGAGAGCGAGCGAGCCAGGCATGAGAGTAAGTGAGCGAGACAGATATGAGAGCGAGCGAGCAAGATATGAGAGCGAGCGAGCCAGATATGCGAGCGAGCCAGATAAAAGAGCGAGACAGACAAGAGATTAAGCAAGCGAGCCAGATATGAGAGCAAGCGAGCCAGCCAGATGTGAGAGCGAGTGAGCCATATATTCGAGCGAGCCAGATAAGAGAGCGAGCCAGACAAGAGAGCAAGCGAGCGAGCCAGATGTGAGAGCGAGCGAGCAAGAAATGCGAGCGAGCCATAAAAGAGAGTGAGACAGACAAGAGAGCAAGCGAGCGAGCCAGATATGAGAGCAAGCTAGCAAGCCAGATATGAGACCGAGCCAGATAAGAGAGCGAACCAGACAAGAGAGCAAGCGAGCGAGCAAGATAAGAGAGCGAGCGAGCCAGACATGAGAGCAAGCGAGCCATCCAGATATGAGAGCAAGCGAGCCAGACATGAGAGCAAGCGAGCGAGCCAGATATGAGAGCGAGCGAGCCAGATAAGAGAGCAAGCCACACAAGAGAGCAAGCGAGCCAGATATGAGAGCAAGCGAGCGAGCCAGATGTGAGAGCGAGTCAGAAAAGAGAGCAAACGAGCGAGCCAGATATGAGAACAAGAGAGCGAGCCAGATGTGAGAGCTAGCGAGCAAGATATGCGAGCCAGCCAGATAAGAGAGCGAGCCAGACAAGAGAGCAGCGAGCGAGCCAGATATTAGAGCAAGCGAGCAAGCCAGAAGTGAGAGAGAGCGAGGCAGATAAGAGATCGAGCCAGACAATTAAGCAAGCGAGCGAGCCAGATATGCGAGCGAGCCAGACATGAGAGCGAGCGAGCCAGATATGAGAGCAAGCGAGCGAGCCAGATATGAGAGCAAGCGAGCCAGCCAGATATGAGAGCGAGCGAGCTAGATAAGAGAGCGAGCAAGACAAGAGAGCAAGCGAGCTAGCCAGATATAAGAGCAAGCGAGCAAGCCAGATTTGAGAGCGAGCGAGCCAGATATGCCAGTGAACCAGATAAGAGAGCGAGCAAGACAAGAGAGCAAGCGAGCGAGCCAGATATGAAAGCGAGCGAGCGAGACAGATATGAGAGCAAGTGAGCAAGCCAGATATGAGAGCGAGCCAGATAAGAAAGCGAACCAGACAAGAGAGCAAGCGAGCGAGACAGATATGAGAGCGAGCGAGCCAGACATGAGAGCAAGCGAGCAAGCCAGACATGTGAGCGAGAGAGCCAGATATGAGAGCAAGCGAGCGAGCCAGATATGAGAGCGAGCGAGCCAGATATGAGAGCAAGCGAGCGAGCCAGATATGAGAGCGAGCTAGCCAGATATGCGAGCGAGCCAGATAAGAGAGCGAGCCAAGCAAGAGAGCAAGCGAGCGAGCCAGATATGAGAGCAAGCGAGCAAGACAAATTTGAGTGCAAGCGAGCAAGCCAGATATGAGAGCGAGCGATTCAGATATGAGAGCAAGCGAGCCAGACATGAGAGCAAGCGAGCAAGACAGATATGAGAGCGAGCTAGCCAGATATGCAAGCGAGCGAGCCAGATAAGAGAGCGAACCAGACAAGAGCGCAAGCGAGCAAGCCAGATATGAGAGCAAGCGAGTGAGCCAGATATGCAAGCGAGCCATTTAAGAGAGCGAGCCAGACAAGAGAGCAATCGAGCGAGCCAGATATGAGAGCGAGTGAGCAAGAAATCAGAGCAAGCGAGCGAACCAGATCAGAGAGCGGGCGAGCCAGACATGAGAGCAAGCGAGCGAGCCAGATATGAGAGCGAGCGAGCCAGACATGAGAGGAAGCGAGCGAGCCAGATATGAGAGTGAGCGAGCCAGACATGAGAGCAAGCGAGCGAGCCAGATATGAGAGCGAGCGAGCCAGACATGAGAGCAAGCGAGCGAGCCAGATATGAGAGTGAGCGAGCCAGACATGAGCGCAAGCGAGCGAGCCATATATGAGAGCAAGCGAGTGATCCAGATATGCGAGCGAGCCAGACAAGAGAGCAAGCGAGTGAGCCAGATATGAGAGCAAGCGAGTGAGCCAGATGTGAGAGCGAGCTAGCCAGATATGCGAGCGAGCCAGATAAGAGAGTGAGCCAGGCAAGAGAGAAAACGAGCTTACCAGATATGACAACAAGCGAGCAAACCAGATGTGAGAGCGAGCTAGCCAGATATGCGAGCGAGCCAAATAAGAGAGCGAGCCAGACAAGAGAGCAAGCGAGCGAGCCAGATATGAGAGCAAGCGAGCGAGACAGATATGAGAGCAAGCGAGCGAGCCAGATGTGAGAGCGAGCGAGCCAGATATGCGAGCGAGCCAAATAAGAGAGCGAGCCAGACAAGAGAGCAAGCGAGCGAGCCAGATATGAGAGCAAGCGAGCGAGCCAGATATGAGAGCAAGCGAGCGAGCCAGATATGAGAGCGAGCTAGCCAGATATGCAAGCGAGCCAGATAAGAGAGTGAGCCAGACAACAGAGAAAACGAGCTAGCCAGATATGAGAACAAGCGAGCAAACCAGATGTGAGAGCAAGCGAGCCAGATATGCGGGCGAGCCAGATATGCGAGCGAGCCAGATAAGAGCGCGAGCCAGACAAGAGAGCAAGCGAGCGAGCCAGATATGAGAGCAAGCGAGCGAGACAGATATGAGTGCAAGCGAGCAAGCCAGATATGAGAGCGAGCCAGATAAGAGAGCGAACCAGACAAGAGAGCAAGTGAGCGAGACAGATATGTGAGCAAGCGATCCAGATATGAGAGCAAGCGAGCCAGACATGAGAGCAAGCGAGCAAGACAGATATGAGAGCGAGCTAGCCAGATATGCAAGCGAGCGAGCCAGATAAGAGAGCGAGCCAGACAAGAGCGCAAGCGAGCGAGCCAGATATGAGAGCAAGCGAGTGAGCCAGATATGCGAGCGAGCGATTTAAGAGAGCGAGCCAGACAAGAGAGCAATCGAGCGAGCCAGATATGAGAGCGAGTGAGCAAGAAATGAGAGCAAGCGAGCGAACCAGATCTTAGAGCGAGCGAGCCAGACATGAGAGCAAGCGAGCGAGCCAGATTTGAGAGCGAGCGAGCCAGACATGAGAGCAAGCGAGCGAGCCAGATATGAGAGTGAGCGAGCCAGACATGAGCGCAAGCGAGCGAGCCAGATATGAGAGCAAGCGAGTGATCCAGATATGCGAGCGAGCCAGACAAGAGCGCAAGCGAGCAAGCCAGATATGAGAGCAAGCGAGCGAACCAGATGTGAGAGCGAGCGAGCCAGATATGCGAGCGAGCCAGATAAGAGAGTGAGCCAGACAAGAGAGCAAGCGAGCGAGCCAGATATGAGAGCAAGCGAGCGAGCCAGATGTGAGAGCGAGCGAGCCAGATATGCGAGCGAGCCAGATAAGAGAGCGAGCCAGACAAGAGAGCAAGCGAGCGAGCCAGATATGAGAGCAAGCGAGCGAGCCAGATGTGAGAGCGAGCAAGCCAGATATGCGAGCAGGCCAAATAAGAGAGCGAGACAGACAAGAGAGCAAGCGAGCGAGCCAGATATGAGAGCAAGCAAGCGAGCCAGATGTGAGAGCGAGCGAGCCAGATATGCGAGCGAGCCAAATAAGAGCGAGCCAGACAAGAGAGCAAGCGAGCGAGCCAGATATGAGAGCAAGCGAGCGAGACAGATATGAGAGCAAGCGAGCGAGCCAGATATGAGAGCGAGCTAGCCAGATATGCGAGCGAGCCAGATAAGAGAGTGTGGCCAGGCAAGAGAGAAAACGAGCTAGCCAGATATGAGAACAAGCGAGCAAACCAGATGTGAGAGCAAGCAAGCCAGATAAGAGAGCGAGCCAGACAAGAGAGCAAGCGAGCGAGCCAGATATGAGAGCAGGCGAGCGAGACAGATATGAGAGCAAGCGAGCAAGCCAGATATGAGAGCGAGCCAGATAAGAGAGCGAACCAGACAAGAGAGCAAGCGAGCGAGACAGATATGTGAGCGAGCGATCCAGATATGAGAGCGAGCGAGCCAGACATGAGAGCAAGCGAGCGAGACAGATATGAGAGCGAGCTAGCCAGATATGCAAGCGAGCGAGCCAGATAAGAGAGCGAGCCAGACAAGAGCGCAAGCGAGCGAAGCCAGTTATGAGAGCAAGCGAGTGAGCCAGATATGCGAGCGAGTGAGCCATTAAAGAGAGCGAGCCAGACAAGAGAGCAATCGAGCAAGCCAGATATGAGAGCGAGTGAGCAAGAAATGAGCACAAGCGAGCGAACCAGATATGAGAGCGAGCGAGCCAGACATGAGGGCAAGCGAGCGAGCCAGATATGAGAGTGAGCGAGCCAGACATGAGCGCAAGCAAGCGAGCCAGATATGAGAGCAAGCGAGTGATCCAGATATGCGAGCGAGCCAGACAAGAGCGCAAGCGAGCAAGCCAGATTTGAGAGCAAGCGAGTGAGCCAGATATGCGAGCGAGCGGGCCATATAAGAGGGCGAGCCAGACAAGAGAGCAAGCGAGCGAGCCAGATATGAGAGCGATCGAGCCAGACATGAACGCAAGCGAGCGAGCCAGATATGAGAGCAATCGAGTGAGCCAGATATGAGAGCAAGCGAGTGAGCCAGATATGCGAGCGAGCCATATGAGAGCGAGGCAGACAAGAGAGCAAGCGAGCGAACCAGATATGACAGCGATCGAGCCAGATATGCGAGCGAGCCATATAAGAGAGCAAGCCAGACAAGAGACCAAGCGAGCGAGCCAGATATGAGAGCAAGAGAGCGAGCCAGATATGAGAGCGAGCCAGATATGAGAGCGAGCGAGCCAGACATGAGAGCAAGCGAGCGAGCCAGATATGAGAGCAAGCGAGTGAGCCAGATATGCGAGCGAGCCATATAAGAGAGCGAGCCAGACAAGAGAGCAAGCGAGCGAGCCAGATATGAGAGCGAGTGAGCCAGACATGAGAGCAAGCAAGCGAGCCAGATATGAGAGAGAGCTAGCCAGATATGCGAGCGAGCAAGCCAGATAAGAGAGCGAGCCAGACAAGAGCGCAAGTAAGCGAGCCAGATTTGAGAGCAAGCGAGCGAACCAGATATGAGAGCAAGCGAACCAGATATGCGAGCGAGCGAGCCAGATAAGAGAGCGAGCCAGATATGAGAGCGAGCGAGCCAGACATAAGAGCAAGCGAGCGAGCCAGATATGAGAGAGAGCTAGCCAGATATGCAAGCGAGCGAGCCAGATAAGAGAGCGAGCCAGACAAGAGCGCAAGCAAGCGAGCCAGATATGAGAGCAAGCGAGCGAACCAGATATGAGAGCAAGCGAACCAGATATGCGAGCGAGCCAGATAAGAGAGCGAGCCAGACAAGAGAGCAAGCGAGCGAGCCAGATGTGAGAGCGAGCCAGCCAGATATGCAAGCAAGCCATATAAGAGAACGAGCCAGACAAGAGAGCAAGCGAGCGAGCCAGATATGAGAACAAGCGAGCAAGCCAGATAAGAGAGCGAGCCAGACAAGAGAGCAAGCAAGCGAGCCAGATATGAAAGCAAGTGAGCGAGCCAGATGTGAGAGCGAGCGAGTCCGATATGCGAGTGAGCCAGATAAGAGAGCGAGCCAGACAAGAGAGCAAGCGAGCGAGCCAGATATAAGAGCAAGCGAGCAAGCCAGATATGAGAGTGAGCCAGATATGAGAGCAAGCGAGCAAGCCAGATATGAGAGCGAGCAAGCCAGATATGAGAGCAAGCGAGCGAGCCAGATATGAGAGCGAGCGAGCCAGATATGAGAGCGAGCGAGCCAGACATGAGAGCGAGCTAGCCAGATATGTGAGCGAGCCAGCCAGATAAGAGAGCGAGCGAGCCAGACATGAGAGCGAGCTAGCCAGATATGTGAGCGAGCCAGCCAGATATGAGAGCGAGTGAGCATGACATGAGAGCAAGCGAGCGAACCAGATATGAGAGCAAGCAAGCCAGACAATAGAGCAAGCGAGCGAGCCAGATATGAGAGCGAGCCAGGCATGAGAGTAAGCGAGCAAGATATGAGAGCGAGCGAGCCAGATATGCGAGCGAGCGAGCCAGATATGAGAGTGAGCCAGACAAGAGAGCAAGCGAGCGAGCCAGATGTGAGAGCGAGCGAGCCAGATATGCGAGCGAGCCATAAAAGAGAGCGAGACAGACAAGAGAGCAAGCGAGTGAACCAGATAAGAGAGCAAGCCAGATATGAGAGCGAGCCAGATAAGAGAGCGAGCCAGACAAGAGAGCAAGCGAGCGAGCCAGATATGAGAGCAAGCGAGCCAGCCAGATGTGAGAGCGAGCGAGCCAGATATGCGAGCGAGCCAGATAAGAGAGCGAGCCAGATATGAGAGCAAGCGAGCGAGCCAGATATGAGAGCAAGCGAGCGAGCCAGATATGAAAGCAAGCGAGCGATCCAGATATGCCAGCGAGCCAGACATGAGAGCGAGCGAGCCAGATATGAGAGCAAGCGAGGGAGCCAGATATGAGAGCAAGCGAGCCAGCCAGATATGAGAGCGAGCGAGCCAGATAAGAGAGCAAACAAGACAAGAGAGCAAGCAAGCTAGACAGATATGAGAGCAAGCTAGCGAGCCAGATTTGAGAGCAGGCGAGCAAGCCAGATATGAGAGTGTGCCAGATAAGAGAGCGAACCAGACAAGAGAGCAAGCGAGCGAGACAGACATGAGAGCGAGCGAGCCAGACATGAGAGCAAGCGAGCAAGCCAGATATGTGAGCGAGCGAGTGAGACATGAGAGCAAGCGAGCGAGCCAGATATGAGAGCGAGCTAGCCAGATTTGCGAGCGAGCGAGCCAGATAAGAGAGCGAGCCAGACAAGAGCGCAAGCGAGCGAGCCAGATATAAGAGCAAGCGAGCGAGCCAGATATGAGAGCAAGCGAGTGAGCCAGATATGCAAGCGGGCGGGCCATATAAGAGAGCGAGCCAAACAAGAGAGCAAGCGAGTGAGCCAGATATGAGAGCGAGCGAGCCAGACATGGGAGCAAGCGAGCGAGCCAGATATGAGAGCAAGCGAGCCAGGATTGAGAGTAAGCGAGCGAGCCAGATATGAGAGCGAGCGAGCCAGACATGAGAGCAAGTGAGCGAGCCAGATAGGAGAGAGAGCGAGCCAGACATGGGAGCAAGCGAGCGAGCCAGATATGAGAGCGAGCGAGCCAGACATGAGAGCAAGCGAGCGAGCCAGATATGAGAGCGAGCGAGCCAGATAAGAGAGCGAGCCAGACAAGAGAGCAAGCGAGCGAGCCAGATATGAGAGCAAGCGAGCGAGCCAGATTTGAGAGGGAGCAAGCCAGATATGTGAGTGAACCCGATAAGAGAGCGAGCCAGATAAGAGAGCAAGCGAGCGAGCCAGATATGAGAGCAAGTGAGCGAGCCAGATATGAGAGCAAGAGAGCATGCCAGACAAGACAGCAAGCGAGCGAGTCAGATATGAGAGCAAGAGAGCGAGCCAGAAATGGGAGCAAGCGAGCAACCAGATGTGAGAGCGTGCCAGATAAGAGAGCGAACCAGACAAAAGAGCAAGCGGGCGAGCCAGATATGAGAGCGAGCGAGCCAGACAAGAGAGCGAGCGAGCCAGATATGAGAGCAAGCGAGCGAACCAGATATGAGAACAAGCGAGCAAGCCAGATATGAGAGCGTGCCAGATAAGAGAGCGAACCAGACAAGAGAGCAAGCGAGCGAAACAGACATGAGAGCGGGCGAGCCAGACATGAGAGCAAGCGAGCAAGCCAGATATGTGAGCGAGCAAGCGAGACATGAGAGCAAGCGAGCGAGCCAGATATGAGAGCGAGCGAGCCAGATATGCGAGTGAACCAGATAAGAGAGTGAGCCAGACAAGAGAGCAAGCAAGCGAGACAGATATGAGAGCAAGCGAGCGAGCCAGATTTGAGAGCGAGCGAGCCAGATATGTGAGTGAACCAGATAAGACAACGAGCCAGACAAGAGAGCAAGCGAGCGAGCCAGATATGAGAGCAAGCGAGCGAGCCAGATATGAGAGCAGGAGAGCATGCCAGACAAGACAGCAAGCGTGCGAGACAGACATGAGAGCAAGAGAGCGAGCCAGAAATGAGAGCAAGCGAGCAAGCCAGATATGAGAGCGTGCCAGATAAGAGAGCGAACCAGACAAAAGAGCAAGCGAGCGAGCCAGATATGAGAGCGAGCCAGACAAGAGAGCGAGCGAGCCAGCCAGATATGAGAGCGAGCGAGCCAGACAAGATAGCAAGCGAGCCAGCCAGATATGAGAGCAAGCAAGCGAACCAGATATGAGAGCAAGCTAGCAAGTCAGATATGAGAGCGAGACAGATAAGAGAGCGAACCAGACAAGAGAGCAAGCGAGTGAGCCAAATATGAGGGCGAGCGAGCCAGATATGAGAGCAAGCGAGCCAGCCAGATGTGAGAGCTAGCGAGCAAGATATGCGAGCGAGCCAGATAAGAGAGCGTTCCAGATAAGAGAGCGAACCAGACAAGAGAGCAAGCGAGCGAGACAGATATGAGAGCGAGCGAGCCAGACAAGATAGCAAGCGAGCGAGCCAGATATAAGAGCAAGCGAGCGAGCCAGATATGAGAGAAAGCGAGCAAGCCAGATATGAGAGCGTGCCAGATAAGAGAGCGAGCCAAACAAGAGAGCAAGCGAGCGAGCCAGATATGAGAGCGAGTGAGCCAGACATGAGAGCAAGCGTGCGAGCCAGATATGAGAGCGAGCGAGCCAGGCATCAGAGTAAGTGAGCGAGCCAGATATGAGAGCGAGCGAGCCAGACATGAGAGCGAGCGAGTAAGATATGAGAGCGAGCGAGCCAGATATGCGAGTGAGCGAGCCAGATAAGAGAGCGAGCCAGACAAGAGAGCAAGCGAGCGAGCCAGATATGAGAGCAAGCGAGCGAGCTAGATATGAGAGCAGGAGAGCATGCCAGACAAGACAGCAAGCGAGCGAGACAGATATGAGAGCAAGAGAGCGAGCCAGAAATGAGAGCAAGCGAGCAAGCCAGATATGAGAGCGTGCCAGATAAGAGAGCGAACCAGACAAAAGAGCAAGCGAGCGAGCCAGATATGAGAGCGAGCGAGCCAGACAAGAGAGCGAGCGAGCCAGCCAGATATGAGAGCGAGCGAGCCAGACAAGATAGCAAGCGAGCCAGCCAGATATGAGAGCAAGCAAGCGAACCAGATATGAGAGCAAGCTAGCAAGTCAGATATGAGAGCGAGACAGATAAGAGAGCGAACCAGACAAGAGAGCAAGCGAGTGAGCCAAATATGAGGGCGAGCGAGCCAGATATGAGAGCAAGCGAGCCAGCCAGATGTGAGAGCTAGCGAGCAAGATATGCGAGCGAGCCAGATAAGAGAGCGTTCCAGATAAGAGAGCGAACCAGACAAGAGAGCAAGCGAGCGAGACAGATATGAGAGCGAGCGAGCCAGACAAGATAGCAAGCGAGCGAGCCAGATATAAGAGCAAGCGAGCGAGCCAGATATGAGAGCAAGCGAGCAAGCCAGATATGAGAGCGTGCCAGATAAGAGAGCGAGCCAAACAAGAGAGCAAGCGAGCGAGCCAGATATGAGAGCGAGTGAGCCAGACATGAGAGCAAGCGTGCGAGCCAGATATGAGAGCGAGCGAGCCAGGCATCAGAGTAAGTGAGCGAGCCAGATATGAGAGCGAGCGAGCCAGACATGAGAGCGAGCGAGTAAGATATGAGAGCGAGCGAGCCAGATATGCGAGTGAGCGAGCCAGATAAGAGAGCGAGCCAGACAAGAGAGCAAGCGAGCGAGCCAGATGTGAGAGCGAGCGAGCCAGATATGCGAGCGAGCCATAAAAGAGAGCGAGACAGACAAGAGAGCAAGCGAGCAAGCCAGATATGAGAGCAAGCTAGCAAGCCAGATATGAGAGCGAGCCAGATAAGAGAGCAAGCCAGACAAGAGAGCAAGCGAGCGAGCCAGATATGAGAGCAAGCGAGCCAGCCAGATGTGAGAGCGAGCGAGCCAGATATGCGAGCGAGCCAGATAAGAGAGCGAGCCAGACAAGAGAGCAAGCGAGCGAGCCAGATATGAGAGCAAGCGAGCAAGCCAGATATGAGAGCGAGCCAGATAAGAGAGTGAACCAGACAAGAGAGCAAGCGAGAAAGCCAGATATGAGAGCGAGCGAGCCAGACATGAGAGCAAGCGAGCGAGCCAGATATGAGAGCAAGCAAGTGAGTCAGATGTGAGAGCAAGCGAGCAAGATATGCGAGCCAGCCAGATAAGAGAGCGAGCCAGACAAGAGAGCAGCGAGAGAGCCAGATATTAGAGCAAGCGAGCAAGCCAGATGTGAGAGAGAGCGAGGCAGATAAGAGAGCGAGCAAGACAATTAAGCAAGCGAGCGAGCCAGATATGCGAGCGAGCCAGATATGAGAGCAAGCGAGCGAGCCAGATATGAGAGCAAGCGAGACAGCCAGATATAAGAGCAAGCGAGCGAGCCAGATTAGAGAGCGAGCGAGTCAGATATGCCAGTGAACCAGATAAGAGAGCGAGCAAGACAAGAGAGCAAGCAAGCGAGCCAGATATAAGAGCAAGCGAGCGAGCCAGATTAGAGAGCGAGCGAGTCAGATATGCCAGTGAACCAGATAAGAGAGCGAGCAAGACAAGAGAGCAAGCAAGCGAGCCAGATATGAGAGCGAGCGAGACAGATATGAGAGCAAGTGAGCAAGCCAGATATGAGAGCGAGCCAGATAAGAGAGCGAACCAGACAAGAGAGCAAGCGAGCGAGACAGATATGAGAGCGAGCGAGCCAGACATGAGAGCAAGCGAGCAAGCCAGATATGTGAGCGAGCGAGCCAGATATGAGAGCAAGCGAGCCAAACATGAGAGCAAGCGAGCGAGCCAGATATGAGAGCGAGCTAGCCAGATTTGCGAGCGAGCCAGATAAGAGAGCGAGCCAGACAAGAGCGCAAGCGAGCGAGCCAGATATGAGAGCATGCGAGCGTGCCAGATATGAGAGCAAGCGAGTGAGCCAGACATGCGAGCGAGCGAGCCATATAAGAGTGCGAGCCAGACAAGAGAGCAAGCGAGCGAGCCAGATATGAGAGCGAGTGAGCCAGACATGAGAGCAAGCGAGCGAACCAAATATGAAAGCAAGCGAGCAAGCCAGATGTGAGAGCAAGCGAGCGAGCCAGATGTGAGAGCGAGACAGATAAGAGAGCGAGCAAGACAAGAGAGCAAGAGAGCGAGCCAGATGTGAGAGCTAGCGAGCAAGATATGCAAGCGAGCCAGATAAGAGAGCGAGCCAGACAAGAGAGCAGCGAGCGAGCCAGATATGAGAGCAAGCGAGCAAGCCAGATGTGAGAGAGAGCGAGGCAGATAAGAGAGCGAGCCAGACAATTAAGCAAGCGAGCGAGCCAGATATGAGAGCAAGTGAATGATCCAGATATGCGAGTGAGCCAGACATGAGAGCAAGCGAGCGAGCCAGATATGAGAGCAAGCGAGCCAGCCAGATATGAGAGCGAGCGAGCCAGATAAGAGAGCGAGCAAGACAAGAGAGCAAGCGAGCTAGCCAGATATGAGAGCAAGCGAGCGAGCCAGATTTTAGAGTCAGCGAGCCAGATATGCGAGTGAACCAGATAAGAGAGCGAGCCAGACAAGAGAGCAAGCGAGCGAGACAGATATGAGAGCAAGCGAGCAAGCCAGATATGAAAGCGTGCCAGATGAGAGAGTGAACCAGACAAGAGAGCAAGCGAGCGAGACAGATATGAGAGCGAGCGAGCCAGACATGAGAGCAAGCGAGCAAGCCAGATATGTGAGCGAGCGAGCCAGATATGAGAGTAAGCGAGTGAGCCAGATATGAGAGCAAGCGAGCGAGCCACATGTGAGAGCGAGACTGATAAGAGAGCGAGCCAGACAAGAGAGCAAGCGAGCGAGCCAGATGTGAGAGCGAGCGAGCAAGATATGCGAGCGAGCCAGATAAGAGAGCAAGCCAGACTAGAGAGCAGCGAGTGAGCCAGATATGAGAGCAAGCGAGCAAGCCAGATGTGAGAGAGAGCCAGACATGAGAGCGAGCGAGCCACATATGAGAGCAAGCGAGCGATTCAGATATGAGAGCAAGCGAGCCAGCCAGATATGAGAGCGAGCGAGCCAGATAAGAGAGCGAGCCAAACAAGACAGCTAGCGAGCGAGCCAGATATGAGAGCGAGCGAGCCAGACATGAGAGCAAGCGAGCGAGCCAGATATGAGAGCGAGCGAGCCAGACATGAGAGCAAGCGAGCGAGCCAGATATGAGAGCTAGCGAGCCAGATAAGAGAGCAAGCCAGACAAGAGAGCAAGCGAGCGAGCCAGATATGCTAGCGAGCAAGCCAGATAAGAGAGCGAGACAGATATGAGAGCAAGCAAGCGAGCCAGATGTGAGAGCAAGCGAGTGAGCCAGATGTGAGAGCAAGCGAGCAAGTCAGATATGAGAGCGAGACAGATAAGAGAGCAAGCCAGACAAGAGAGCAAGCGAGCGAGCCAGATATGAGAGCAAGTGAGTCAGATGTGAGAGCAAGCGAGCAAGTCAGATATGAGAGCGAGACAGATAAGAGAGCGAACCAGACAAGAGAGCATGCGAGCGAGCCAGATATGAGAGCGAGTGAGCCAGACATGAGAGCAAGCGAGCGAGCCAGATATGAGAGCGAGCGAGCCAGGCATGAGAGTAAGTGAGCGAGACAGATATGAGAGCGAGCGAGCAAGATATGAGAGCGAGCGAGCCAGATATGCGAGCGAGCCAGATAAAAGAGCGAGACAGACAAGAGATTAAGCAAGCGAGCCAGATATGAGAGCAAGCGAGCCAGCCAGATGTGAGAGCGAGTGAGCCATATATTCGAGCGAGCCAGATAAGAGAGCGAGCCAGACAAGAGAGCAAGCGAGCGAGCCAGATGTGAGAGCGAGCGAGCAAGAAATGCGAGCGAGCCATAAAAGAGAGTGAGACAGACAAGAGAGCAAGCGAGCGAGCCAGATATGAGAGCAAGCTAGCAAGCCAGATATGAGACCGAGCCAGATAAGAGAGCGAACCAGACAAGAGAGCAAGCGAGCGAGCAAGATAAGAGAGCGAGCGAGCCAGACATGAGAGCAAGCGAGCCATCCAGATATGAGAGCAAGCGAGCCAGACATGAGAGCAAGCGAGCGAGCCAGATATGAGAGCGAGCGAGCCAGATAAGAGAGCAAGCCACACAAGAGAGCAAGCGAGCCAGATATGAGAGCAAGCGAGCGAGCCAGATGTGAGAGCGAGTCAGACAAGAGAGCAAACGAGCGAGCCAGATATGAGAACAAGAGAGCGAGCCAGATGTGAGAGCTAGCGAGCAAGATATGCGAGCCAGCCAGATAAGAGAGCGAGCCAGACAAGAGAGCAGTGAGCGAGCCAGATATTAGAGCAAGCGAGCAAGCCAGAAGTGAGAGAGAGCGAGGCAGATAAGAGATCGAGCCAGACAATTAAGCAAGCGAGCGAGCCAGATATGCGAGCGAGCCAGACATGAGAGCGAGCGAGCCAGATATGAGAGCAAGCGAGCGAGCCAGATATGAGAGCAAGCGAGCCAGCCAGATATGAGAGCGAGCGAGCTAGATAAGAGAGCGAGCAAGACAAGAGAGCAAGCGAGCTAGCCAGATATAAGAGCAAGCGAGCAAGCCAGATTTGAGAGCGAGCGAGCCAGATATGCCAGTGAACCAGATAAGAGAGCGAGCAAGACAAGAGAGCAAGCGAGCAAGCCAGATATGAAAGCGAGCGAGCGAGACAGATATGAGAGCAAGTGAGCAAGCCAGATATGAGAGCGAGACAGATAAGAAAGCGAACCAGACAAGAGAGCAAGCGAGCGAGACAGATATGAGAGCGAGCGAGCCAGACATGAGAGCAAGCGAGCAAGCCAGACATGTGAGCGAGAGAGCCAGATATGAGAGCAAGCGAGCGAGCCAGATATGAGAGCGAGCGAGCCAGATATGAGAGCAAGCGAGCGAGCCAGATATGAGAGCGAGCTAGCCAGATATGCGAGCGAGCCAGATAAGAGAGCGAGCCAAGCAAGAGAGCAAGCGAGCGAGCCAGATATGAGAGCAAGCGAGCAAGACAAATTTGAGTGCAAGCGAGCAAGCCAGATATGAGAGCGAGCGATTCAGATATGAGAGCAAGCGAGCCAGACATGAGAGCAAGCGAGCAAGACAGATATGAGAGCGAGCTAGCCAGATATGCAAGCGAGCGAGCCAGATAAGAGAGCGAACCAGACAAGAGCGCAAGCGAGCAAGCCAGATATGAGAGCAAGCGAGTGAGCCAGATATGCAAGCGAGCCATTTAAGAGAGCGAGCCAGACAAGAGAGCAATCGAGCGAGCCAGATATGAGAGCGAGTGAGCAAGAAATCAGAGCAAGCGAGCGAACCAGATCAGAGAGCGGGCGAGCCAGACATGAGAGCAAGCGAGCGAGCCAGATATGAGAGCGAGCGAGCCAGACATGAGAGGAAGCGAGCGAGCCAGATATGAGAGTGAGCGAGCCAGACATGAGAGCAAGCGAGCGAGCCAGATATGAGAGCGAGCGAGCCAGACATGAGAGCAAGCGAGCGAGCCAGATATGAGAGTGAGCGAGCCAGACATGAGCGCAAGCGAGCGAGCCAGATATGAGAGCAAGCGAGTGATCCAGATATGCGAGCGAGCCAGACAAGAGAGCAAGCGAGTGAGCCAGATATGAGAGCAAGCGAGCGAGCCAGATGTGAGAGCGAGCTAGCCAGATATGCGAGCGAGCCAGATAAGAGAGTGAGCCAGGCAAGAGAGAAAACGAGCTTACCAGATATGACAACAAGCGAGCAAACCAGATGTGAGACCGAGCTAGCCAGATATGCGAGCGAGCCAAATAAGAGAGCGAGCCAGACAAGAGAGCAAGCGAGCGAGCCAGATATGAGAGCAAGCGAGCGAGACAGATATGAGAGCAAGCGAGCGAGCCAGATGTGAGAGCGAGCGAGCCAGATATGCGAGCGAGCCAAATAAGAGAGCGAGCCAGACAAGAGAGCAAGCGAGCGAGCCAGATATGAGAGCAAGCGAGCGAGCCAGATATGAGAGCAAGCGAGCGAGCCAGATATGAGAGCGAGCTAGCCAGATATGCAAGCGAGCCAGATAAGAGAGTGAGCCAGACAACAGAGAAAACGAGCTAGCCAGATATGAGAACAAGCGAGCAAACCAGATGTGAGAGCAAGCGAGCCAGATATGCGGGCGAGCCAGATATGCGAGCGAGCCAGATAAGAGCGCGAGCCAGACAAGAGAGCAAGCGAGCGAGCCAGATATGAGAGCAAGCGAGCGAGACAGATATGAGTGCAAGCGAGCAAGCCAGATATGAGAGCGAGCCAGATAAGAGAGCGAACCAGACAAGAGAGCAAGTGAGCGAGACAGATATGTGAGCAAGCGATCCAGATATGAGAGCAAGCGAGCCAGACATGAGAGCAAGCGAGCAAGACAGATATGAGAGCGAGCTAGCCAGATATGCAAGCGAGCGAGCCAGATAAGAGAGCGAGCCAGACAAGAGCGCAAGCGAGCGAGCCAGATATGAGAGCGAGTGAGCAAGAAATGAGAGCAAGCGAGCGAACCAGATCTTAGAGCGAGCGAGCCAGACATGAGAGCAAGCGAGCGAGCCAGATTTGAGAGCGAGCGAGCCAGACATGAGAGCAAGCGAGCGAGCCAGATATGAGAGTGAGCGAGCCAGACATGAGCGCAAGCGAGCGAGCCAGATATGAGAGCAAGCGAGTGATCCAGATATGCGAGCGAGCCAGACAAGAGCGCAAGCGAGCAAGCCAGATATGAGAGCAAGCGAGCGAACCAGATGTGAGAGCGAGCGAGCCAGATATGCGAGCGAGCCAGATAAGAGAGTGAGCCAGACAAGAGAGCAAGCGAGCGAGCCAGATATGAGAGCAAGCGAGCGAGCCAGATGTGAGAGCGAGCGAGCCAGATATGCGAGCGAGCCAGATAAGAGAGCGAGCCAGACAAGAGAGCAAGCGAGCGAGCCAGATATGAGAGCAAGCGAGCGAGCCAGATGTGAGAGCGAGCAAGCCAGATATGCGAGCAGGCCAAATAAGAGAGCGAGACAGACAAGAGAGCAAGCGAGCGAGCCAGATATGAGAGCAAGCAAGCGAGCCAGATGTGAGAGCGAGCGAGCCAGATATGCGAGCGAGCCAAATAAGAGCGAGCCAGACAAGAGAGCAAGCGAGCGAGCCAGATATGAGAGCAAGCGAGTGAGACAGATATGAGAGCAAGCGAGCGAGCCAGATATGAGAGCGAGCTAGCCAGATATGCGAGCGAGCCAGATAAGAGAGTGTGGCCAGGCAAGAGAGAAAACGAGCTAGCCAGATATGAGAACAAGCGAGCAAACCAGATGTGAGAGCAAGCGAGCCAGATAAGAGAGCGAGCCAGACAAGAGAGCAAGCGAGCGAGCCAGATATGAGAGCAGGCGAGCGAGACAGATATGAGAGCAAGCGAGCAAGCCAAATATGAGAGCGAGCCAGATAAGAGAGCGAACCAGACAAGAGAGCAAGCGAGCGAGACAGATATGTGAGCGAGCGATCCAGATATGAGAGCGAGCGAGCCAGACATGAGAGCAAGCGAGCGAGACAGATATGAGAGCGAGCTAGCCAGATATGCAAGCGAGCGAGCCAGATAAGAGAGCGAGCCAGACAAGAGCGCAAGCGAGCGAAGCCAGTTATGAGAGCAAGCGAGTGAGCCAGATATGCGAGCGAGTGAGCCATTAAAGAGAGCGAGCCAGACAAGAGAGCAATCGAGCAAGCCAGATATGAGAGCGAGTGAGCAAGAAATGAGCACAAGCGAGCGAACCAGATATGAGAGCGAGCGAGCCAGACATGAGGGCAAGCGAGCGAGCCAGATATGAGAGTGAGCGAGCCAGACATGAGCGCAAGCAAGCGAGCCAGATATGAGAGCAAGCGAGTGATCCAGATATGCGAGCGAGCCAGACAAGAGCGCAAGCGAGCAAGCCAGATTTGAGAGCAAGCGAGTGAGCCAGATATGCGAGCGAGCGGGCCATATAAGAGGGCGAGCCAGACAAGAGAGCAAGCGAGCGAGCCAGATATGAGAGCGATCGAGCCAGACATGAACGCAAGCGAGCGAGCCAGATATGAGAGCAATCGAGTGAGCCAGATATGAGAGCAAGCGAGTGAGCCAGATATGCGAGCGAGCCATATGAGAGCGAGGCAGACAAGAGAGCAAGCGAGCGAACCAGATATGACAGCGATCGAGCCAAATATGCGAGCGAGCCATATAAGAGAGCAAGCCAGACAAGAGACCAAGCGAGCGAGCCAGATATGAGAGCAAGAGAGCGAGCCAGATATGAGAGCGAGCCAGATATAAGAGCGAGCGAGCCAGACATGAGAGCAAGCGAGCGAGCCAGATATGAGAGCAAGCGAGTGAGCCAGATATGCGAGCGAGCCATATAAGAGAGCGAGCCAGACAAGAGAGCAAGCGAGCGAGCCAGATATGAGAGCGAGTGAGCCAGACATGAGAGCAAGCAAGCGAGCCAGATATGAGAGAGAGCTAGCCAGATATGCGAGCGAGCAAGCCAGATAAGAGAGCGAGCCAGACAAGAGCGCAAGTAAGCGAGCCAGATTTGAGAGCAAGCGAGCGAACCAGATATGAGAGCAAGCGAACCAGATATGCGAGCGAGCGAGCCAGATAAGAGAGCGAGCCAGATATGAGAGCGAGCGAGCCAGACATAAGAGCAAGCGAGCGAGCCAGATATGAGAGAGAGCTAGCCAGATATGCAAGCGAGCGAGCCAGATAAGAGAGCGAGCCAGACAAGAGCGCAAGCAAGCGAGCCAGATATGAGAGCAAGCGAGCAAACCAGATATGAGAGCAAGCGAACCAGATATGCGAGCGAGCCAGATAAGAGAGCGAGCCAGACAAGAGAGCAAGCGAGCGAGCCAGATGTGAGAGCGAGCCAGCCAGATATGCAAGCAAGCCATATAAGAGAACGAGCCAGACAAGAGAGCAAGCGAGCGAGCCAGATATGAGAACAAGCGAGCAAGCCAGATAAGAGAGCGAGCCAGACAAGAGAGCAAGCAAGCGAGCCAGATATGAAAGCAAGTGAGCGAGCCAGATGTGAGAGCGAGCGAGTCCGATATGCGAGTGAGCCAGATAAGAGAGCGAGCCAGACAAGAGAGCAAGCGAGCGAGCCAGATATAAGAGCAAGCGAGCAAGCCAGATATGAGAGTGAGCCAGATATGAGAGCAAGCGAGCAAGCCAGATATGAGAGCGAGCAAGCCAGATATGAGAGCAAGCGAGCGAGCCAGATATGAGAGCGAGCGAGCCAGGCATGAGAGTAAGTGAGCGAGACAGATATGAGAGCGAGCGAGCAAGATATGAGAGCGAGCGAGCCAGATATGCGAGCGAGCCAGATAAAAGAGCGAGACAGACAAGAGATTAAGCAAGCGAGCCAGATATGAGAGCAAGCGAGCCAGCCAGATGTGAGAGCGAGTGAGCCATATATTCGAGCGAGCCAGATAAGAGAGCGAGCCAGACAAGAGAGCAAGCGAGCGAGCCAGATGTGAGAGCGAGCGAGCAAGAAATGCGAGCGAGCCATAAAAGAGAGTGAGACAGACAAGAGAGCAAGCGAGCGAGCCAGATATGAGAGCAAGCTAGCAAGCCAGATATGAGACCGAGCCAGATAAGAGAGCGAACCAGACAAGAGAGCAAGCGAGCGAGCAAGATAAGAGAGCGAGCGAGCCAGACATGAGATCAAGCGAGCCATCCAGATATGAGAGCAAGCGAGCCAGACATGAGAGCAAGCGAGCGAGCCAGATATGAGAGCGAGCGAGCCAGATAAGAGAGCAAGCCACACAAGAGAGCAAGCGAGCCAGATATGAGAGCAAGCGAGCGAGCCAGATGTGAGAGCGAGTCAGACAAGAGAGCAAACGAGCGAGCCAGATATGAGAACAAGAGAGCGAGCCAGATGTGAGAGCTAGCGAGCAAGATATGCGAGCCAGCCAGATAAGAGAGCGAGCCAGACAAGAGAGCAGCGAGCGAGCCAGATATTAGAGCAAGCGAGCAAGCCAGAAGTGAGAGAGAGCGAGGCAGATAAGAGATCGAGCCAGACAATTAAGCAAGCGAGCGAGCCAGATATGCGAGCGAGCCAGACATGAGAGCGAGCGAGCCAGATATGAGAGCAAGCGAGCGAGCCAGATATGAGAGCAAGCGAGCCAGCCAGATATGAGAGCGAGCGAGCTAGATAAGAGAGCGAGCAAGACAAGAGAGCAAGCGAGCTAGCCAGATATAAGAGCAAGCGAGCAAGCCAGATTTGAGAGCGAGCGAGCCAGATATGCCAGTGAACCAGATAAGAGAGCGAGCAAGACAAGAGAGCAAGCGAGCGAGCCAGATATGAAAGCGAGCGAGCGAGACAGATATGAGAGCAAGTGAGCAAGCCAGATATGAGAGCGAGCCAGATAAGAAAGCGAACCAGACAAGAGAGCAAGCGAGCGAGACAGATATGAGAGCGAGCGAGCCAGACATGAGAGCAAGCGAGCAAGCCAGACATGTGAGCGAGAGAGCCAGATATGAGAGCAAGCGAGCGAGCCAGATATGAGAGCGAGCGAGCCAGATATGAGAGCAAGCGAGCGAGCCAGATATGAGAGCGAGCTAGCCAGATATGCGAGCGAGCCAGATAAGAGAGCGAGCCAAGCAAGAGAGCAAGCGAGCGAGCCAGATATGAGAGCAAGCGAGCAAGACAAATTTGAGTGCAAGCGAGCTAGCCAGATATGCAAGCGAGCGAGCCAGATAAGAGAGCGAACCAGACAAGAGCGCAAGCGAGCAAGCCAGATATGAGAGCAAGCGAGTGAGCCAGATATGCAAGCGAGCCATTTAAGAGAGCGAGCCAGACAAGAGAGCAATCGAGCGAGCCAGATATGAGAGCGAGTGAGCAAGAAATCAGAGCAAGCGAGCGAACCAGATCAGAGAGCGGGCGAGCCAGACATGAGAGCAAGCGAGCGAGCCAGATATGAGAGCGAGCGAGCCAGACATGAGAGGAAGCGAGCGAGCCAGATATGAGAGTGAGCGAGCCAGACATGAGAGCAAGCGAGCGAGCCAGATATGAGAGCGAGCGAGCCAGACATGAGAGCAAGCGAGCGAGCCAGATATGAGAGTGAGCGAGCCAGACATGAGCGCAAGCGAGCGAGCCAGATATGAGAGCAAGCGAGTGATCCAGATATGCGAGCGAGCCAGACAAGAGAGCAAGCGAGTGAGCCAGATATGAGAGCAAGCGAGCGAGCCAGATGTGAGAGCGAGCTAGCCAGATATGCGAGCGAGCCAGATAAGAGAGTGAGCCAGGCAAGAGAGAAAACGAGCTTACCAGATATGACAACAAGCGAGCAAACCAGATGTGAGAGCGAGCTAGCCAGATATGCGAGCGAGCCAAATAAGAGAGCGAGCCAGACAAGAGAGCAAGCGAGCGAGCCAGATATGAGAGCAAGCGAGCGAGACAGATATGAGAGCAAGCGAGCGAGCCAGATGTGAGAGCGAGCGAGCCAGATATGCGAGCGAGCCAAATAAGAGAGCGAGCCAGACAAGAGAGCAAGTGAGCGAGCCAGATATGAGAGCAAGCGAGCGAGCCAGATATGAGAGCAAGCGAGCGAGCCAGATATGAGAGCGAGCTAGCCAGATATGCAAGCGAGCCAGATAAGAGAGTGAGCCAGACAACAGAGAAAATGAGCTAGCCAGATATGAGAACAAGCGAGCAAACCAGATGTGAGAGCAAGCGAGCCAGATATGCGGGCGAGCCAGATATGCGAGCGAGCCAGATATGCGAGCGAGCCAGATAAGAGCGCGAGCCAGACAAGAGAGCAAGCGAGCGAGCCAGATATGAGAGCAAGCGAGCGAGACAGATATGAGTGCAAGCGAGCAAGCCAGATATGAGAGCGAGCCAGATAAGAGAGCGAACCAGACAAGAGAGCAAGTGAGCGAGACAGATATGTGAGCAAGCGATCCAGATATGAGAGCAAGCGAGCCAGACATGAGAGCAAGCGAGCAAGACAGATATGAGAGCGAGCTAGCCAGATATGCAAGCGAGCGAGCCAGATAAGAGAGCGAGCCAGACAAGAGCGCAAGCGAGCGAGCCAGATATGAGAGCAAGCGAGTGAGCCAGATATGCGAGCGAGCGATTTAAGAGAGCGAGCCAGACAAGAGAGCAATCGAGCGAGCCAGATATGAGAGCGAGTGAGCAAGAAATGAGAGCAAGCGAGCGAACCAGATCTTAGAGCGAGCGAGCCAGACATGAGAGCAAGCGAGCGAGCCAGATTTGAGAGCGAGCGAGCCAGACATGAGAGCAAGCGAGCGAGCCAGATATGAGAGTGAGCGAGCCAGACATGAGCGCAAGCGAGCGAGCCAGATATGAGAGCAAGCGAGTGATCCAGATATGCGAGCGAGCCAGACAAGAGCGCAAGCGAGCAAGCCAGATATGAGAGCAAGCGAGCAAACCAGATGTGAGAGCGAGCAAGCCAGATATGCGAGCGAGCCAGATAAGAGAGTGAGCCAGACAAGAGAGCAAGCGAGCGAGCCAGATATGAGAGCAAGCGAGCGAGCCAGATGTGAGAGCGAGCGAGCCAGATATGCGAGCGAGCCAGATAAGAGAGCGAGCCAGACAAGAGAGCAAGCGAGCGAGCCAGATATGAGAGCAAGCGAGCGAGCCAGATGTGAGAGCGAGCAAGCCAGATATGCGAGCAGGCCAAATAAGAGAGCGAGACAGACAAGAGAGCAAGCGAGCGAGCCAGATATGAGAGCAAGCAAGCGAGCCAGATGTGAGAGCGAGCGAGCCAGATATGCGAGCGAGCCAAATAAGAGCGAGCCAGACAAGAGAGCAAGCGAGCGAGCCAGATATGAGAGCAAGCGAGCGAGACAGATATGAGAGCAAGCGAGCGAGCCAGATATGAGAGCGAGCTAGCCAGATATGCGAGCGAGCCAGATAAGAGAGTGTGGCCAGGCAAGAGAGAAAACGAGCTAGCCAGATATGAGAACAAGCGAGCAAACCAGATGTGAGAGCAAGCGAGCCAGATAAGAGAGCGAGCCAGACAAGAGAGCAAGCGAGCGAGCCAGATATGAGAGCAGGCGAGCGAGACAGATATGAGAGCAAGCGAGCAAGCCAGATATGAGAGCGAGCCAGATAAGAGAGCGAACCAGACAAGAGAGCAAGCGAGCGAGACAGATATGTGAGCGAGCGATCCAGATATGAGAGCGAGCGAGCCAGACATGAGAGCAAGCGAGCGAGACAGATATGAGAGCGAGCTAGCCAGATATGCAAGCGAGCGAGCCAGATAAGAGAGCGAGCCAGACAAGAGCGCAAGCGAGCGAAGCCAGTTATGAGAGCAAGCGAGTGAGCCAGATATGCGAGCGAGTGAGCCATTAAAGAGAGCGAGCCAGACAAGAGAGCAATCGAGCAAGCCAGATATGAGAGCGAGTGAGCAAGAAATGAGCACAAGCGAGCGAACCAGATATGAGAGCGAGCGAGCCAGACATGAGGGCAAGCGAGCGAGCCAGATATGAGAGTGAGCGAGCCAGACATGAGCGCAAGCAAGCGAGCCAGATATGAGAGCAAGCGAGTGATCCAGATATGCGAGCGAGCCAGACAAGAGCGCAAGCGAGCAAGCCAGATTTGAGAGCAAGCGAGTGAGCCAGATATGCGAGCGAGCGGGCCATATAAGAGGGCGAGCCAGACAAGAGAGCAAGCGAGCGAGCCAGATATGAGAGCGATCGAGCCAGACATGAACGCAAGCGAGCGAGCCAGATATGAGAGCAATCGAGTGAGCCAGATATGAGAGCAAGCGAGTGAGCCAGATATGCGAGCGAGCCATATGAGAGCGAGGCAGACAAGAGAGCAAGCGAGCGAACCAGATATGACAGCGATCGAGCCAGATATGCGAGCGAGCCATATAAGAGAGCAAGCCAGACAAGAGACCAAGCGAGCGAGCCAGATATGAGAGCAAGAGAGCGAGCCAGATATGAGAGCGAGCCAGATATGAGAGCGAGCGAGCCAGACATGAGAGCAAGCGAGCGAGCCAGATATGAGAGCAAGCGAGTGAGCCAGATATGCGAGCGAGCCATATAAGAGAGCGAGCCAGACAAGAGAGCAAGCGAGCGAGCCAGATATGAGAGCGAGTGAGCCAGACATGAGAGCAAGCAAGCGAGCCAGATATGAGAGAGAGCTAGCCAGATATGCGAGCGAGCAAGCCAGATAAGAGAGCGAGCCAGACAAGAGCGCAAGTAAGCGAGCCAGATTTGAGAGCAAGCGAGCGAACCAGATATGAGAGCAAGCGAACCAGATATGCGAGCGAGCGAGCCAGATAAGAGAGCGAGCCAGATATGAGAGCGAGCGAGCCAGACATGAGAGCAAGCGAGCGAGCCAGATATGAGAGAGAGCTAGCCAGATATGCAAGCGAGCGAGCCAGATAAGAGAGCGAGCCAGACAAGAGCGCAAGCAAGCGAGCCAGATATGAGAGCAAGCGAGCGAACCAGATATGAGAGCAAGCGAACCAGATATGCGAGCGAGCCAGATAAGAGAGCGAGCCAGACAAGAGAGCAAGCGAGCGAGCCAGATGTGAGAGCGAGCCAGCCAGATATGCAAGCAAGCCATATAAGAGAACGAGCCAGACAAGAGAGCAAGCGAGCGAGCCAGATATGAGAACAAGCGAGCAAGCCAGATAAGAGAGCGAGCCAGACAAGAGAGCAAGCAAGCGAGCCAGATATGAAAGCAAGTGAGCGAGCCAGATGTGAGAGCGAGCGAGTCCGATATGCGAGTGAGCCAGATAAGAGAGCGAGCCAGACAAGAGAGCAAGCGAGCGAGCCAGATATAAGAGCAAGCGAGCAAGCCAGATATGAGAGTGAGCCAGATATGAGAGCAAGCGAGCAAGCCAGATATGAGAGCGAGCAAGCCAGATATGAGAGCAAGCGAGCGAGCCAGATATGAGAGCGAGCGAGCCAGATATGAGAGCGAGCGAGCCAGACATGAGAGCGAGCTAGCCAGATATGTGAGCCAGCCAGCCAGATAAGAGAGCGAGCGAGCCAGACATGAGAGCGAGCTAGCCAGATATGTGAGCGAGCCAGCCAGATATGAGAGCGAGTGAGCATGACATGAGAGCAAGCGAGCGAACCAGATATGAGAGCAAGCAAGCCAGACAATAGAGCAAGCGAGCGAGCCAGATATGAGAGCGAGCCAGGCATGAGAGTAAGCGAGCAAGATATGAGAGCGAGCGAGCCAGATATGCGAGCGAGCGAGCCAGATATGAGAGTGAGCCAGACAAGAGAGCAAGCGAGCGAGCCAGATGTGAGAGCGAGCGAGCCAGATATGCGAGCGAGCCATAAAAGAGAGCGAGACAGACAAGAGAGCAAGCGAGTGAACCAGATAAGAGAGCAAGCCAGATATGAGAGCGAGCCAGATAAGAGAGCGAGCCAGACAAGAGAGCAAGCGAGCGAGCCAGATATGAGAGCAAGCGAGCCAGCCAGATGTGAGAGCGAGCGAGCCAGATATGCGAGTGAGCCAGATAAGAGAGCGAGCCAGATATGAGAGCAAGCGAGCGAGCCAGATATGAGAGCAAGCGAGCGAGCCAGATATGAAAGCAAGCGAGCCAGCCAGATATGAGAGCGAGCGAGCCAGATAAGAGAGCAAACAAGACAAGAGAGCAAGCAAGCTAGACAGATATGAGAGCAAGCTAGCGAGCCAGATTTGAGAGCAAGCGAGCAAGCCAGATATGAGAGTGTGCCAGATAAGAGAGCGAACCAGACAAGAGAGCAAGCGAGCGAGCCAGATATGAGAGCGAGCGAGCCAGACATGAGAGCAAGTGAGCGAGCCAGATAGGAGAGAGAGCGAGCCAGACATGGGAGCAAGCGAGCGAGCCAGATATGAGAGCGAGCGAGCCAGACATGAGAGCAAGCGAGCGAGCCAGATATGAGAGCGAGCGAGCCAGATAAGAGAGCGAGCCAGACAAGAGAGCAAGCGAGCGAGCCAGATATGAGAGCAAGCGAGCGAGCCAGATTTGAGAGCGAGCAAGCCAGATATGTGAGTGAACCCGATAAGAGAGCGAGCCAGATAAGAGAGCAAGCGAGCGAGCCAGATATGAGAGCAAGTGAGCGAGCCAGATATGAGAGCAAGAGAGCATGCCAGACAAGACAGCAAGCGAGCGAGTCAGATATGAGAGCAAGAGAGCGAGCCAGAAATGAGAGCAAGCGAGCAACCAGATGTGAGAGCGTGCCAGATAAGAGAGCGAACCAGACAAAAGAGCAAGCGGGCGAGCCAGATATGAGAGCGAGCGAGCCAGACAAGAGAGCGAGCGAGCCAGATATGAGAGCAAGCGAGCGAACCAGATATGAGAACAAGCGAGCAAGCCAGATATGAGAGCGTGCCAGATAAGAGAGCGAACCAGACAAGAGAGCAAGCGAGCGAAACAGACATGAGAGCGGGCGAGCCAGACATGAGAGCAAGCGAGCAAGCCAGATATGTGAGCGAGCAAGCGAGACATGAGAGCAAGCGAGCGAGCCAGATATGAGAGCGAGCGAGCCAGATATGCGAGTGAACCAGATAAGAGAGTGAGCCAGACAAGAGAGCAAGCAAGCGAGACAGATATGAGAGCAAGCGAGCGAGCCAGATTTGAGAGCGAGCGAGCCAGATATGTGAGTGAACCAGATAAGACAACGAGCCAGACAAGAGAGCAAGCGAGCGAGCCAGATATGAGAGCAAGCGAGCGAGCCAGATATGAGAGCAGGAGAGCATGCCAGACAAGACAGCAAGCGAGCGAGACAGACATGAGAGCAAGAGAGCGAGCCAGAAATGAGAGCAAGCGAGCAAGCCAGATATGAGAGCGTGACAGATAAGAGAGCGAACCAGACAAAAGAGCAAGCGAGCGAGCCAGATATGAGAGCGAGCCAGACAAGAGAGCGAGCGAGCCAGCCAGATATGAGAGCGAGCGAGCCAGACAAGATAGCAAGCGAGCCAGCCAGATATGAGAGCAAGCAAGCGAACCAGATATGAGAGCAAGCTAGCAAGTCAGATATGAGAGCGAGACAGATAAGAGAGCGAACCAGACAAGAGAGCAAGCGAGTGAGCCAAATATGAGGGCGAGCGAGCCAGATATGAGAGCAAGCGAGCCAGCCAGATGTGAGAGCTAGCGAGCAAGATATGCGAGCGAGCCAGATAAGAGAGCGTTCCAGATAAGAGAGCGAACCAGACAAGAGAGCAAGCGAGCGAGACAGATATGAGAGCGAGCGAGCCAGACAAGATAGCAAGCGAGCGAGCCAGATATAAGAGCAAGCGAGCGAGCCAGATATGAGAGAAAGCGAGCAAGCCAGATATGAGAGCGTGCCAGATAAGAGAGCGAGCCAAACAAGAGAGCAAGCGAGCGAGCCAGATATGAGAGCGAGTGAGCCAGACATGAGAGCAAGCGTGCGAGCCAGATATGAGAGCGAGCGAGCCAGGCATCAGAGTAAGTGAGCGAGCCAGATATGAGAGCGAGCGAGCCAGACATGAGAGCGAGCGAGTAAGATATGAGAGCGAGCGAGCCAGATATGCGAGTGAGCGAGCCAGATAAGAGAGCGAGCCAGACAAGAGAGCAAGCGAGCGAGCCAGATATGAGAGCAAGCGAGCGAGCCAGATATGAGAGCAGGAGAGCATGCCAGACAAGACAGCAAGCGAGCGAGACAGATATGAGAGCAAGAGAGCGAGCCAGAAATGAGAGCAAGCGAGCAAGCCAGATATGAGAGCGTGCCAGATAAGAGAGCGAACCAGACAAAAGAGCAAGCGAGCGAGCCAGATATGAGAGCGAGCGAGCCAGACAAGAGAGCGAGCGAGCCAGCCAGATATGAGAGCGAGCGAGCCAGACAAGATAGCAAGCGAGCCAGCCAGATATGAGAGCAAGCAAGCGAACCAGATATGAGAGCAAGCTAGCAAGTCAGATATGAGAGCGAGACAGATAAGAGAGCGAACCAGACAAGAGAGCAAGCGAGTGAGCCAAATATGAGGGCGAGCGAGCCAGATATGAGAGCAAGCGAGCCAGCCAGATGTGAGAGCTAGCGAGCAAGATATGCGAGCGAGCCAGATAAGAGAGCGTTCCAGATAAGAGAGCGAACCAGACAAGAGAGCAAGCGAGCGAGACAGATATGAGAGCGAGCGAGCCAGACAAGATAGCAAGCGAGCGAGCCAGATATAAGAGCAAGCGAGCGAGCCAGATATGAGAGCAAGCGAGCAAGCCAGATATGAGAGCGTGCCAGATAAGAGAGCGAGCCAAACAAGAGAGCAAGCGAGCGAGCCAGATATGAGAGCGAGTGAGCCAGACATGAGAGCAAGCGTGCGAGCCAGATATGAGAGCGAGCGAGCCAGGCATCAGAGTAAGTGAGCGAGCCAGATATGAGAGCGAGCGAGCCAGACATGAGAGCGAGCGAGTAAGATATGAGAGCGAGCGAGCCAGATATGCGAGTGAGCGAGCCAGATAAGAGAGCGAGCCAGACAAGAGAGCAAGCGAGCGAGCCAGATGTGAGAGCGAGCGAGCCAGATATGCGAGCGAGCCATAAAAGAGAGCGAGACAGACAAGAGAGCAAGCGAGCAAGCCAGATATGAGAGCAAGCTAGCAAGCCAGATATGAGAGCGAGCCAGATAAGAGAGCAAGCCAGACAAGAGAGCAAGCGAGCGAGCCAGATATGAGAGCAAGCGAGCCAGCCAGATGTGAGAGCGAGCGAGCCAGATATGCGAGCGAGCCAGATAAGAGAGCGAGCCAGACAAGAGAGCAAGCGAGCGAGCCAGATATGAGAGCAAGCGAGCAAGCCAGATATGAGAGCGAGCCAGATAAGAGAGTGAACCAGACAAGAGAGCAAGCGAGAAAGCCAGATATGAGAGCGAGCGAGCCAGACATGAGAGCAAGCGAGCGAGCCAGATATGAGAGCAAGCAAGTGAGTCAGATGTGAGAGCAAGCGAGCAAGATATGCGAGCCAGCCAGATAAGAGAGCGAGCCAGACAAGAGAGCAGCGAGAGAGCCAGATATTAGAGCAAGCGAGCAAGCCAGATGTGAGAGAGAGCGAGGCAGATAAGAGAGCGAGCAAGACAATTAAGCAAGCGAGCGAGCCAGATATGCGAGCGAGCCAGATATGAGAGCAAGCGAGCGAGCCAGATATGAGAGCAAGCGAGACAGCCAGATATGAGAGCGAGCGAGCCAGATAAGAGAGCGAGCAAGACAAGAGAGCAAGCGAGCTAGCCAGATATAAGAGCAAGCGAGCGAGCCAGATTAGAGAGCGAGCGAGTCAGATATGCCAGTGAACCAGATAAGAGAGCGAGCAAGACAAGAGAGCAAGCAAGCGAGCCAGATATGAGAGCGAGCGAGACAGATATGAGAGCAAGTGAGCAAGCCAGATATGAGAGCGAGCCAGATAAGAGAGCGAACCAGACAAGAGAGCAAGCGAGCGAGACAGATATGAGAGCGAGCGAGCCAGACATGAGAGCAAGCGAGCAAGCCAGATATGTGAGCGAGCGAGCCAGATATGAGAGCAAGCGAGCCAAACATGAGAGCAAGCGAGCGAGCCAGATATGAGAGCGAGCTAGCCAGATTTGCGAGCGAGCCAGATAAGAGAGCGAGCCAGACAAGAGCGCAAGCGAGCGAGCCAGATATGAGAGCATGCGAGCGTGCCAGATATGAGAGCAAGCGAGTGAGCCAGACATGCGAGCGAGCGAGCCATATAAGAGTGCGAGCCAGACAAGAGAGCAAGCGAGCGAGCCAGATATGAGAGCGAGTGAGCCAGACATGAGAGCAAGCGAGCGAACCAAATATGAAAGCAAGCGAGCAAGCCAGATGTGAGAGCAAGCGAGCGAGCCAGATGTGAGAGCGAGACAGATAAGAGAGCGAGCAAGACAAGAGAGCAAGTGAGCGAGCCAGATATGAGAGCAAGAGAGCGAGCCAGATGTGAGAGCTAGCGAGCAAGATATGCAAGCGAGCCAGATAAGAGAGCGAGCCAGACAAGAGAGCAGCGAGCGAGCCAGATATGAGAGCAAGCGAGCAAGCCAGATGTGAGAGAGAGCGAGGCAGATAAGAGAGCGAGCCAGACAATTAAGCAAGCGAGCGAGCCAGATATGAGAGCAAGTGAATGATCCAGATATGCGAGTGAGCCAGACATGAGAGCAAGCGAGCGAGCCAGATATGAGAGCAAGCGAGCCAGCCAGATATGAGAGCGAGCGAGCCAGATAAGAGAGCGAGCAAGACAAGAGAGCAAGCGAGCTAGCCAGATATGAGAGCAAGCGAGCGAGCCAGATTTTAGAGTCAGCGAGCCAGATATGCGAGTGAACCAGATAAGAGAGCGAGCCAGACAAGAGAGCAAGCGAGCGAGACAGATATGAGAGCAAGCGAGCAAGCCAGATATGAAAGCGTGCCAGATGAGAGAGTGAACCAGACAAGAGAGCAAGCGAGCGAGACAGATATGAGAGCGAGCGAGCCAGACATGAGAGCAAGCGAGCAAGCCAGATATGTGAGCGAGCGAGCCAGATATGAGAGTAAGCGAGTGAGCCAGATATGAGAGCAAGCGAGCGAGCCACATGTGAGAGCGAGACTGATAAGAGAGCGAGCCAGACAAGAGAGCAAGCGAGCGAGCCAGATGTGAGAGCGAGCGAGCAAGATATGCGAGCGAGCCAGATAAGAGAGCAAGCCAGACTAGAGAGCAGCGAGTGAGCCAGATATGAGAGCAAGCGAGCAAGCCAGATGTGAGAGAGAGCCAGACATGAGAGCGAGCGAGCCACATATGAGAGCAAGCGAGCGATTCAGATATGAGAGCAAGCGAGCCAGCCAGATATGAGAGCGAGCGAGCCAGATAAGAGAGCGAGCCAAACAAGACAGCTAGCGAGCGAGCCAGATATGAGAGCGAGCGAGCCAGACATGAGAGCAAGCGAGCGAGCCAGATATGAGAGCGAGCGAGCCAGACATGAGAGCAAGCGAGCGAGCCAGATATGAGAGCTAGCGAGCCAGATAAGAGAGCAAGCCAGACAAGAGAGCAAGCGAGCGAGCCAGATATGCTAGCGAGCAAGCCAGATAAGAGAGCGAGACAGATATGAGAGCAAGCAAGCGAGCCAGATGTGAGAGCAAGCGAGTGAGCCAGATGTGAGAGCAAGCGAGCAAGTCAGATATGAGAGCGAGACAGATAAGAGAGCAAGCCAGACAAGAGAGCAAGCGAGCGAGCCAGATATGAGAGCAAGCAAGTGAGTCAGATGTGAGAGCAAGCGAGCAAGTCAGATATGAGAGCGAGACAGATAAGAGAGCGAACCAGACAAGAGAGCATGCGAGCGAGCCAGATATGAGAGCGAGTGAGCCAGACATGAGAGCAAGCGAGCGAGCCAGATATGAGAGCGAGCGAGCCAGGCATGAGAGTAAGTGAGCGAGACAGATATGAGAGCGAGCGAGCAAGATATGAGAGCGAGCGAGCCAGATATGCGAGCGAGCCAGATAAAAGAGCGAGACAGACAAGAGATTAAGCAAGCGAGCCAGATATGAGAGCAAGCGAGCCAGCCAGATGTGAGAGCGAGTGAGCCATATATTCGAGCGAGCCAGATAAGAGAGCGAGCCAGACAAGAGAGCAAGCGAGCGAGCCAGATGTGAGAGCGAGCGAGCAAGAAATGCGAGCGAGCCATAAAAGAGAGTGAGACAGACAAGAGAGCAAGCGAGCGAGCCAGATATGAGAGCAAGCTAGCAAGCCAGATATGAGACCGAGCCAGATAAGAGAGCGAACCAGACAAGAGAGCAAGCGAGCGAGCAAGATAAGAGAGCGAGCGAGCCAGACATGAGAGCAAGCGAGCCATCCAGATATGAGAGCAAGCGAGCCAGACATGAGAGCAAGCGAGCGAGCCAGATATGAGAGCGAGCGAGCCAGATAAGAGAGCAAGCCACACAAGAGAGCAAGCGAGCCAGATATGAGAGCAAGCGAGCGAGCCAGATGTGAGAGCGAGTCAGACAAGAGAGCAAACGAGCGAGCCAGATATGAGAACAAGAGAGCGAGCCAGATGTGAGAGCTAGCGAGCAAGATATGCGAGCCAGCCAGATAAGAGAGCGAGCCAGACAAGAGAGCAGCGAGCGAGCCAGATATTAGAGCAAGCGAGCAAGCCAGAAGTGAGAGAGAGCGAGGCAGATAAGAGATCGAGCCAGACAATTAAGCAAGCGAGCGAGCCAGATATGCGAGCGAGCCAGACATGAGAGCGAGCGAGCCAGATATGAGAGCAAGCGAGCGAGCCAGATATGAGAGCAAGCGAGCCAGCCAGATATGAGAGCGAGCGAGCTAGATAAGAGAGCGAGCAAGACAAGAGAGCAAGCGAGCTAGCCAGATATAAGAGCAAGCGAGCAAGCCAGATTTGAGAGCGAGCGAGCCAGATATGCCAGTGAACCAGATAAGAGAGCGAGCAAGACAAGAGAGCAAGCGAGCAAGCCAGATATGAAAGCGAGCGAGCGAGACAGATATGAGAGCAAGTGAGCAAGCCAGATATGAGAGCGAGACAGATAAGAAAGCGAACCAGACAAGAGAGCAAGCGAGCGAGACAGATATGAGAGCGAGCGAGCCAGACATGAGAGCAAGCGAGCAAGCCAGACATGTGAGCGAGAGAGCCAGATATGAGAGCAAGCGAGCGAGCCAGATATGAGAGCGAGCGAGCCAGATATGAGAGCAAGCGAGCGAGCCAGATATGAGAGCGAGCTAGCCAGATATGCGAGCGAGCCAGATAAGAGAGCGAGCCAAGCAAGAGAGCAAGCGAGCGAGCCAGATATGAGAGCAAGCGAGCAAGACAAATTTGAGTGCAAGCGAGCAAGCCAGATATGAGAGCGAGCGATTCAGATATGAGAGCAAGCGAGCCAGACATGAGAGCAAGCGAGCAAGACAGATATGAGAGCGAGCTAGCCAGATATGCAAGCGAGCGAGCCAGATAAGAGAGCGAACCAGACAAGAGCGCAAGCGAGCAAGCCAGATATGAGAGCAAGCGAGTGAGCCAGATATGCAAGCGAGCCATTTAAGAGAGCGAGCCAGACAAGAGAGCAATCGAGCGAGCCAGATATGAGAGCGAGTGAGCAAGAAATCAGAGCAAGCGAGCGAACCAGATCAGAGAGCGGGCGAGCCAGACATGAGAGCAAGCGAGCGAGCCAGATATGAGAGCGAGCGAGCCAGACATGAGAGGAAGCGAGCGAGCCAGATATGAGAGTGAGCGAGCCAGACATGAGAGCAAGCGAGCGAGCCAGATATGAGAGCGAGCGAGCCAGACATGAGAGCAAGCGAGCGAGCCAGATATGAGAGTGAGCGAGCCAGACATGAGCGCAAGCGAGCGAGCCAGATATGAGAGCAAGCGAGTGATCCAGATATGCGAGCGAGCCAGACAAGAGAGCAAGCGAGTGAGCCAGATATGAGAGCAAGCGAGCGAGCCAGATGTGAGAGCGAGCTAGCCAGATATGCGAGCGAGCCAGATAAGAGAGTGAGCCAGGCAAGAGAGAAAAGGAGCTTACCAGATATGACAACAAGCGAGCAAACCAGATGTGAGAGCGAGCTAGCCAGATATGCGAGCGAGCCAAATAAAAGAGCGAGCCAGACAAGAGAGCAAGCGAGCGAGCCAGATATGAGAGCAAGCGAGCGAGACAGATATGAGAGCAAGCGAGCGAGCCAGATGTGAGAGCGAGCGAGCCAGATATGCGAGCGAGCCAAATAAGAGAGCGAGCCAGACAAGAGAGCAAGCGAGCGAGCCAGATATGAGAGCAAGCGAGCGAGCCAGATATGAGAGCAAGCGAGCGAGCCAGATATGAGAGCGAGCTAGCCAGATATGCAAGCGAGCCAGATAAGAGAGTGAGCCAGACAACAGAGAAAACGAGCTAGCCAGATATGAGAACAAGCGAGCAAACCAGATGTGAGAGCAAGCGAGCCAGATATGCGGGCGAGCCAGATATGCGAGCGAGCCAGATAAGAGCGCGAGCCAGACAAGAGAGCAAGCGAGCGAGCCAGATATGAGAGCAAGCGAGCGAGACAGATATGAGTGCAAGCGAGCAAGCCAGATATGAGAGCGAGCCAGATAAGAGAGCGAACCAGACAAGAGAGCAAGTGAGCGAGACAGATATGTGAGCAAGCGATCCAGATATGAGAGCAAGCGAGCCAGACATGAGAGCAAGCGAGCAAGACAGATATGAGAGCGAGCTAGCCAGATATGCAAGCGAGCGAGCCAGATAAGAGAGCGAGCCAGACAAGAGCGCAAGCGAGCGAGCCAGATATGAGAGCGAGTGAGCAAGAAATGAGAGCAAGCGAGCGAACCAGATCTTAGAGCGAGCGAGCCAGACATGAGAGCAAGCGAGCGAGCCAGATTTGAGAGCGAGCGAGCCAGACATGAGAGCAAGCGAGCGAGCCAGATATGAGAGTGAGCGAGCCAGACATGAGCGCAAGCGAGCGAGCCAGATATGAGAGCAAGCGAGTGATCCAGATATGCGAGCGAGCCAGACAAGAGCGCAAGCGAGCAAGCCAGATATGAGAGCAAGCGAGCGAACCAGATGTGAGAGCGAGCGAGCCAGATATGCGAGCGAGCCAGATAAGAGAGTGAGCCAGACAAGAGAGCAAGCGAGCGAGCCAGATATGAGAGCAAGCGAGCGAGCCAGATGTGAGAGCGAGCGAGCCAGATATGCGAGCGAGCCAGATAAGAGAGCGAGCCAGACAAGAGAGCAAGCGAGCGAGCCAGATATGAGAGCAAGCGAGCGAGCCAGATGTGAGAGCGAGCAAGCCAGATATGCGAGCAGGCCAAATAAGAGAGCGAGACAGACAAGAGAGCAAGCGAGCGAGCCAGATATGAGAGCAAGCAAGCGAGCCAGATGTGAGAGCGAGCGAGCCAGATATGCGAGCGAGCCAAATAAGAGCGAGCCAGACAAGAGAGCAAGCGAGCGAGCCAGATATGAGAGCAAGCGAGTGAGACAGATATGAGAGCAAGCGAGCGAGCCAGATATGAGAGCGAGCTAGCCAGATATGCGAGCGAGCCAGATAAGAGAGTGTGGCCAGGCAAGAGAGAAAACGAGCTAGCCAGATATGAGAACAAGCGAGCAAACCAGATGTGAGAGCAAGCGAGCCAGATAAGAGAGCGAGCCAGACAAGAGAGCAAGCGAGCGAGCCAGATATGAGAGCAGGCGAGCGAGACAGATATGAGAGCAAGCGAGCAAGCCAGATATGAGAGCGAGCCAGATAAGAGAGCGAACCAGACAAGAGAGCAAGCGAGCGAGACAGATATGTGAGCGAGCGATCCAGATATGAGAGCGAGCGAGCCAGACATGAGAGCAAGCGAGCGAGACAGATATGAGAGCGAGCTAGCCAGATATGCAAGCGAGCGAGCCAGATAAGAGAGCGAGCCAGACAAGAGCGCAAGCGAGCGAAGCCAGTTATGAGAGCAAGCGAGTGAGCCAGATATGCGAGCGAGTGAGCCATTAAAGAGAGCGAGCCAGACAAGAGAGCAATCGAGCAAGCCAGATATGAGAGCGAGTGAGCAAGAAATGAGCACAAGCGAGCGAACCAGATATGAGAGCGAGCGAGCCAGACATGAGGGCAAGCGAGCGAGCCAGATATGAGAGTGAGCGAGCCAGACATGAGCGCAAGCAAGCGAGCCAGATATGAGAGCAAGCGAGTGATCCAGATATGCGAGCGAGCCAGACAAGAGCGCAAGCGAGCAAGCCAGATTTGAGAGCAAGCGAGTGAGCCAGATATGCGAGCGAGCGGGCCATATAAGAGGGCGAGCCAGACAAGAGAGCAAGCGAGCGAGCCAGATATGAGAGCGATCGAGCCAGACATGAACGCAAGCGAGCGAGCCAGATATGAGAGCAATCGAGTGAGCCAGATATGAGAGCAAGCGAGTGAGCCAGATATGCGAGCGAGCCATATGAGAGCGAGGCAGACAAGAGAGCAAGCGAGCGAACCAGATATGACAGCGATCGAGCCAAATATGCGAGCGAGCCATATAAGAGAGCAAGCCAGACAAGAGACCAAGCGAGCGAGCCAGATATGAGAGCAAGAGAGCGAGCCAGATATGAGAGCGAGCCAGATATAAGAGCGAGCGAGCCAGACATGAGAGCAAGCGAGCGAGCCAGATATGAGAGCAAGCGAGTGAGCCAGATATGCGAGCGAGCCATATAAGAGAGCGAGCCAGACAAGAGAGCAAGCGAGCGAGCCAGATATGAGAGCGAGTGAGCCAGACATGAGAGCAAGCAAGCGAGCCAGATATGAGAGAGAGCTAGCCAGATATGCGAGCGAGCAAGCCAGATAAGAGAGCGAGCCAGACAAGAGCGCAAGTAAGCGAGCCAGATTTGAGAGCAAGCGAGCGAACCAGATATGAGAGCAAGCGAACCAGATATGCGAGCGAGCGAGCCAGATAAGAGAGCGAGCCAGATATGAGAGCGAGCGAGCCAGACATAAGAGCAAGCGAGCGAGCCAGATATGAGAGAGAGCTAGCCAGATATGCAAGCGAGCGAGCCAGATAAGAGAGCGAGCCAGACAAGAGCGCAAGCAAGCGAGCCAGATATGAGAGCAAGCGAGCAAACCAGATATGAGAGCAAGCGAACCAGATATGCGAGCGAGCCAGATAAGAGAGCGAGCCAGACAAGAGAGCAAGCGAGCGAGCCAGATGTGAGAGCGAGCCAGCCAGATATGCAAGCAAGCCATATAAGAGAACGAGCCAGACAAGAGAGCAAGCGAGCGAGCCAGATATGAGAACAAGCGAGCAAGCCAGATAAGAGAGCGAGCCAGACAAGAGAGCAAGCAAGCGAGCCAGATATGAAAGCAAGTGAGCGAGCCAGATGTGAGAGCGAGCGAGTCCGATATGCGAGTGAGCCAGATAAGAGAGCGAGCCAGACAAGAGAGCAAGCGAGCGAGCCAGATATAAGAGCAAGCGAGCAAGCCAGATATGAGAGTGAGCCAGATATGAGAGCAAGCGAGCAAGCCAGATATGAGAGCGAGCAAGCCAGATATGAGAGCAAGCGAGCGAGCCAGATATGAGAGCGAGCGAGCCAGGCATGAGAGTAAGTGAGCGAGACAGATATGAGAGCGAGCGAGCAAGATATGAGAGCGAGCGAGCCAGATATGCGAGCGAGCCAGATAAAAGAGCGAGACAGACAAGAGATTAAGCAAGCGAGCCAGATATGAGAGCAAGCGAGCCAGCCAGATGTGAGAGCGAGTGAGCCATATATTCGAGCGAGCCAGATAAGAGAGCGAGCCAGACAAGAGAGCAAGCGAGCGAGCCAGATGTGAGAGCGAGCGAGCAAGAAATGCGAGCGAGCCATAAAAGAGAGTGAGACAGACAAGAGAGCAAGCGAGCGAGCCAGATATGAGAGCAAGCTAGCAAGCCAGATATGAGACCGAGCCAGATAAGAGAGCGAACCAGACAAGAGAGCAAGCGAGCGAGCAAGATAAGAGAGCGAGCGAGCCAGACATGAGAGCAAGCGAGCCATCCAGATATGAGAGCAAGCGAGCCAGACATGAGAGCAAGCGAGCGAGCCAGATATGAGAGCGAGCGAGCCAGATAAGAGAGCAAGCCACACAAGAGAGCAAGCGAGCCAGATATGAGAGCAAGCGAGCGAGCCAGATGTGAGAGCGAGTCAGACAAGAGAGCAAACGAGCGAGCCAGATATGAGAACAAGAGAGCGAGCCAGATGTGAGAGCTAGCGAGCAAGATATGCGAGCCAGCCAGATAAGAGAGCGAGCCAGACAAGAGAACAGCGAGCGAGCCAGATATTAGAGCAAGCGAGCAAGCCAGAAGTGAGAGAGAGCGAGGCAGATAAGAGATCGAGCCAGACAATTAAGCAAGCGAGCGAGCCAGATATGCGAGCGAGCCAGACATGAGAGCGAGCGAGCCAGATATGAGAGCAAGCGAGCGAGCCAGATATGAGAGCAAGCGAGCCAGCCAGATATGAGAGCGAGCGAGCTAGATAAGAGAGCGAGCAAGACAAGAGAGCAAGCGAGCTAGCCAGATATAAGAGCAAGCGAGCAAGCCAGATTTGAGAGCGAGCGAGCCAGATATGCCAGTGAACCAGATAAGAGAGCGAGCAAGACAAGAGAGCAAGCGAGCGAGCCAGATATGAAAGCGAGCGAGCGAGACAGATATGAGAGCAAGTGAGCAAGCCAGATATGAGAGCGAGACAGATAAGAAAGCGAACCAGACAAGAGAGCAAGCGAGCGAGACAGATATGAGAGCGAGCGAGCCAGACATGAGAGCAAGCGAGCAAGCCAGACATGTGAGCGAGAGAGCCAGATATGAGAGCAAGCGAGCGAGCCAGATATGAGAGCGAGCGAGCCAGATATGAGAGCAAGCGAGCGAGCCAGATATGAGAGCGAGCTAGCCAGATATGCGAGCGAGCCAGATAAGAGAGCGAGCCAAGCAAGAGAGCAAGCGAGCGAGCCAGATATGAGAGCAAGCGAGCAAGACAAATTTGAGTGCAAGCGAGCTAGCCAGATATGCAAGCGAGCGAGCCAGATAAGAGAGCGAACCAGACAAGAGCGCAAGCGAGCAAGCCAGATATGAGAGCAAGCGAGTGAGCCAGATATGCAAGCGAGCCATTTAAGAGAGCGAGCCAGACAAGAGAGCAATCGAGCGAGCCAGATATGAGAGCGAGTGAGCAAGAAATCAGAGCAAGCGAGCGAACCAGATCAGAGAGCGGGCGAGCCAGACATGAGAGCAAGCGAGCGAGCCAGATATGAGAGCGAGCGAGCCAGACATGAGAGGAAGCGAGCGAGCCAGATATGAGAGTGAGCGAGCCAGACATGAGAGCAAGCGAGCGAGCCAGATATGAGAGCGAGCGAGCCAGACATGAGAGCAAGCGAGCGAGCCAGATATGAGAGTGAGCGAGCCAGACATGAGCGCAAGCGAGCGAGCCAGATATGAGAGCAAGCGAGTGATCCAGATATGCGAGCGAGCCAGACAAGAGAGCAAGCGAGTGAGCCAGATATGAGAGCAAGCGAGCGAGCCAGATGTGAGAGCGAGCTAGCCAGATATGCGAGCGAGCCAGATAAGAGAGTGAGCCAGGCAAGAGAGAAAACGAGCTTACCAGATATGACAACAAGCGAGCAAACCAGATGTGAGAGCGAGCTAGCCAGATATGCGAGCGAGCCAAATAAGAGAGCGAGCCAGACAAGAGAGCAAGCGAGCGAGCCAGATATGAGAGCAAGCGAGCGAGACAGATATGAGAGCAAGCGAGCGAGCCAGATGTGAGAGCGAGCGAGCCAGATATGCGAGCGAGCCAAATAAGAGAGCGAGCCAGACAAGAGAGCAAGTGAGCGAGCCAGATATGAGAGCAAGCGAGCGAGCCAGATATGAGAGCAAGCGAGCGAGCCAGATATGAGAGCGAGCTAGCCAGATATGCAAGCGAGCCAGATAAGAGAGTGAGCCAGACAACAGAGAAAATGAGCTAGCCAGATATGAGAACAAGCGAGCAAACCAGATGTGAGAGCAAGCGAGCCAGATATGCGGGCGAGCCAGATATGCGAGCGAGCCAGATATGCGAGCGAGCCAGATAAGAGCGCGAGCCAGACAAGAGAGCAAGCGAGCGAGCCAGATATGAGAGCAAGCGAGCGAGACAGATATGAGTGCAAGCGAGCAAGCCAGATATGAGAGCGAGCCAGATAAGAGAGCGAACCAGACAAGAGAGCAAGTGAGCGAGACAGATATGTGAGCAAGCGATCCAGATATGAGAGCAAGCGAGCCAGACATGAGAGCAAGCGAGCAAGACAGATATGAGAGCGAGCTAGCCAGATATGCAAGCGAGCGAGCCAGATAAGAGAGCGAGCCAGACAAGAGCGCAAGCGAGCGAGCCAGATATGAGAGCAAGCGAGTGAGCCAGATATGCGAGCGAGCGATTTAAGAGAGCGAGCCAGACAAGAGAGCAATCGAGCGAGCCAGATATGAGAGCGAGTGAGCAAGAAATGAGAGCAAGCGAGCGAACCAGATCTTAGAGCGAGCGAGCCAGACATGAGAGCAAGCGAGCGAGCCAGATTTGAGAGCGAGCGAGCCAGACATGAGAGCAAGCGAGCGAGCCAGATATGAGAGTGAGCGAGCCAGACATGAGCGCAAGCGAGCGAGCCAGATATGAGAGCAAGCGAGTGATCCAGATATGCGAGCGAGCCAGACAAGAGCGCAAGCGAGCAAGCCAGATATGAGAGCAAGCGAGCAAACCAGATGTGAGAGCGAGCGAGCCAGATATGCGAGCGAGCCAGATAAGAGAGTGAGCCAGACAAGAGAGCAAGCGAGCGAGCCAGATATGAGAGCAAGCGAGCGAGCCAGATGTGAGAGCGAGCGAGCCAGATATGCGAGCGAGCCAGATAAGAGAGCGAGCCAGACAAGAGAGCAAGCGAGCGAGCCAGATATGAGAGCAAGCGAGCGAGCCAGATGTGAGAGCGAGCAAGCCAGATATGCGAGCAGGCCAAATAAGAGAGCGAGACAGACAAGAGAGCAAGCGAGCGAGCCAGATATGAGAGCAAGCAAGCGAGCCAGATGTGAGAGCGAGCGAGCCAGATATGCGAGCGAGCCAAATAAGAGCGAGCCAGACAAGAGAGCAAGCGAGCGAGCCAGATATGAGAGCAAGCGAGCGAGACAGATATGAGAGCAAGCGAGCGAGCCAGATATGAGAGCGAGCTAGCCAGATATGCGAGCGAGCCAGATAAGAGAGTGTGGCCAGGCAAGAGAGAAAACGAGCTAGCCAGATATGAGAACAAGCGAGCAAACCAGATGTGAGAGCAAGCGAGCCAGATAAGAGAGCGAGCCAGACAAGAGAGCAAGCGAGCGAGCCAGATATGAGAGCAGGCGAGCGAGACAGATATGAGAGCAAGCGAGCAAGCCAGATATGAGAGCGAGCCAGATAAGAGAGCGAACCAGACAAGAGAGCAAGCGAGCGAGACAGATATGTGAGCGAGCGATCCAGATATGAGAGCGAGCGAGCCAGACATGAGAGCAAGCGAGCGAGACAGATATGAGAGCGAGCTAGCCAGATATGCAAGCGAGCGAGCCAGATAAGAGAGCGAGCCAGACAAGAGCGCAAGCGAGCGAAGCCAGTTATGAGAGCAAGCGAGTGAGCCAGATATGCGAGCGAGTGAGCCATTAAAGAGAGCGAGCCAGACAAGAGAGCAATCGAGCAAGCCAGATATGAGAGCGAGTGAGCAAGAAATGAGCACAAGCGAGCGAACCAGATATGAGAGCGAGCGAGCCAGACATGAGGGCAAGCGAGCGAGCCAGATATGAGAGTGAGCGAGCCAGACATGAGCGCAAGCAAGCGAGCCAGATATGAGAGCAAGCGAGTGATCCAGATATGCGAGCGAGCCAGACAAGAGCGCAAGCGAGCAAGCCAGATTTGAGAGCAAGCGAGTGAGCCAGATATGCGAGCGAGCGGGCCATATAAGAGGGCGAGCCAGACAAGAGAGCAAGCGAGCGAGCCAGATATGAGAGCGATCGAGCCAGACATGAACGCAAGCGAGCGAGCCAGATATGAGAGCAATCGAGTGAGCCAGATATGAGAGCAAGCGAGTGAGCCAGATATGCGAGCGAGCCATATGAGAGCGAGGCAGACAAGAGAGCAAGCGAGCGAACCAGATATGACAGCGATCGAGCCAGATATGCGAGCGAGCCATATAAGAGAGCAAGCCAGACAAGAGACCAAGCGAGCGAGCCAGATATGAGAGCAAGAGAGCGAGCCAGATATGAGAGCGAGCCAGATATGAGAGCGAGCGAGCCAGACATGAGAGCAAGCGAGCGAGCCAGATATGAGAGCAAGCGAGTGAGCCAGATATGCGAGCGAGCCATATAAGAGAGCGAGCCAGACAAGAGAGCAAGCGAGCGAGCCAGATATGAGAGCGAGTGAGCCAGACATGAGAGCAAGCAAGCGAGCCAGATATGAGAGAGAGCTAGCCAGATATGCGAGCGAGCAAGCCAGATAAGAGAGCGAGCCAGACAAGAGCGCAAGTAAGCGAGCCAGATTTGAGAGCAAGCGAGCGAACCAGATATGAGAGCAAGCGAACCAGATATGCGAGCGAGCGAGCCAGATAAGAGAGCGAGCCAGATATGAGAGCGAGCGAGCCAGACATGAGAGCAAGCGAGCGAGCCAGATATGAGAGAGAGCTAGCCAGATATGCAAGCGAGCGAGCCAGATAAGAGAGCGAGCCAGACAAGAGCGCAAGCAAGCGAGCCAGATATGAGAGCAAGCGAGCGAACCAGATATGAGAGCAAGCGAACCAGATATGCGAGCGAGCCAGATAAGAGAGCGAGCCAGACAAGAGAGCAAGCGAGCGAGCCAGATGTGAGAGCGAGCCAGCCAGATATGCAAGCAAGCCATATAAGAGAACGAGCCAGACAAGAGAGCAAGCGAGCGAGCCAGATATGAGAACAAGCGAGCAAGCCAGATAAGAGAGCGAGCCAGACAAGAGAGCAAGCAAGCGAGCCAGATATGAAAGCAAGTGAGCGAGCCAGATGTGAGAGCGAGCGAGTCCGATATGCGAGTGAGCCAGATAAGAGAGCGAGCCAGACAAGAGAGCAAGCGAGCGAGCCAGATATAAGAGCAAGCGAGCAAGCCAGATATGAGAGTGAGCCAGATATGAGAGCAAGCGAGCAAGCCAGATATGAGAGCGAGCAAGCCAGATATGAGAGCAAGCGAGCGAGCCAGATATGAGAGCGAGCGAGCCAGATATGAGAGCGAGCGAGCCAGACATGAGAGCGAGCTAGCCAGATATGTGAGCCAGCCAGCCAGATAAGAGAGCGAGCGAGCCAGACATGAGAGCGAGCTAGCCAGATATGTGAGCGAGCCAGCCAGATATGAGAGCGAGTGAGCATGACATGAGAGCAAGCGAGCGAACCAGATATGAGAGCAAGCAAGCCAGACAATAGAGCAAGCGAGCGAGCCAGATATGAGAGCGAGCCAGGCATGAGAGTAAGCGAGCAAGATATGAGAGCGAGCGAGCCAGATATGCGAGCGAGCGAGCCAGATATGAGAGTGAGCCAGACAAGAGAGCAAGCGAGCGAGCCAGATGTGAGAGCGAGCGAGCCAGATATGCGAGCGAGCCATAAAAGAGAGCGAGACAGACAAGAGAGCAAGCGAGTGAACCAGATAAGAGAGCAAGCCAGATATGAGAGCGAGCCAGATAAGAGAGCGAGCCAGACAAGAGAGCAAGCGAGCGAGCCAGATATGAGAGCAAGCGAGCCAGCCAGATGTGAGAGCGAGCGAGCCAGATATGCGAGTGAGCCAGATAAGAGAGCGAGCCAGATATGAGAGCAAGCGAGCGAGCCAGATATGAGAGCAAGCGAGCGAGCCAGATATGAAAGCAAGCGAGCGATCCAGATATGCCAGCGAGCCAGACATGAGAGCGAGCGAGCCAGATATGAGAGCAAGCGAGGGAGCCAGATATGAGAGCAAGCGAGCCAGCCAGATATGAGAGCGAGCGAGCCAGATAAGAGAGCAAACAAGACAAGAGAGCAAGCAAGCTAGACAGATATGAGAGCAAGCTAGCGAGCCAGATTTGAGAGCAAGCGAGCAAGCCAGATATGAGTGTGCCAGATAAGAGAGCGAACCAGACAAGAGAGCAAGCGAGCGAGCCAGATATGAGAGCGAGCGAGCCAGACATGAGAGCAAGTGAGCGAGCCAGATAGGAGAGAGAGCGAGCCAGACATGGGAGCAAGCGAGCGAGCCAGATATGAGAGCGAGCGAGCCAGACATGAGAGCAAGCGAGCGAGCCAGATATGAGAGCGAGCGAGCCAGATAAGAGAGCGAGCCAGACAAGAGAGCAAGCGAGCGAGCCAGATATGAGAGCAAGCGAGCGAGCCAGATTTGAGAGCGAGCAAGCCAGATATGTGAGTGAACCCGATAAGAGAGCGAGCCAGATAAGAGAGCAAGCGAGCGAGCCAGATATGAGAGCAAGTGAGCGAGCCAGATATGAGAGCAAGAGAGCATGCCAGACAAGACAGCAAGCGAGCGAGTCAGATATGAGAGCAAGAGAGCGAGCCAGAAATGAGAGCAAGCGAGCAACCAGATGTGAGAGCGTGCCAGATAAGAGAGCGAACCAGACAAAAGAGCAAGCGGGCGAGCCAGATATGAGAGCGAGCGAGCCAGACAAGAGAGCGAGCGAGCCAGATATGAGAGCAAGCGAGCGAACCAGATATGAGAACAAGCGAGCAAGCCAGATATGAGAGCGTGCCAGATAAGAGAGCGAACCAGACAAGAGAGCAAGCGAGCGAAACAGACATGAGAGCGGGCGAGCCAGACATGAGAGCAAGCGAGCAAGCCAGATATGTGAGCGAGCAAGCGAGACATGAGAGCAAGCGAGCGAGCCAGATATGAGAGCGAGCGAGCCAGATATGCGAGTGAACCAGATAAGAGAGTGAGCCAGACAAGAGAGCAAGCAAGCGAGACAGATATGAGAGCAAGCGAGCGAGCCAGATTTGAGAGCGAGCGAGCCAGATATGTGAGTGAACCAGATAAGACAACGAGCCAGACAAGAGAGCAAGCGAGCGAGCCAGATATGAGAGCAAGCGAGCGAGCCAGATATGAGAGCAGGAGAGCATGCCAGACAAGACAGCAAGCGAGCGAGACAGACATGAGAGCAAGAGAGCGAGCCAGAAATGAGAGCAAGCGAGCAAGCCAGATATGAGAGCGTGACAGATAAGAGAGCGAACCAGACAAAAGAGCAAGCGAGCGAGCCAGATATGAGAGCGAGCCAGACAAGAGAGCGAGCGAGCCAGCCAGATATGAGAGCGAGCGAGCCAGACAAGATAGCAAGCGAGCCAGCCAGATATGAGAGCAAGCAAGCGAACCAGATATGAGAGCAAGCTAGCAAGTCAGATATGAGAGCGAGACAGATAAGAGAGCGAACCAGACAAGAGAGCAAGCGAGTGAGCCAAATATGAGGGCGAGCGAGCCAGATATGAGAGCAAGCGAGCCAGCCAGATGTGAGAGCTAGCGAGCAAGATATGCGAGCGAGCCAGATAAGAGAGCGTTCCAGATAAGAGAGCGAACCAGACAAGAGAGCAAGCGAGCGAGACAGATATGAGAGCGAGCGAGCCAGACAAGATAGCAAGCGAGCGAGCCAGATATAAGAGCAAGCGAGCGAGCCAGATATGAGAGAAAGCCAGATATGAGAGCGTGCCAGATAAGAGAGCGAGCCAAACAAGAGAGCAAGCGAGCGAGCCAGATATGAGAGCGAGTGAGCCAGACATGAGAGCAAGCGTGCGAGCCAGATATGAGAGCGAGCGAGCCAGGCATCAGAGTAAGTGAGCGAGCCAGATATGAGAGCGAGCGAGCCAGACATGAGAGCGAGCGAGTAAGATATGAGAGCGAGCGAGCCAGATATGCGAGTGAGCGAGCCAGATAAGAGAGCGAGCCAGACAAGAGAGCAAGCGAGCGAGCCAGATATGAGAGCAAGCGAGCGAGCCAGATATGAGAGCAGGAGAGCATGCCAGACAAGACAGCAAGCGAGCGAGACAGATATGAGAGCAAGAGAGCGAGCCAGAAATGAGAGCAAGCGAGCAAGCCAGATATGAGAGCGTGCCAGATAAGAGAGCGAACCAGACAAAAGAGCAAGCGAGCGAGCCAGATATGAGAGCGAGCGAGCCAGACAAGAGAGCGAGCGAGCCAGCCAGATATGAGAGCGAGCGAGCCAGACAAGATAGCAAGCGAGCCAGCCAGATATGAGAGCAAGCAAGCGAACCAGATATGAGAGCAAGCTAGCAAGTCAGATATGAGAGCGAGACAGATAAGAGAGCGAACCAGACAAGAGAGCAAGCGAGTGAGCCAAATATGAGGGCGAGCGAGCCAGATATGAGAGCAAGCGAGCCAGCCAGATGTGAGAGCTAGCGAGCAAGATATGCGAGCGAGCCAGATAAGAGAGCGTTCCAGATAAGAGAGCGAACCAGACAAGAGAGCAAGCGAGCGAGACAGATATGAGAGCGAGCGAGCCAGACAAGATAGCAAGCGAGCGAGCCAGATATAAGAGCAAGCGAGCGAGCCAGATATGAGAGCAAGCGAGCAAGCCAGATATGAGAGCGTGCCAGATAAGAGAGCGAGCCAAACAAGAGAGCAAGCGAGCGAGCCAGATATGAGAGCGAGTGAGCCAGACATGAGAGCAAGCGTGCGAGCCAGATATGAGAGCGAGCGAGCCAGGCATCAGAGTAAGTGAGCGAGCCAGATATGAGAGCGAGCGAGCCAGACATGAGAGCGAGCGAGTAAGATATGAGAGCGAGCGAGCCAGATATGCGAGTGAGCGAGCCAGATAAGAGAGCGAGCCAGACAAGAGAGCAAGCGAGCGAGCCAGATGTGAGAGCGAGCGAGCCAGATATGCGAGCGAGCCATAAAAGAGAGCGAGACAGACAAGAGAGCAAGCGAGCAAGCCAGATATGAGAGCAAGCTAGCAAGCCAGATATGAGAGCGAGCCAGATAAGAGAGCAAGCCAGACAAGAGAGCAAGCGAGCGAGCCAGATATGAGAGCAAGCGAGCCAGCCAGATGTGAGAGCGAGCGAGCCAGATATGCGAGCGAGCCAGATAAGAGAGCGAGCCAGACAAGAGAGCAAGCGAGCGAGCCAGATATGAGAGCAAGCGAGCAAGCCAGATATGAGAGCGAGCCAGATAAGAGAGTGAACCAGACAAGAGAGCAAGCGAGAAAGCCAGATATGAGAGCGAGCGAGCCAGACATGAGAGCAAGCGAGCGAGCCAGATATGAGAGCAAGCAAGTGAGTCAGATGTGAGAGCAAGCGAGCAAGATATGCGAGCCAGCCAGATAAGAGAGCGAGCCAGACAAGAGAGCAGCGAGAGAGCCAGATATTAGAGCAAGCGAGCAAGCCAGATGTGAGAGAGAGCGAGGCAGATAAGAGAGCGAGCAAGACAATTAAGCAAGCGAGCGAGCCAGATATGCGAGCGAGCCAGATATGAGAGCAAGCGAGCGAGCCAGATATGAGAGCAAGCGAGACAGCCAGATATGAGAGCGAGCGAGCCAGATAAGAGAGCGAGCAAGACAAGAGAGCAAGCGAGCTAGCCAGATATAAGAGCAAGCGAGCGAGCCAGATTAGAGAGCGAGCGAGTCAGATATGCCAGTGAACCAGATAAGAGAGCGAGCAAGACAAGAGAGCAAGCAAGCGAGCCAGATATGAGAGCGAGCGAGACAGATATGAGAGCAAGTGAGCAAGCCAGATATGAGAGCGAGCCAGATAAGAGAGCGAACCAGACAAGAGAGCAAGCGAGCGAGACAGATATGAGAGCGAGCGAGCCAGACATGAGAGCAAGCGAGCAAGCCAGATATGTGAGCGAGCGAGCCAGATATGAGAGCAAGCGAGCCAAACATGAGAGCAAGCGAGCGAGCCAGATATGAGAGCGAGCTAGCCAGATTTGCGAGCGAGCCAGATAAGAGAGCGAGCCAGACAAGAGCGCAAGCGAGCGAGCCAGATATGAGAGCATGCGAGCGTGCCAGATATGAGAGCAAGCGAGTGAGCCAGACATGCGAGCGAGCGAGCCATATAAGAGTGCGAGCCAGACAAGAGAGCAAGCGAGCGAGCCAGATATGAGAGCGAGTGAGCCAGACATGAGAGCAAGCGAGCGAACCAAATATGAAAGCAAGCGAGCAAGCCAGATGTGAGAGCAAGCGAGCGAGCCAGATGTGAGAGCGAGACAGATAAGAGAGCGAGCAAGACAAGAGAGCAAGTGAGCGAGCCAGATATGAGAGCAAGAGAGCGAGCCAGATGTGAGAGCTAGCGAGCAAGATATGCAAGCGAGCCAGATAAGAGAGCGAGCCAGACAAGAGAGCAGCGAGCGAGCCAGATATGAGAGCAAGCGAGCAAGCCAGATGTGAGAGAGAGCGAGGCAGATAAGAGAGCGAGCCAGACAATTAAGCAAGCGAGCGAGCCAGATATGAGAGCAAGTGAATGATCCAGATATGCGAGTGAGCCAGACATGAGAGCAAGCGAGCGAGCCAGATATGAGAGCAAGCGAGCCAGCCAGATATGAGAGCGAGCGAGCCAGATAAGAGAGCGAGCAAGACAAGAGAGCAAGCGAGCTAGCCAGATATGAGAGCAAGCGAGCGAGCCAGATTTTAGAGTCAGCGAGCCAGATATGCGAGTGAACCAGATAAGAGAGCGAGCCAGACAAGAGAGCAAGCGAGCGAGACAGATATGAGAGCAAGCGAGCAAGCCAGATATGAAAGCGTGCCAGATGAGAGAGTGAACCAGACAAGAGAGCAAGCGAGCGAGACAGATATGAGAGCGAGCGAGCCAGACATGAGAGCAAGCGAGCAAGCCAGATATGTGAGCGAGCGAGCCAGATATGAGAGTAAGCGAGTGAGCCAGATATGAGAGCAAGCGAGCGAGCCACATGTGAGAGCGAGACTGATAAGAGAGCGAGCCAGACAAGAGAGCAAGCGAGCGAGCCAGATGTGAGAGCGAGCGAGCAAGATATGCGAGCGAGCCAGATAAGAGAGCAAGCCAGACTAGAGAGCAGCGAGTGAGCCAGATATGAGAGCAAGCGAGCAAGCCAGATGTGAGAGAGAGCCAGACATGAGAGCGAGCGAGCCACATATGAGAGCAAGCGAGCGATTCAGATATGAGAGCAAGCGAGCCAGCCAGATATGAGAGCGAGCGAGCCAGATAAGAGAGCGAGCCAAACAAGACAGCTAGCGAGCGAGCCAGATATGAGAGCGAGCGAGCCAGACATGAGAGCAAGCGAGCGAGCCAGATATGAGAGCGAGCGAGCCAGACATGAGAGCAAGCGAGCGAGCCAGATATGAGAGCTAGCGAGCCAGATAAGAGAGCAAGCCAGACAAGAGAGCAAGCGAGCGAGCCAGATATGCTAGCGAGCAAGCCAGATAAGAGAGCGAGACAGATATGAGAGCAAGCAAGCGAGCCAGATGTGAGAGCAAGCGAGTGAGCCAGATGTGAGAGCAAGCGAGCAAGTCAGATATGAGAGCGAGACAGATAAGAGAGCAAGCCAGACAAGAGAGCAAGCGAGCGAGCCAGATATGAGAGCAAGCAAGTGAGTCAGATGTGAGAGCAAGCGAGCAAGTCAGATATGAGAGCGAGACAGATAAGAGAGCGAACCAGACAAGAGAGCATGCGAGCGAGCCAGATATGAGAGCGAGTGAGCCAGACATGAGAGCAAGCGAGCGAGCCAGATATGAGAGCGAGCGAGCCAGGCATGAGAGTAAGTGAGCGAGACAGATATGAGAGCGAGCGAGCAAGATATGAGAGCGAGCGAGCCAGATATGCGAGCGAGCCAGATAAAAGAGCGAGACAGACAAGAGATTAAGCAAGCGAGCCAGATATGAGAGCAAGCGAGCCAGCCAGATGTGAGAGCGAGTGAGCAAGAAATGCGAGCGAGCCATAAAAGAGAGTGAGACAGACAAGAGAGCAAGCGAGCGAGCCAGATATGAGAGCAAGCTAGCAAGCCAGATATGAGACCGAGCCAGATAAGAGAGCGAACCAGACAAGAGAGCAAGCGAGCGAGCAAGATAAGAGAGCGAGCGAGCCAGACATGAGAGCAAGCGAGCCATCCAGATATGAGAGCAAGCGAGCCAGACATGAGAGCAAGCGAGCGAGCCAGATATGAGAGCGAGCGAGCCAGATAAGAGAGCAAGCCACACAAGAGAGCAAGCGAGCCAGATATGAGAGCAAGCGAGCGAGCCAGATGTGAGAGCGAGTCAGACAAGAGAGCAAACGAGCGAGCCAGATAAGAGAGCGAGCCAGACAAGAGAGCAAGCGAGCGAGCCAGATGTGAGAGCGAGCGAGCAAGAAATGCGAGCGAGCCATAAAAGAGAGTGAGACAGACAAGAGAGCAAGCGAGCGAGCCAGATATGAGAGCAAGCTAGCAAGCCAGATATGAGACCGAGCCAGATAAGAGAGCGAACCAGACAAGAGAGCAAGCGAGCGAGCAAGATAAGAGAGCGAGCGAGCCAGACATGAGAGCAAGCGAGCCATCCAGATATGAGAGCAAGCGAGCCAGACATGAGAGCAAGCGAGCGAGCCAGATATGAGAGCGAGCGAGCCAGATAAGAGAGCAAGCCACACAAGAGAGCAAGCGAGCCAGATATGAGAGCAAGCGAGCGAGCCAGATGTGAGAGCGAGTCAGACAAGAGAGCAAACGAGCGAGCCAGATATGAGAACAAGAGAGCGAGCCAGATGTGAGAGCTAGCGAGCAAGATATGCGAGCCAGCCAGATAAGAGAGCGAGCCAGACAAGAGAGCAGCGAGCGAGCCAGATATTAGAGCAAGCGAGCAAGCCAGAAGTGAGAGAGAGCGAGGCAGATAAGAGATCGAGCCAGACAATTAAGCAAGCGAGCGAGCCAGATATGCGAGCGAGCCAGACATGAGAGCGAGCGAGCCAGATATGAGAGCAAGCGAGCGAGCCAGATATGAGAGCAAGCGAGCCAGCCAGATATGAGAGCGAGCGAGCTAGATAAGAGAGCGAGACAGATATGAGAGCAAGCAAGCGAGCCAGATGTGAGAGCAAGCGAGTGAGCCAGATGTGAGAGCAAGCGAGCAAGTCAGATATGAGAGCGAGACAGATAAGAGAGCAAGCCAGACAAGAGAGCAAGCGAGCGAGCCAGATATGAGAGCAAGCAAGTGAGTCAGATGTGAGAGCAAGCGAGCAAGTCAGATATGAGAGCGAGACAGATAAGAGAGCGAACCAGACAAGAGAGCATGCGAGCGAGCCAGATATGAGAGCGAGTGAGCCAGACATGAGAGCAAGCGAGCGAGCCAGATATGAGAGCGAGCGAGCCAGGCATGAGAGTAAGTGAGCGAGACAGATATGAGAGCGAGCGAGCAAGATATGAGAGCGAGCGAGCCAGATATGCGAGCGAGCCAGATAAAAGAGCGAGACAGACAAGAGATTAAGCAAGCGAGCCAGATATGAGAGCAAGCGAGCCAGCCAGATGTGAGAGCGAGTGAGCCATATATTCGAGCGAGTCAGATAAGAGAGCGAGCCAGACAAGAGAGCAAGCGAGCGAGCCAGATGTGAGAGCGAGCGAGCAAGAAATGCGAGCGAGCCATAAAAGAGAGTGAGACAGACAAGAGAGCAAGCGAGCGAGCCAGATATGAGAGCAAGCTAGCAAGCCAGATATGAGACCGAGCCAGATAAGAGAGCGAACCAGACAAGAGAGCAAGCGAGCGAGCAAGATAAGAGAGCGAGCGAGCCAGACATGAGAGCAAGCGAGCCATCCAGATATGAGAGCAAGCGAGCCAGACATGAGAGCAAGCGAGCGAGCCAGATATGAGAGCGAGCGAGCCAGATAAGAGAGCAAGCCACACAAGAGAGCAAGCGAGCCAGATATGAGAGCAAGCGAGCGAGCCAGATGTGAGAGCGAGTCAGACAAGAGAGCAAACGAGCGAGCCAGATATGAGAACAAGAGAGCGAGCCAGATGTGAGAGCTAGCGAGCAAGATATGCGAGCCAGCCAGATAAGAGAGCGAGCCAGACAAGAGAGCAGCGAGCGAGCCAGATATTAGAGCAAGCGAGCAAGCCAGAAGTGAGAGAGAGCGAGGCAGATAAGAGATCGAGCCAGACAATTAAGCAAGCGAGCGAGCCAGATATGCGAGCGAGCCAGACATGAGAGCGAGCGAGCCAGATATGAGAGCAAGCGAGCGAGCCAGATATGAGAGCAAGCGAGCCAGCCAGATATGAGAGCGAGCGAGCTAGATAAGAGAGCGAGCAAGACAAGAGAGCAAGCGAGCTAGCCAGATATAAGAGCAAGCGAGCAAGCCAGATTTGAGAGCGAGCGAGCCAGATATGCCAGTGAACCAGATAAGAGAGCGAGCAAGACAAGAGAGCAAGCGAGCGAGCCAGATATGAAAGCGAGCGAGCGAGACAGATATGAGAGCAAGTGAGCAAGCCAGATATGAGAGCGAGACAGATAAGAAAGCGAACCAGACAAGAGAGCAAGCGAGCGAGACAGATATGAGAGCGAGCGAGCCAGACATGAGAGCAAGCGAGCAAGCCAGACATGTGAGCGAGAGAGCCAGATATGAGAGCAAGCGAGCGAGCCAGATATGAGAGCGAGCGAGCCAGATATGAGAGCAAGCGAGCGAGCCAGATATGAGAGCGAGCTAGCCAGATATGCGAGCGAGCCAGATAAGAGAGCGAGCCAAGCAAGAGAGCAAGCGAGCGAGCCAGATATGAGAGCAAGCGAGCAAGACAAATTTGAGTGCAAGCGAGCAAGCCAGATATGAGAGCGAGCGATTCAGATATGAGAGCAAGCGAGCCAGACATGAGAGCAAGCGAGCAAGACAGATATGAGAGCGAGCTAGCCAGATATGCAAGCGAGCGAGCCAGATAAGAGAGCGAACCAGACAAGAGCGCAAGCGAGCAAGCCAGATATGAGAGCAAGCGAGTGAGCCAGATATGCAAGCGAGCCATTTAAGAGAGCGAGCCAGACAAGAGAGCAATCGAGCGAGCCAGATATGAGAGCGAGTGAGCAAGAAATCAGAGCAAGCGAGCGAACCAGATCAGAGAGCGGGCGAGCCAGACATGAGAGCAAGCGAGCGAGCCAGATATGAGAGCGAGCGAGCCAGACATGAGAGGAAGCGAGCGAGCCAGATATGAGAGTGAGCGAGCCAGACATGAGAGCAAGCGAGCGAGCCAGATATGAGAGCGAGCGAGCCAGACATGAGAGCAAGCGAGCGAGCCAGATATGAGAGTGAGCGAGCCAGACATGAGCGCAAGCGAGCGAGCCAGATATGAGAGCAAGCGAGTGATCCAGATATGCGAGCGAGCCAGACAAGAGAGCAAGCGAGTGAGCCAGATATGAGAGCAAGCGAGCGAGCCAGATGTGAGAGCGAGCTAGCCAGATATGCGAGCGAGCCAGATAAGAGAGTGAGCCAGGCAAGAGAGAAAACGAGCTTACCAGATATGACAACAAGCGAGCAAACCAGATGTGAGAGCGAGCTAGCCAGATATGCGAGCGAGCCAAATAAGAGAGCGAGCCAGACAAGAGAGCAAGCGAGCGAGCCAGATATGAGAGCAAGCGAGCGAGACAGATATGAGAGCAAGCGAGCGAGCCAGATGTGAGAGCGAGCGAGCCAGATATGCGAGCGAGCCAAATAAGAGAGCGAGCCAGACAAGAGAGCAAGCGAGCGAGCCAGATATGAGAGCAAGCGAGCGAGCCAGATATGAGAGCAAGCGAGCGAGCCAGATATGAGAGCGAGCTAGCCAGATATGCAAGCGAGCCAGATAAGAGAGTGAGCCAGACAACAGAGAAAACGAGCTAGCCAGATATGAGAACAAGCGAGCAAACCAGATGTGAGAGCAAGCGAGCCAGATATGCGGGCGAGCCAGATATGCGAGCGAGCCAGATAAGAGCGCGAGCCAGACAAGAGAGCAAGCGAGCGAGCCAGATATGAGAGCAAGCGAGCGAGACAGATATGAGTGCAAGCGAGCAAGCCAGATATGAGAGCGAGCCAGATAAGAGAGCGAACCAGACAAGAGAGCAAGTGAGCGAGACAGATATGTGAGCAAGCGATCCAGATATGAGAGCAAGCGAGCCAGACATGAGAGCAAGCGAGCAAGACAGATATGAGAGCGAGCTAGCCAGATATGCAAGCGAGCGAGCCAGATAAGAGAGCGAGCCAGACAAGAGCGCAAGCGAGCGAGCCAGATATGAGAGCGAGTGAGCAAGAAATGAGAGCAAGCGAGCGAACCAGATCTTAGAGCGAGCGAGCCAGACATGAGAGCAAGCGAGCGAGCCAGATTTGAGAGCGAGCGAGCCAGACATGAGAGCAAGCGAGCGAGCCAGATATGAGAGTGAGCGAGCCAGACATGAGCGCAAGCGAGCGAGCCAGATATGAGAGCAAGCGAGTGATCCAGATATGCGAGCGAGCCAGACAAGAGCGCAAGCGAGCAAGCCAGATATGAGAGCAAGCGAGCGAACCAGATGTGAGAGCGAGCGAGCCAGATATGCGAGCGAGCCAGATAAGAGAGTGAGCCAGACAAGAGAGCAAGCGAGCGAGCCAGATATGAGAGCAAGCGAGCGAGCCAGATGTGAGAGCGAGCGAGCCAGATATGCGAGCGAGCCAGATAAGAGAGCGAGCCAGACAAGAGAGCAAGCGAGCGAGCCAGATATGAGAGCAAGCGAGCGAGCCAGATGTGAGAGCGAGCAAGCCAGATATGCGAGCAGGCCAAATAAGAGAGCGAGACAGACAAGAGAGCAAGCGAGCGAGCCAGATATGAGAGCAAGCAAGCGAGCCAGATGTGAGAGCGAGCGAGCCAGATATGCGAGCGAGCCAAATAAGAGCGAGCCAGACAAGAGAGCAAGCGAGCGAGCCAGATATGAGAGCAAGCGAGCGAGACAGATATGAGAGCAAGCGAGCGAGCCAGATATGAGAGCGAGCTAGCCAGATATGCGAGCGAGCCAGATAAGAGAGTGTGGCCAGGCAAGAGAGAAAACGAGCTAGCCAGATATGAGAACAAGCGAGCAAACCAGATGTGAGAGCAAGCGAGCCAGATAAGAGAGCGAGCCAGACAAGAGAGCAAGCGAGCGAGCCAGATATGAGAGCAGGCGAGCGAGACAGATATGAGAGCAAGCGAGCAAGCCAGATATGAGAGCGAGCCAGATAAGAGAGCGAACCAGACAAGAGAGCAAGCGAGCGAGACAGATATGTGAGCGAGCGATCCAGATATGAGAGCGAGCGAGCCAGACATGAGAGCAAGCGAGCGAGACAGATATGAGAGCGAGCTAGCCAGATATGCAAGCGAGCGAGCCAGATAAGAGAGCGAGCCAGACAAGAGCGCAAGCGAGCGAAGCCAGTTATGAGAGCAAGCGAGTGAGCCAGATATGCGAGCGAGTGAGCCATTAAAGAGAGCGAGCCAGACAAGAGAGCAATCGAGCAAGCCAGATATGAGAGCGAGTGAGCAAGAAATGAGCACAAGCGAGCGAACCAGATATGAGAGCGAGCGAGCCAGACATGAGGGCAAGCGAGCGAGCCAGATATGAGAGTGAGCGAGCCAGACATGAGCGCAAGCAAGCGAGCCAGATATGAGAGCAAGCGAGTGATCCAGATATGCGAGCGAGCCAGACAAGAGCGCAAGCGAGCAAGCCAGATTTGAGAGCAAGCGAGTGAGCCAGATATGCGAGCGAGCGGGCCATATAAGAGGGCGAGCCAGACAAGAGAGCAAGCGAGCGAGCCAGATATGAGAGCGATCGAGCCAGACATGAACGCAAGCGAGCGAGCCAGATATGAGAGCAATCGAGTGAGCCAGATATGAGAGCAAGCGAGTGAGCCAGATATGCGAGCGAGCCATATGAGAGCGAGGCAGACAAGAGAGCAAGCGAGCGAACCAGATATGACAGCGATCGAGCCAAATATGCGAGCGAGCCATATAAGAGAGCAAGCCAGACAAGAGACCAAGCGAGCGAGCTAGATATGTGAGCAAGAGAGCGAGCCAGATATGAGAGCGAGCCAGATATAAGAGCGAGCGAGCCAGACATGAGAGCAAGCGAGCGAGCCAGATATGAGAGCAAGCGAGTGAGCCAGATATGCGAGCGAGCCATATAAGAGAGCGAGCCAGACAAGAGAGCAAGCGAGCGAGCCAGATATGAGAGCGAGTGAGCCAGACATGAGAGCAAGCAAGCGAGCCAGATATGAGAGAGAGCTAGCCAGATATGCGAGCGAGCAAGCCAGATAAGAGAGCGAGCCAGACAAGAGCGCAAGTAAGCGAGCCAGATTTGAGAGCAAGCGAGCGAACCAGATATGAGAGCAAGCGAACCAGATATGCGAGCGAGCGAGCCAGATAAGAGAGCGAGCCAGATATGAGAGCGAGCGAGCCAGACATAAGAGCAAGCGAGCGAGCCAGATATGAGAGAGAGCTAGCCAGATATGCAAGCGAGCGAGCCAGATAAGAGAGCGAGCCAGACAAGAGCGCAAGCAAGCGAGCCAGATATGAGAGCAAGCGAGCGAACCAGATATGAGAGCAAGCGAACCAGATATGCGAGCGAGCCAGATAAGAGAGCGAGCCAGACAAGAGAGCAAGCGAGCGAGCCAGATGTGAGAGCGAGCCAGCCAGATATGCAAGCAAGCAATATAAGAGAACGAGCCAGACAAGAGAGCAAGCGAGCGAGCCAGATATGAGAACAAGCGAGCAAGCCAGATAAGAGAGCGAGCCAGACAAGAGAGCAAGCAAGCGAGCCAGATATGAAAGCAAGTGAGCGAGCCAGATGTGAGAGCGAGCGAGTCCGATATGCGAGTGAGCCAGATAAGAGAGCGAGCCAGACAAGAGAGCAAGCGAGCGAGCCAGATATAAGAGCAAGCGAGCAAGCCAGATATGAGAGTGAGCCAGATATGAGAGCAAGCGAGCAAGCCAGATATGAGAGCGAGCAAGCCAGATATGAGAGCAAGCGAGCGAGCCAGATATGAGAGCGAGCGAGCCAGGCATGAGAGTAAGTGAGCGAGACAGATATGAGAGCGAGCGAGCAAGATATGAGAGCGAGCGAGCCAGATATGCGAGCGAGCCAGATAAAAGAGCGAGACAGACAAGAGATTAAGCAAGCGAGCCAGATATGAGAGCAAGCGAGCCAGCCAGATGTGAGAGCGAGTGAGCCATATATTCGAGCGAGCCAGATAAGAGAGCGAGCCAGACAAGAGAGCAAGCGAGCGAGCCAGATGTGAGAGCGAGCGAGCAAGAAATGCGAGCGAGCCATAAAAGAGAGTGAGACAGACAAGAGAGCAAGCGAGCGAGCCAGATATGAGAGCAAGCTAGCAAGCCAGATATGAGACCGAGCCAGATAAGAGAGCGAACCAGACAAGAGAGCAAGCGAGCGAGCAAGATAAGAGAGCGAGCGAGCCAGACATGAGAGCAAGCGAGCCATCCAGATATGAGAGCAAGCGAGCCAGACATGAGAGCAAGCGAGCGAGCCAGATATGAGAGCGAGCGAGCCAGATAAGAGAGCAAGCCACACAAGAGAGCAAGCGAGCCAGATATGAGAGCAAGCGAGCGAGCCAGATGTGAGAGCGAGTCAGACAAGAGAGCAAACGAGCAAGCCAGATATGAGAACAAGAGAGCGAGCCAGATGTGAGAGCTAGCGAGCAAGATATGCGAGCCAGCCAGATAAGAGAGCGAGCCAGACAAGAGAGCAGCGAGCGAGCCAGATATTAGAGCAAGCGAGCAAGCCAGAAGTGAGAGAGAGCGAGGCAGATAAGAGATCGAGCCAGACAATTAAGCAAGCGAGCGAGCCAGATATGCGAGCGAGCCAGACATGAGAGCGAGCGAGCCAGATATGAGAGCAAGCGAGCGAGCCAGATATGAGAGCAAGCGAGCCAGCCAGATATAAGAGCGAGCGAGCTAGATAAGAGAGCGAGCAAGACAAGAGAGCAAGCGAGCTAGCCAGATATAAGAGCAAGCGAGCAAGCCAGATTTGAGAGCGAGCGAGCCAGATATGCCAGTGAACCAGATAAGAGAGCGAGCAAGACAAGAGAGCAAGCGAGCGAGCCAGATATGAAAGCGAGCGAGCGAGACAGATATGAGAGCAAGTGAGCAAGCCAGATATGAGAGCGAGCCAGATAAGAAAGCGAACCAGACAAGAGAGCAAGCGAGCGAGACAGATATGAGAGCGAGCGAGCCAGACATGAGAGCAAGCGAGCAAGCCAGACATGTGAGCGAGAGAGCCAGATATGAGAGCAAGCGAGCGAGCCAGATATGAGAGCGAGCGAGCCAGATATGAGAGCAAGCGAGCGAGCCAGATATGAGAGCGAGCTAGCCAGATATGCGAGCGAGCCAGATAAGAGAGCGAGCCAAGCAAGAGAGCAAGCGAGCGAGCCAGATATGAGAGCAAGCGAGCAAGACAAATTTGAGTGCAAGCGAGCTAGCCAGATATGCAAGCGAGCGAGCCAGATAAGAGAGCGAACCAGACAAGAGCGCAAGCGAGCAAGCCAGATATGAGAGCAAGCGAGTGAGCCAGATATGCAAGCGAGCCATTTAAGAGAGCGAGCCAGACAAGAGAGCAATCGAGCGAGCCAGATATGAGAGCGAGTGAGCAAGAAATCAGAGCAAGCGAGCGAACCAGATCAGAGAGCGGGCGAGCCAGACATGAGAGCAAGCGAGCGAGCCAGATATGAGAGCGAGCGAGCCAGACATGAGAGGAAGCGAGCGAGCCAGATATGAGAGTGAGCGAGCCAGACATGAGAGCAAGCGAGCGAGCCAGATATGAGAGCGAGCAAGCCAGACATGAGAGCAAGCGAGCGAGCCAGATATGAGAGTGAGCGAGCCAGACATGAGCGCAAGCGAGCGAGCCAGATATGAGAGCAAGCGAGTGATCCAGATATGCGAGCGAGCCAGACAAGAGAGCAAGCGAGTGAGCCAGATATGAGAGCAAGCGAGCGAGCCAGATGTGAGAGCGAGCTAGCCAGATATGCGAGCGAGCCAGATAAGAGAGTGAGCCAGGCAAGAGAGAAAACGAGCTTACCAGATATGACAACAAGCGAGCAAACCAGATGTGAGAGCGAGCTAGCCAGATATGCGAGCGAGCCAAATAAGAGAGCGAGCCAGACAAGAGAGCAAGCGAGCGAGCCAGATATGAGAGCAAGCGAGCGAGACAGATATGAGAGCAAGCGAGCGAGCCAGATGTGAGAGCGAGCGAGCCAGATATGCGAGCGAGCCAAATAAGAGAGCGAGCCAGACAAGAGAGCAAGTGAGCGAGCCAGATATGAGAGCAAGCGAGCGAGCCAGATATGAGAGCAAGCGAGCGAGCCAGATATGAGAGCGAGCTAGCCAGATATGCAAGCGAGCCAGATAAGAGAGTGAGCCAGACAACAGAGAAAATGAGCTAGCCAGATATGAGAACAAGCGAGCAAACCAGATGTGAGAGCAAGCGAGCCAGATATGCGGGCGAGCCAGATATGCGAGCGAGCCAGATATGCGAGCGAGCCAGATAAGAGCGCGAGCCAGACAAGAGAGCAAGCGAGCGAGCCAGATATGAGAGCAAGCGAGCGAGACAGATATGAGTGCAAGCGAGCAAGCCAGATATGAGAGCGAGCCAGATAAGAGAGCGAACCAGACAAGAGAGCAAGTGAGCGAGACAGATATGTGAGCAAGCGATCCAGATATGAGAGCAAGCGAGCCAGACATGAGAGCAAGCGAGCAAGACAGATATGAGAGCGAGCTAGCCAGATATGCAAGCGAGCGAGCCAAATAAGAGAGCGAGCCAGACAAGAGCGCAAGCGAGCGAGCCAGATATGAGAGCAAGCGAGTGAGCCAGATATGCGAGCGAGCGATTTAAGAGAGCGAGCCAGACAAGAGAGCAATCGAGCGAGCCAGATATGAGAGCGAGTGAGCAAGAAATGAGAGCAAGCGAGCGAACCAGATCTTAGAGCGAGCGAGCCAGACATGAGAGCAAGCGAGCGAGCCAGATTTGAGAGCGAGCGAGCCAGACATGAGAGCAAGCGAGCGAGCCAGATATGAGAGTGAGCGAGCCAGACATGAGCGCAAGCAAGCGAGCCAGATATGAGAGCAAGCGAGTGATCCAGATATGCGAGCGAGCCAGACAAGAGCGCAAGCGAGCAAGCCAGATATGAGAGCAAGCGAGCGAACCAGATGTGAGAGCGAGCGAGCCAGATATGCGAGCGAGCCAGATAAGAGAGTGAGCCAGACAAGAGAGCAAGCGAGCGAGCCAGATATGAGAGCAAGCGAGCGAGCCAGATGTGAGAGCGAGCGAGCCAGATATGCGAGCGAGCCAGATAAGAGAGCGAGCCAGACAAGAGAGCAAGCGAGCGAGCCAGATATGAGAGCAAGCGAGCGAGCCAGATGTGAGAGCGAGCAAGCCAGATATGCGAGCAGGCCAAATAAGAGAGCGAGACAGACAAGAGAGCAAGCGAGCGAGCCAGATATGAGAGCAAGCAAGCGAGCCAGATGTGAGAGCGAGCGAGCCAGATATGCGAGCGAGCCAAATAAGAGCGAGCCAGACAAGAGAGCAAGCGAGCGAGCCAGATATGAGAGCAAGCGAGCGAGACAGATATGAGAGCAAGCGAGCGAGCCAGATATGAGAGCGAGCTAGCCAGATATGCGAGCGAGCCAGATAAGAGAGTGTGGCCAGGCAAGAGAGAAAACGAGCTAGCCAGATATGAGAACAAGCGAGCAAACCAGATGTGAGAGCAAGCGAGCCAGATAAGAGAGCGAGCCAGACAAGAGAGCAAGCGAGCGAGCCAGATATGAGAGCAGGCGAGCGAGACAGATATGAGAGCAAGCGAGCAAGCCAGATATGAGAGCGAGCCAGATAAGAGAGCGAACCAGACAAGAGAGCAAGCGAGCGAGACAGATATGTGAGCGAGCGATCCAGATATGAGAGCGAGCGAGCCAGACATGAGAGCAAGCGAGCGAGACAGATATGAGAGCGAGCTAGCCAGATATGCAAGCGAGCGAGCCAGATAAGAGAGCGAGCCAGACAAGAGCGCAAGCGAGCGAAGCCAGTTATGAGAGCAAGCGAGTGAGCCAGATATGCGAGCGAGTGAGCCATTAAAGAGAGCGAGCCAGACAAGAGAGCAATCGAGCAAGCCAGATATGAGAGCGAGTGAGCAAGAAATGAGCACAAGCGAGCGAACCAGATATGAGAGCGAGCGAGCCAGACATGAGGGCAAGCGAGCGAGCCAGATATGAGAGTGAGCGAGCCAGACATGAGCGCAAGCAAGCGAGCCAGATATGAGAGCAAGCGAGTGATCCAGATATGCGAGCGAGCCAGACAAGAGCGCAAGCGAGCAAGCCAGATTTGAGAGCAAGCGAGTGAGCCAGATATGCGAGCGAGCGGGCCATATAAGAGGGCGAGCCAGACAAGAGAGCAAGCGAGCGAGCCAGATATGAGAGCGATCGAGCCAGACATGAACGCAAGCGAGCGAGCCAGATATGAGAGCAATCGAGTGAGCCAGATATGAGAGCAAGCGAGTGAGCCAGATATGCGAGCGAGCCATATGAGAGCGAGGCAGACAAGAGAGCAAGCGAGCGAACCAGATATGACAGCGATCGAGCCAGATATGCGAGCGAGCCATATAAGAGAGCAAGCCAGACAAGAGACCAAGCGAGCGAGCCAGATATGAGAGCAAGAGAGCGAGCCAGATATGAGAGCGAGCCAGATATGAGAGCGAGCGAGCCAGACATGAGAGCAAGCGAGCGAGCCAGATATGAGAGCAAGCGAGTGAGCCAGATATGCGAGCGAGCCATATAAGAGAGCGAGCCAGACAAGAGAGCAAGCGAGCGAGCCAGATATGAGAGCGAGTGAGCCAGACATGAGAGCAAGCAAGCGAGCCAGATATGAGAGAGAGCTAGCCAGATATGCGAGCGAGCAAGCCAGATAAGAGAGCGAGCCAGACAAGAGCGCAAGTAAGCGAGCCAGATTTGAGAGCAAGCGAGCGAACCAGATATGAGAGCAAGCGAACCAGATATGCGAGCGAGCGAGCCAGATAAGAGAGCGAGCCAGATATGAGAGCGAGCGAGCCAGACATGAGAGCAAGCGAGCGAGCCAGATATGAGAGAGAGCTAGCCAGATATGCAAGCGAGCGAGCCAGATAAGAGAGCGAGCCAGACAAGAGCGCAAGCAAGCGAGCCAGATATGAGAGCAAGCGAGCGAACCAGATATGAGAGCAAGCGAACCAGATATGCGAGCGAGCCAGATAAGAGAGCGAGCCAGACAAGAGAGCAAGCGAGCGAGCCAGATGTGAGAGCGAGCCAGCCAGATATGCAAGCAAGCCATATAAGAGAACGAGCCAGACAAGAGAGCAAGCGAGCGAGCCAGATATGAGAACAAGCGAGCAAGCCAGATAAGAGAGCGAGCCAGACAAGAGAGCAAGCAAGCGAGCCAGATATGAAAGCAAGTGAGCGAGCCAGATGTGAGAGCGAGCGAGTCCGATATGCGAGTGAGCCAGATAAGAGAGCGAGCCAGACAAGAGAGCAAGCGAGCGAGCCAGATATAAGAGCAAGCGAGCAAGCCAGATATGAGAGTGAGCCAGATATGAGAGCAAGAGAGCAAGCCAGATATGAGAGCGAGCAAGCCAGATATGAGAGCAAGCGAGCGAGCCAGATATGAGAGCGAGCGAGCCAGATATGAGAGCGAGCGAGCCAGACATGAGAGCGAGCTAGCCAGATATGTGAGCGAGCCAGCCAGATAAGAGAGCGAGCGAGCCAGACATGAGAGCGAGCTAGCCAGATATGTGAGCGAGCCAGCCAGATATGAGAGCGAGTGAGCATGACATGAGAGCAAGCGAGCGAACCAGATATGAGAGCAAGCAAGCCAGACAATAGAGCAAGCGAGCGAGCCAGATATGAGAGCGAGCCAGGCATGAGAGTAAGCGAGCAAGATATGAGAGCGAGCGAGCCAGATATGCGAGCGAGCCAGATATGAGAGTGAGCCAGACAAGAGAGCAAGCGAGCGAGCCAGATGTGAGAGCGAGCGAGCCAGATATGCGAGCGAGCCATAAAAGAGAGCGAGACAGACAAGAGAGCAAGCGAGTGAACCAGATAAGAGAGCAAGCCAGATATGAGAGCGAGCCAGATAAGAGAGCGAGCCAGACAAGAGAGCAAGCGAGCGAGCCAGATATGAGAGCAAGCGAGCCAGCCAGATGTGAGAGCGAGCGAGCCAGATATGCGAGCGAGCCAGATAAGAGAGCGAGCCAGATATGAGAGCAAGCGAGCGAGCCAGATATGAGAGCAAGCGAGCGAGCCAGATATGAAAGCAAGCGAGCGATCCAGATATGCCAGCGAGCCAGACATGAGAGCGAGCGAGCCAGATATGAGAGCAAGCGAGGGAGCCAGATATGAGAGCAAGCGAGCCAGCCAGATATGAGAGCGAGCGAGTCAGATAAGAGAGCAAACAAGACAAGAGAGCAAGCAAGCTAGACAGATATGAGAGCAAGCTAGCGAGCCAGATTTGAGAGCAAGCGAGCAAGCCAGATATGAGAGTGTGCCAGATAAGAGAGCGAACCAGACAAGAGAGCAAGCGAGCGAGACAGACATGAGAGCGAGCGAGCCAGACATGAGAGCAAGCGAGCAAGCCAGATATGTGAGCGAGCGAGTGAGACATGAGAGCAAGCGAGCGAGCCAGATATGAGAGCGAGCTAGCCAGATTTGCGAGCGAGCGAGCCAGATAAGAGAGCGAGCCAGACAAGAGCGCAAGCGAGCGAGCCAGATATAAGAGCAAGCGAGCGAGCCAGATATGAGAGCAAGCGAGTGAGCCAGATATGCAAGCGGGCGGGCCATATAAGAGAGCGAGCCAAACAAGAGAGCAAGCGAGTGAGCCAGATATGAGAGCGAGCGAGCCAGACATGGGAGCAAGCGAGCGAGCCAGATATGAGAGCAAGCGAGCCAGGATTGAGAGTAAGCGAGCGAGCCAGATATGAGAGCGAGCGAGCCAGACATGAGAGCAAGTGAGCGAGCCAGATAGGAGAGAGAGCGAGCCAGACATGGGAGCAAGCGAGCGAGCCAGATATGAGAGCGAGCGAGCCAGACATGAGAGCAAGCGAGCGAGCCAGATATGAGAGCGAGCGAGCCAGATAAGAGAGCGAGCCAGACAAGAGAGCAAGCGAGCGAGCCAGATATGAGAGCAAGCGAGCGAGCCAGATTTGAGAGCGAGCAAGCCAGATATGTGAGTGAACCCGATAAGAGAGCGAGCCAGATAAGAGAGCAAGCGAGCGAGCCAGATATGAGAGCAAGTGAGCGAGCCAGATATGAGAGCAAGAGAGCATGCCAGACAAGACAGCAAGCGAGCGAGTCAGATATGAGAGCAAGAGAGCGAGCCAGAAATGAGAGCAAGCGAGCAACCAGATGTGAGAGCGTGCCAGATAAGAGAGCGAACCAGACAAAAGAGCAAGCGGGCGAGCCAGATATGAGAGCGAGCGAGCCAGACAAGAGAGCGAGCGAGCCAGATATGAGAGCAAGCGAGCGAACCAGATATGAGAACAAGCGAGCAAGCCAGATATGAGAGCGTGCCAGATAAGAGAGCGAACCAGACAAGAGAGCAAGCGAGCGAAACAGACATGAGAGCGGGCGAGCCAGACATGAGAGCAAGCGAGCAAGCCAGATATGTGAGCGAGCAAGCGAGACATGAGAGCAAGCGAGCGAGCCAGATATGAGAGCGAGCGAGCCAGATATGCGAGTGAACCAGATAAGAGAGTGAGCCAGACAAGAGAGCAAGCAAGCGAGACAGATATGAGAGCAAGCGAGCGAGCCAGATTTGAGAGCGAGCGAGCCAGATATGTGAGTGAACCAGATAAGACAACGAGCCAGACAAGAGAGCAAGCGAGCGAGCCAGATATGAGAGCAAGCGAGCGAGCCAGATATGAGAGCAGGAGAGCATGCCAGACAAGACAGCAAGCGAGCGAGACAGACATGAGAGCAAGAGAGCGAGCCAGAAATGAGAGCAAGCGAGCAAGCCAGATATGAGAGCGTGCCAGATAAGAGAGCGAGCCAGACAAAAGAGCAAGCGAGCGAGCCAGATATGAGAGCGAGCCAGACAAGAGAGCGAGCGAGCCAGCCAGATATGAGAGCGAGCGAGCCAGACAAGATAGCAAACGAGCCAGCCAGATATGAGAGCAAGCAAGCGAACCAGATATGAGAGCAAGCTAGCAAGTCAGATATGAGAGCGAGACAGATAAGAGAGCGAACCAGACAAGAGAGCAAGCGAGTGAGCCAAATATGAGGGCGAGCGAGCCAGATATGAGAGCAAGCGAGCCAGCCAGATGTGAGAGCTAGCGAGCAAGATATGCGAGCGAGCCAGATAAGAGAGCGTTCCAGATAAGAGAGCGAACCAGACAAGAGAGCAAGCGAGCGAGACAGATATGAGAGCGAGCGAGCCAGACAAGATAGCAAGCGAACGAGCCAGATATAAGAGCAAGCGAGCGAGCCAGATATGAGAGAAAGCGAGCAAGCCAGATATGAGAGCGTGCCAGATAAGAGAGCGAGCCAAACAAGAGAGCAAGCGAGCGAGCCAGATATGAGAGCGAGTGAGCCAGACATGAGAGCAAGCGTGCGAGCCAGATATGAGAGCGAGCGAGCCAGGCATCAGAGTAAGTGAGCGAGCCAGATATGAGAGCGAGCGAGCCAGACATGAGAGCGAGCGAGTAAGATATGAGAGCGAGCGAGCCAGATATGCGAGTGAGCGAGCCAGATAAGAGAGCGAGCCAGACAAGAGAGCAAGCGAGCGAGCCAGATATGAGAGCAAGCGAGCGAGCCAGATATGAGAGCAGGAGAGCATGCCAGACAAGACAGCAAGCGAGCGAGACAGATATGAGAGCAAGAGAGCGAGCCAGAAATGAGAGCAAGCGAGCAAGCCAGATATGAGAGCGTGCCAGATAAGAGAGCGAACCAGACAAAAGAGCAAGCGAGCGAGCCAGATATGAGAGCGAGCGAGCCAGACAAGAGAGCGAGCGAGCCAGCCAGATATGAGAGCGAGCGAGCCAGACAAGATAGCAAGCGAGCCAGCCAGATATGAGAGCAAGCAAGCGAACCAGATATGAGAGCAAGCTAGCAAGTCAGATATGAGAGCGAGACAGATAAGAGAGCGAACCAGACAAGAGAGCAAGCGAGTGAGCCAAATATGAGGGCGAGCGAGCCAGATATGAGAGCAAGCGAGCCAGCCAGATGTGAGAGCTAGCGAGCAAGATATGCGAGCGAGCCAGATAAGAGAGCGTTCCAGATAAGAGAGCGAACCAGACAAGAGAGCAAGCGAGCGAGACAGATATGAGAGCGAGCGAGCCAGACAAGATAGCAAGCGAGCGAGACAGATATAAGAGCAAGCGAGCGAGCCAGATATGAGAGCAAGCGAGCAAGCCAGATATGAGAGCGTGCCAGATAAGAGAGCGAGCCAAACAAGAGAGCAAGCGAGCGAGCCAGATATGAGAGCGAGTGAGCCAGACATGAGAGCAAGCGTGCGAGCCAGATATGAGAGCGAGCGAGCCAGGCATCAGAGTAAGTGAGCGAGCCAGATATGAGAGCGAGCGAGCCAGACATGAGAGCGAGCGAGTAAGATATGAGAGCGAGCGAGCCAGATATGCGAGTGAGCGAGCCAGATAAGAGAGCGAGCCAGACAAGAGAGCAAGCGAGCGAGCCAGATGTGAGAGCGAGCGAGCCAGATATGCGAGCGAGCCATAAAAGAGAGCGAGACAGACAAGAGAGCAAGCGAGCAAGCCAGATATGAGAGCATGCTAGCAAGCCAGATATGAGAGCGAGCCAGATAAGAGAGCAAGCCAGACAAGAGAGCAAGCGAGCGAGCCAGATATGAGAGCAAGCGAGCCAGCCAGATGTGAGAGCGAGCGAGCCAGATATGCGAGCGAGCCAGATAAGAGAGCTAGCCAGACAAGAGAGCAAGCGAGCGAGCCAGATATGAGAGCAAGCGAGCAAGCCAGATATGAGAGCGAGCCAGATAAGAGAGTGAACCAGACAAGAGAGCAAGCGAGAAAGCCAGATATGAGAGCGAGCGAGCCAGACATGAGAGCAAGCGAGCGAGCCAGATATGAGAGCAAGCAAGTGAGTCAGATGTGAGAGCAAGCGAGCAAGATATGCGAGCCAGCCAGATAAGAGAGCGAGCCAGACAAGAGAGCAGCGAGAGAGCCAGATATTAGAGCAAGCGAGCAAGCCAGATGTGAGACAGAGCGAGGCAGATAAGAGAGCGAGCAAGACAATTAAGCAAGCGAGCGAGCCAGATATGCGAGCGAGCCAGATATGAGAGCAAGCGAGCGAGCCAGATATGAGAGCAAGCGAGACAGCCAGATATGAGAGCGAGCGAGCCAGATAAGAGAGCGAGCAAGACAAGAGAGCAAGCGAGCTAGCCAGATATAAGAGCAAGCGAGCGAGCCAGATTAGAGAGCGAGCGAGTCAGATATGCCAGTGAACCAGATAAGAGAGCGAGCAAGACAAGAGAGCAAGCAAGCGAGCCAGATATGAGAGCGAGCGAGACAGATATGAGAGCAAGTGAGCAAGCCAGATATGAGAGCGAGCCAGATAAGAGAGCGAACCAGACAAGAGAGCAAGCGAGCGAGACAGATATGAGAGCGAGCGAGCCAGACATGAGAGCAAGCGAGCAAGCCAGATATGTGAGCGAGCGAGCCAGATATGAGAGCAAGCGAGCCAAACATGAGAGCAAGCGAGCGAGCCAGATATGAGAGCGAGCTAGCCAGATTTGCGAGCGAGCCAGATAAGAGAGCGAGCCAGACAAGAGCGCAAGCGAGCGAGCCAGATATGAGAGCATGCGAGCGTGCCAGATATGAGAGCAAGCGAGTGAGCCAGACATGCGAGCGAGCGAGCCATATAAGAGTGCGAGCCAGACAAGAGAGCAAGCGAGCGAGCCAGATATGAGAGCGAGTGAGCCAGACATGAGAGCAAGCGAGCGAACCAAATATGAAAGCAAGCGAGCAAGCCAGATGTGAGAGCAAGCGAGCGAGCCAGATGTGAGAGCGAGACAGATAAGAGAGCGAGCAAGACAAGAGAGCAAGTGAGCGAGCCAGATATGAGAGCAAGAGAGCGAGCCAGATGTGAGAGCTAGCGAGCAAGATATGCAAGCGAGCCAGATAAGAGAGCGAGCCAGACAAGAGAGCAAGCGAGCGAGACAGATATGTGAGCGAGCGATCCAGATATGAGAGCGAGCGAGCCAGACATGAGAGCAAGCGAGCGAGACAGATATGAGAGCGAGCTAGCCAGATATGCAAGCGAGCGAGCCAGATAAGAGAGCGAGCCAGACAAGAGCGCAAGCGAGCGAAGCCAGTTATGAGAGCAAGCGAGTGAGCCAGATATGCGAGCGAGTGAGCCATTAAAGAGAGCGAGCCAGACAAGAGAGCAATCGAGCAAGCCAGATATGAGAGCGAGTGAGCAAGAAATGAGCACAAGCGAGCGAACCAGATATGAGAGCGAGCGAGCCAGACATGAGGGCAAGCGAGCGAGCCAGATATGAGAGTGAGCGAGCCAGACATGAGCGCAAGCAAGCGAGCCAGATATGAGAGCAAGCGAGTGATCCAGATATGCGAGCGAGCCAGACAAGAGCGCAAGCGAGCAAGCCAGATTTGAGAGCAAGCGAGTGAGCCAGATATGCGAGCGAGCGGGCCATATAAGAGGGCGAGCCAGACAAGAGAGCAAGCGAGCGAGCCAGATATGAGAGCGATCGAGCCAGACATGAACGCAAGCGAGCGAGCCAGATATGAGAGCAATCGAGTGAGCCAGATATGAGAGCAAGCGAGTGAGCCAGATATGCGAGCGAGCCATATGAGAGCGAGGCAGACAAGAGAGCAAGCGAGCGAACCAGATATGACAGCGATCGAGCCAGATATGCGAGCGAGCCATATAAGAGAGCAAGCCAGACAAGAGACCAAGCGAGCGAGCCAGATATGAGAGCAAGAGAGCGAGCCAGATATGAGAGCGAGCCAGATATGAGAGCGAGCGAGCCAGACATGAGAGCAAGCGAGCGAGCCAGATATGAGAGCAAGCGAGTGAGCCAGATATGCGAGCGAGCCATATAAGAGAGCGAGCCAGACAAGAGAGCAAGCGAGCGAGCCAGATATGAGAGCGAGTGAGCCAGACATGAGAGCAAGCAAGCGAGCCAGATATGAGAGAGAGCTAGCCAGATATGCGAGCGAGCAAGCCAGATAAGAGAGCGAGCCAGACAAGAGCGCAAGTAAGCGAGCCAGATTTGAGAGCAAGCGAGCGAACCAGATATGAGAGCAAGCGAACCAGATATGCGAGCGAGCGAGCCAGATAAGAGAGCGAGCCAGATATGAGAGCGAGCGAGCCAGACATGAGAGCAAGCGAGCGAGCCAGATATGAGAGAGAGCTAGCCAGATATGCAAGCGAGCGAGCCAGATAAGAGAGCGAGCCAGACAAGAGCGCAAGCAAGCGAGCCAGATATGAGAGCAAGCGAGCGAACCAGATATGAGAGCAAGCGAACCAGATATGCGAGCGAGCCAGATAAGAGAGCGAGCCAGACAAGAGAGCAAGCGAGCGAGCCAGATGTGAGAGCGAGCCAGCCAGATATGCAAGCAAGCCATATAAGAGAACGAGCCAGACAAGAGAGCAAGCGAGCGAGCCAGATATGAGAACAAGCGAGCAAGCCAGATAAGAGAGCGAGCCAGACAAGAGAGCAAGCAAGCGAGCCAGATATGAAAGCAAGTGAGCGAGCCAGATGTGAGAGCGAGCGAGTCCGATATGCGAGTGAGCCAGATAAGAGAGCGAGCCAGACAAGAGAGCAAGCGAGCGAGCCAGATATAAGAGCAAGCGAGCAAGCCAGATATGAGAGTGAGCCAGATATGAGAGCAAGCGAGCAAGCCAGATATGAGAGCGAGCAAGCCAGATATGAGAGCAAGCGAGCGAGCCAGATATGAGAGCGAGCGAGCCAGATATGAGAGCGAGCGAGCCAGACATGAGAGCGAGCTAGCCAGATATGTGAGCGAGCCAGCCAGATAAGAGAGCGAGCGAGCCAGACATGAGAGCGAGCTAGCCAGATATGTGAGCGAGCCAGCCAGATATGAGAGCGAGTGAGCATGACATGAGAGCAAGCGAGCGAACCAGATATGAGAGCAAGCAAGCCAGACAATAGAGCAAGCGAGCGAGCCAGATATGAGAGCGAGCCAGGCATGAGAGTAAGCGAGCAAGATATGAGAGCGAGCGAGCCAGATATGCGAGCGAGCGAGCCAGATATGAGAGTGAGCCAGACAAGAGAGCAAGCGAGCGAGCCAGATGTGAGAGCGAGCGAGCCAGATATGCGAGCGAGCCATAAAAGAGAGCGAGACAGACAAGAGAGCAAGCGAGTGAACCAGATAAGAGAGCAAGCCAGATATGAGAGCGAGCCAGATAAGAGAGCGAGCCAGACAAGAGAGCAAGCGAGCGAGCCAGATATGAGAGCAAGCGAGCCAGCCAGATGTGAGAGCGAGCGAGCCAGATATGCGAGCGAGCCAGATAAGAGAGCGAGCCAGATATGAGAGCAAGCGAGCGAGCCAGATATGAGAGCAAGCGAGCGAGCCAGATATGAAAGCAAGCGAGCGATCCAGATATGCCAGCGAGCCAGACATGAGAGCGAGCGAGCCAGATATGAGAGCAAGCGAGGGAGCCAGATATGAGAGCAAGCGAGCCAGCCAGATATGAGAGCGAGCGAGTCAGATAAGAGAGCAAACAAGACAAGAGAGCAAGCAAGCTAGACAGATATGAGAGCAAGCTAGCGAGCCAGATTTGAGAGCAAGCGAGCAAGCCAGATATGAGAGTGTGCCAGATAAGAGAGCGAACCAGACAAGAGAGCAAGCGAGCGAGACAGACATGAGAGCGAGCGAGCCAGACATGAGAGCAAGCGAGCAAGCCAGATATGTGAGCGAGCGAGTGAGACATGAGAGCAAGCGAGCGAGCCAGATATGAGAGCGAGCTAGCCAGATTTGCGAGCGAGCGAGCCAGATAAGAGAGCGAGCCAGACAAGAGCGCAAGCGAGCGAGCCAGATATAAGAGCAAGCGAGCGAGCCAGATATGAGAGCAAGCGAGTGAGCCAGATATGCAAGCGGGCGGGCCATATAAGAGAGCGAGCCAAACAAGAGAGCAAGCGAGTGAGCCAGATATGAGAGCGAGCGAGCCAGACATGGGAGCAAGCGAGCGAGCCAGATATGAGAGCAAGCGAGCCAGGATTGAGAGTAAGCGAGCGAGCCAGATATGAGAGCGAGCGAGCCAGACATGAGAGCAAGTGAGCGAGCCAGATAGGAGAGAGAGCGAGCCAGACATGGGAGCAAGCGAGCGAGCCAGATATGAGAGCGAGCGAGCCAGACATGAGAGCAAGCGAGCGAGCCAGATATGAGAGCGAGCGAGCCAGATAAGAGAGCGAGCCAGACAAGAGAGCAAGCGAGCGAGCCAGATATGAGAGCAAGCGAGCGAGCCAGATTTGAGAGCGAGCAAGCCAGATATGTGAGTGAACCCGATAAGAGAGCGAGCCAGATAAGAGAGCAAGCGAGCGAGCCAGATATGAGAGCAAGTGAGCGAGCCAGATATGAGAGCAAGAGAGCATGCCAGACAAGACAGCAAGCGAGCGAGTCAGATATGAGAGCAAGAGAGCGAGCCAGAAATGAGAGCAAGCGAGCAACCAGATGTGAGAGCGTGCCAGATAAGAGAGCGAACCAGACAAAAGAGCAAGCGGGCGAGCCAGATATGAGAGCGAGCGAGCCAGACAAGAGAGCGAGCGAGCCAGATATGAGAGCAAGCGAGCGAACCAGATATGAGAACAAGCGAGCAAGCCAGATATGAGAGCGTGCCAGATAAGAGAGCGAACCAGACAAGAGAGCAAGCGAGCGAAACAGACATGAGAGCGGGCGAGCCAGACATGAGAGCAAGCGAGCAAGCCAGATATGTGAGCGAGCAAGCGAGACATGAGAGCAAGCGAGCGAGCCAGATATGAGAGCGAGCGAGCCAGATATGCGAGTGAACCAGATAAGAGAGTGAGCCAGACAAGAGAGCAAGCAAGCGAGACAGATATGAGAGCAAGCGAGCGAGCCAGATTTGAGAGCGAGCGAGCCAGATATGTGAGTGAACCAGATAAGACAACGAGCCAGACAAGAGAGCAAGCGAGCGAGCCAGATATGAGAGCAAGCGAGCGAGCCAGATATGAGAGCAGGAGAGCATGCCAGACAAGACAGCAAGCGAGCGAGACAGACATGAGAGCAAGAGAGCGAGCCAGAAATGAGAGCAAGCGAGCAAGCCAGATATGAGAGCGTGCCAGATAAGAGAGCGAGCCAGACAAAAGAGCAAGCGAGCGAGCCAGATATGAGAGCGAGCCAGACAAGAGAGCGAGCGAGCCAGCCAGATATGAGAGCGAGCGAGCCAGACAAGATAGCAAGCGAGCCAGCCAGATATGAGAGCAAGCAAGCGAACCAGATATGAGAGCAAGCTAGCAAGTCAGATATGAGAGCGAGACAGATAAGAGAGCGAACCAGACAAGAGAGCAAGCGAGTGAGCCAAATATGAGGGCGAGCGAGCCAGATATGAGAGCAAGCGAGCCAGCCAGATGTGAGAGCTAGCGAGCAAGATATGCGAGCGAGCCAGATAAGAGAGCGTTCCAGATAAGAGAGCGAACCAGACAAGAGAGCAAGCGAGCGAGACAGATATGAGAGCGAGCGAGCCAGACAAGATAGCAAGCGAACGAGCCAGATATAAGAGCAAGCGAGCGAGCCAGATATGAGAGAAAGCGAGCAAGCCAGATATGAGAGCGTGCCAGATAAGAGAGCGAGCCAAACAAGAGAGCAAGCGAGCGAGCCAGATATGAGAGCGAGTGAGCCAGACATGAGAGCAAGCGTGCGAGCCAGATATGAGAGCGAGCGAGCCAGGCATCAGAGTAAGTGAGCGAGCCAGATATGAGAGCGAGCGAGCCAGACATGAGAGCGAGCGAGTAAGATATGAGAGCGAGCGAGCCAGATATGCGAGTGAGCGAGCCAGATAAGAGAGCGAGCCAGACAAGAGAGCAAGCGAGCGAGCCAGATATGAGAGCAAGCGAGCGAGCCAGATATGAGAGCAGGAGAGCATGCCAGACAAGACAGCAAGCGAGCGAGACAGATATGAGAGCAAGAGAGCGAGCCAGAAATGAGAGCAAGCGAGCAAGCCAGATATGAGAGCGTGCCAGATAAGAGAGCGAACCAGACAAAAGAGCAAGCGAGCGAGCCAGATATGAGAGCGAGCGAGCCAGACAAGAGAGCGAGCGAGCCAGCCAGATATGAGAGCGAGCGAGCCAGACAAGATAGCAAGCGAGCCAGCCAGATATGAGAGCAAGCAAGCGAACCAGATATGAGAGCAAGCTAGCAAGTCAGATATGAGAGCGAGACAGATAAGAGAGCGAACCAGACAAGAGAGCAAGCGAGTGAGCCAAATATGAGGGCGAGCGAGCCAGATATGAGAGCAAGCGAGCCAGCCAGATGTGAGAGCTAGCGAGCAAGATATGCGAGCGAGCCAGATAAGAGAGCGTTCCAGATAAGAGAGCGAACCAGACAAGAGAGCAAGCGAGCGAGACAGATATGAGAGCGAGCGAGCCAGACAAGATAGCAAGCGAGCGAGACAGATATAAGAGCAAGCGAGCGAGCCAGATATGAGAGCAAGCGAGCAAGCCAGATATGAGAGCGTGCCAGATAAGAGAGCGAGCCAAACAAGAGAGCAAGCGAGCGAGCCAGATATGAGAGCGAGTGAGCCAGACATGAGAGCAAGCGTGCGAGCCAGATATGAGAGCGAGCGAGCCAGGCATCAGAGTAAGTGAGCGAGCCAGATATGAGAGCGAGCGAGCCAGACATGAGAGCGAGCGAGTAAGATATGAGAGCGAGCGAGCCAGATATGCGAGTGAGCGAGCCAGATAAGAGAGCGAGCCAGACAAGAGAGCAAGCGAGCGAGCCAGATGTGAGAGCGAGCGAGCCAGATATGCGAGCGAGCCATAAAAGAGAGCGAGACAGACAAGAGAGCAAGCGAGCAAGCCAGATATGAGAGCAAGCTAGCAAGCCAGATATGAGAGCGAGCCAGATAAGAGAGCAAGCGAGACAAGAGAGCAAGCGAGCGAGCCAGATATGAGAGCAAGCGAGCCAGCCAGATGTGAGAGCGAGCGAGCCAGATATGCGAGCGAGCCAGATAAGAGCTAGCCAGACAAGAGAGCAAGCGAGCGAGCCAGATATGAGAGCAAGCGAGCAAGCCAGATATGAGAGCGAGCCAGATAAGAGAGTGAACCAGACAAGAGAGCAAGCGAGAAAGCCAGATATGAGAGCGAGCGAGCCAGACATGAGAGCAAGCGAGCGAGCCAGATATGAGAGCAAGCAAGTGAGTCAGATGTGAGAGCAAGCGAGCAAGATATGCGAGCCAGCCAGATAAGAGAGCGAGCCAGACAAGAGAGCAGCGAGAGAGCCAGATATTAGAGCAAGCGAGCAAGCCAGATGTGAGACAGAGCGAGGCAGATAAGAGAGCGAGCAAGACAATTAAGCAAGCGAGCGAGCCAGATATGCGAGCGAGCCAGATATGAGAGCAAGCGAGCGAGCCAGATATGAGAGCAAGCGAGACAGCCAGATATGAGAGCGAGCGAGCCAGATAAGAGAGCGAGCAAGACAAGAGAGCAAGCGAGCTAGCCAGATATAAGAGCAAGCGAGCGAGCCAGATTAGAGAGCGAGCGAGTCAGATATGCCAGTGAACCAGATAAGAGAGCGAGCAAGACAAGAGAGCAAGCAAGCGAGCCAGATATGAGAGCGAGCGAGACAGATATGAGAGCAAGTGAGCAAGCCAGATATGAGAGCGAGCCAGATAAGAGAGCGAACCAGACAAGAGAGCAAGCGAGCGAGACAGATATGAGAGCGAGCGAGCCAGACATGAGAGCAAGCGAGCAAGCCAGATATGTGAGCGAGCGAGCCAGATATGAGAGCAAGCGAGCCAAACATGAGAGCAAGCGAGCGAGCCAGATATGAGAGCGAGCTAGCCAGATTTGCGAGCGAGCCAGATAAGAGAGCGAGCCAGACAAGAGCGCAAGCGAGCGAGCCAGATATGAGAGCATGCGAGCGTGCCAGATATGAGAGCAAGCGAGTGAGCCAGACATGCGAGCGAGCGAGCCATATAAGAGTGCGAGCCAGACAAGAGAGCAAGCGAGCGAGCCAGATATGAGAGCGAGTGAGCCAGACATGAGAGCAAGCGAGCGAACCAAATATGAAAGCAAGCGAGCAAGCCAGATGTGAGAGCAAGCGAGCGAGCCAGATGTGAGAGCGAGACAGATAAGAGAGCGAGCAAGACAAGAGAGCAAGTGAGCGAGCCAGATATGAGAGCAAGAGAGCGAGCCAGATGTGAGAGCTAGCGAGCAAGATATGCAAGCGAGCCAGATAAGAGAGCGAGCCAGACAAGAGAGCAGCGAGCGAGCCAGATATGAGAGCAAGCGAGCAAGCCAGATGTGAGAGAGAGCGAGGCAGATAAGAGAGCGAGCCAGACAATTAAGCAAGCGAGCGAGCCAGATATGAGAGCAAGTGAATGATCCAGATATGCGAGTGAGCCAGACATGAGAGCAAGCGAGCGAGCCAGATATGAGAGCAAGCGAGCCAGCCAGATATGAGAGCGAGCGAGCCAGATAAGAGAGCGAGCAAGACAAGAGAGCAAGCGAGCTAGCCAGATATGAGAGCAAGCGAGCGAGCCAGATTTTAGAGTCAGCGAGCCAGATATGCGAGTGAACCAGATAAGAGAGCGAGCCAGACAAGAGAGCAAGCGAGCGAGACAGATATGAGAGCAAGCGAGCAAGCCAGATATGAAAGCGTGCCAGATGAGAGAGTGAACCAGACAAGAGAGCAAGCGAGCGAGACAGATATGAGAGCGAGCGAGCCAGACATGAGAGCAAGCGAGCAAGCCAGATATGTGAGCGAGCGAGCCAGATATGAGAGTAAGCGAGTGAGCCAGATATGAGAGCAAGCGAGCGAGCCACATGTGAGAGCGAGACTGATAAGAGAGCGAGCCAGACAAGAGAGCAAGCGAGCGAGCCAGATGTGAGAGCGAGCGAGCAAGATATGCGAGCGAGCCAGATAAGAGAGCAAGCCAGACTAGAGAGCAGCGAGTGAGCCAGATATGAGAGCAAGCGAGCAAGCCAGATGTGAGAGAGAGCCAGACATGAGAGCGAGCGAGCCACATATGAGAGCAAGCGAGCGATTCAGATATGAGAGCAAGCGAGCCAGCCAGATATGAGAGCGAGCGAGCCAGATAAGAGAGCGAGCCAAACAAGACAGCTAGCGAGCGAGCCAGATATGAGAGCGAGCGAGCCAGACATGAGAGCAAGCGAGCGAGCCAGATATGAGAGCGAGCGTGCCAGACATGAGAGCAAGCGAGCGAGCCAGATATGAGAGCTAGCGAGCCAGATAAGAGAGCAAGCCAGACAAGAGAGCAAGCGAGCGAGCCAGATATGCTAGCGAGCAAGCCAGATAAGAGAGCGAGACAGATATGAGAGCAAGCAAGCGAGCCAGATGTGAGAGCAAGCGAGTGAGCCAGATGTGAGAGCAAGCGAGCAAGTCAGATATGAGAGCGAGACAGATAAGAGAGCAAGCCAGACAAGAGAGCAAGCGAGCGAGCCAGATATGAGAGCAAGCAAGTGAGTCAGATGTGAGAGCAAGCGAGCAAGTCAGATATGAGAGCGAGACAGATAAGAGAGCGAACCAGACAAGAGAGCATGCGAGCGAGCCAGATATGAGAGCGAGTGAGCCAGACATGAGAGCAAGCGAGCGAGCCAGATATGAGAGCGAGCGAGCCAGGCATGAGAGTAAGTGAGCGAGACAGATATGAGAGCGAGCGAGCAAGATATGAGAGCGAGCGAGCCAGATATGCGAGCGAGCCAGATAAAAGAGCGAGACAGACAAGAGATTAAGCAAGCGAGCCAGATATGAGAGCAAGCGAGCCAGCCAGATGTGAGAGCGAGTGAGCCATATATTCGAGCGAGCCAGATAAGAGAGCGAGCCAGACAAGAGAGCAAGCGAGCGAGCCAGATGTGAGAGCGAGCGAGCAAGAAATGCGAGCGAGCCATAAAAGAGAGTGAGACAGACAAGAGAGCAAGCGAGCGAGCCAGATATGAGAGCAAGCTAGCAAGCCAGATATGAGAGCAAGCGAGCCAGACATGAGAGCAAGCGAGCGAGCCAGATATGAGAGCGAGCGAGCCAGATAAGAGAGCAAGCCACACAAGAGAGCAAGCGAGCCAGATATGAGAGCAAGCGAGCGAGCCAGATGTGAGAGCGAGTCAGACAAGAGAGCAAACGAGCGAGCCAGATATGAGAACAAGAGAGCGAGCCAGATGTGAGAGCTAGCGAGCAAGATATGCGAGCCAGCCAGATAAGAGAGCGAGCCAGACAAGAGAGCAGCGAGCGAGCCAGATATTAGAGCAAGCGAGCAAGCCAGAAGTGAGAGAGAGCGAGGCAGATAAGAGATCGAGCCAGACAATTAAGCAAGCGAGCGAGCCAGATATGCGAGCGAGCCAGATATGCGAGCGAGCCAGACATGAGAGCGAGCGAGCCAGATATGAGAGCAAGCGAGCGAGCCAGATATGAGAGCAAGCGAGCCAGCCAGATATGAGAGCGAGCGAGCTAGATAAGAGAGCGAGCAAGACAAGAGAGCAAGCGAGCTAGCCAGATATAAGAGCAAGCGAGCAAGCCAGATTTGAGAGCGAGCGAGCGAGCCAGATATGCCAGTGAACCAGATAAGAGAGCGAGCAAGACAAGAGAGCAAGCGAGCGAGCCAGATATGAAAGCGAGCGAGCGAGACAGATATGAGAGCAAGTGAGCAAGCCAGATATGAGAGCGAGCCAGATAAGAAAGCGAACCAGACAAGAGAGCAAGCGAGCGAGACAGATATGAGAGCGAGCGAGCCAGACATCAGAGCAAGCGAGCAAGCCAGACATGTGAGCGAGAGAGCCAGATATGAGAGCAAGCGAGCGAGCCAGATATGAGAGCGAGCGAGCCAGATATGAGAGCAAGCGAGCGAGCCAGATATGAGAGCGAGCTAGCCAGATATGCGAGCGAGCCAGATAAGAGAGCGAGCCAAGCAAGAGAGCAAGCGAGCGAGCCAGATATGAGAGCAAGCGAGCAAGACAAATTTGAGTGCAAGCGAGCGAGCCAGATATGCTAGTGAGCAAGCCAGATAAGAGAGCGAGACAGATATGAGAGCAAGCAAGCGAGCCAGATGTGAGAGCAAGCGAGTGAGCCAGATGTGAGAGCAAGCGAGCAAGTCAGATATGAGAGCGAGACAGATAAGAGAGCAAGCCAGACAAGAGAGCAAGCGAGCGAGCCAGATATGAGAGCAAGCAAGTGAGTCAGATGTGAGAGCAAGCGAGCAAGTCAGATATGAGAGCGAGACAGATAAGAGAGCGAACCAGACAAGAGAGCGAACCAGACAAGAGAGCATGCGAGCGAGCCAGATATGAGAGCGAGTGAGCCAGACATGAGAGCAAGCGAGCGAGCCAGATATGAGAGCGAGCGAGCCAGGCATGAGAGTAAGTGAGCGAGACAGATATGAGAGCGAGCGAGCAAGATATGAGAGCGAGCGAGCCAGATATGCGAGCGAGCCAGATAAAAGAGCGAGACAGACAAGAGATTAAGCAAGCGAGCCAGATATGAGAGCAAGCGAGCCAGCCAGATGTGAGAGCGAGTGAGCCATATATTCGAGCGAGCCAGATAAGAGAGCGAGCCAGACAAGAGAGCAAGCGAGCGAGCCAGATGTGAGAGCGAGCGAGCAAGAAATGCGAGCGAGCCATAAAAGAGAGTGAGACAGACAAGAGAGCAAGCGAGCGAGCCAGATATGAGAGCAAGCTAGCAAGCCAGATATGAGACCGAGCCAGATAAGAGAGCGAACCAGACAAGAGAGCAAGCGAGCGAGCAAGATAAGAGAGCGAGCGAGCCAGACATGAGAGCAAGCGAGCCATCCAGATATGAGAGCAAGCGAGCCAGACATGAGAGCAAGCGAGCGAGCCAGATATGAGAGCGAGCGAGCCAGATAAGAGAGCAAGCCACACAAGAGAGCAAGCGAGCCAGATATGAGAGCAAGCGAGCGAGCCAGATGTGAGAGCGAGTCAGACAAGAGAGCAAACGAGCGAGCCAGATATGAGAACAAGAGAGCGAGCCAGATGTGAGAGCTAGCGAGCAAGATATGCGAGCCAGCCAGATAAGAGAGCGAGCCAGACAAGAGAGCAGCGAGCGAGCCAGATATTAGAGCAAGCGAGCAAGCCAGAAGTGAGAGAGAGCGAGGCAGATAAGAGATCGAGCCAGACAATTAAGCAAGCGAGCGAGCCAGATATGCGAGCGAGCCAGACATGAGAGCGAGCGAGCCAGATATGAGAGCAAGCGAGCGAGCCAGATATGAGAGCAAGCGAGCCAGCCAGATATGAGAGCGAGCGAGCTAGATAAGAGAGCGAGCAAGACAAGAGAGCAAGCGAGCTAGCCAGATATAAGAGCAAGCGAGCAAGCCAGATTTGAGAGCGAGCGAGCCAGATATGCCAGTGAACCAGATAAGAGAGCGAGCAAGACAAGAGAGCAAGCGAGCGAGCCAGATATGAAAGCGAGCGAGCGAGACAGATATGAGAGCAAGTGAGCAAGCCAGATATGAGAGCGAGCCAGATAAGAAAGCGAACCAGACAAGAGAGCAAGCGAGCGAGACAGATATGAGAGCGAGCGAGCCAGACATGAGAGCAAGCGAGCAAGCCAGACATGTGAGCGAGAGAGCCAGATATGAGAGCAAGCGAGCGAGCCAGATATGAGAGCGAGCGAGCCAGATATGAGAGCAAGCGAGCGAGCCAGATATGAGAGCGAGCTAGCCAGATATGCGAGCGAGCCAGATAAGAGAGCGAGCCAAGCAAGAGAGCAAGCGAGCGAGCCAGATATGAGAGCAAGCGAGCAAGACAAATTTGAGTGCAAGCGAGCAAGCCAGATATGAGAGCGAGCGATTCAGATATGAGAGCAAGCGAGCCAGACATGAGAGCAAGCGAGCAAGACAGATATGAGAGCGAGCTAGCCAGATATGCAAGCGAGCGAGCCAGATAAGAGAGCGAACCAGACAAGAGCGCAAGCGAGCAAGCCAGATATGAGAGCAAGCGAGTGAGCCAGATATGCAAGCGAGCCATTTAAGAGAGCGAGCCAGACAAGAGAGCAATCGAGCGAGCCAGATATGAGAGCGAGTGAGCAAGAAATCAGAGCAAGCGAGCGAACCAGATCAGAGAGCGGGCGAGCCAGACATGAGAGCAAGCGAGCGAGCCAGATATGAGAGCGAGCGAGCCAGACATGAGAGGAAGCGAGCGAGCCAGATATGAGAGTGAGCGAGCCAGACATGAGAGCAAGCGAGCGAGCCAGATATGAGAGCGAGCGAGCCAGACATGAGAGCAAGCGAGCGAGCCAGATATGAGAGTGAGCGAGCCAGACATGAGCGCAAGCGAGCGAGCCAGATATGAGAGCAAGCGAGTGATCCAGATATGCGAGCGAGCCAGACAAGAGAGCAAGCGAGTGAGCCAGATATGAGAGCAAGCGAGCGAGCCAGATGTGAGAGCGAGCTAGCCAGATATGCGAGCGAGCCAGATAAGAGAGTGAGCCAGGCAAGAGAGAAAACGAGCTTACCAGATATGACAACAAGCGAGCAAACCAGATGTGAGAGCGAGCTAGCCAGATATGCGAGCGAGCCAAATAAGAGAGCGAGCCAGACAAGAGAGCAAGCGAGCGAGCCAGATATGAGAGCAAGCGAGCGAGACAGATATGAGAGCAAGCGAGCGAGCCAGATGTGAGAGCGAGCGAGCCAGATATGCGAGCGAGCCAAATAAGAGAGCGAGCCAGACAAGAGAGCAAGCGAGCGAGCCAGATATGAGAGCAAGCGAGCGAGCCAGATATGAGAGCAAGCGAGCGAGCCAGATATGAGAGCGAGCTAGCCAGATATGCAAGCGAGCCAGATAAGAGAGTGAGCCAGACAACAGAGAAAACGAGCTAGCCAGATATGAGAACAAGCGAGCAAACCAGATGTGAGAGCAAGCGAGCCAGATATGCGGGCGAGCCAGATATGCGAGCGAGCCAGATAAGAGCGCGAGCCAGACAAGAGAGCAAGCGAGCGAGCCAGATATGAGAGCAAGCGAGCGAGACAGATATGAGTGCAAGCGAGCAAGCCAGATATGAGAGCGAGCCAGATAAGAGAGCGAACCAGACAAGAGAGCAAGTGAGCGAGACAGATATGTGAGCAAGCGATCCAGATATGAGAGCAAGCGAGCCAGACATGAGAGCAAGCGAGCAAGACAGATATGAGAGCGAGCTAGCCAGATATGCAAGCGAGCGAGCCAGATAAGAGAGCGAGCCAGACAAGAGCGCAAGCGAGCGAGCCAGATATGAGAGCAAGCGAGTGAGCCAGATATGCGAGCGAGCGATTTAAGAGAGCGAGCCAGACAAGAGAGCAATCAAGCGAGCCAGATATGAGAGCGAGTGAGCAAGAAATGAGAGCAAGCGAGCGAACCAGATCTTAGAGCGAGCGAGCCAGACATGAGAGCAAGCGAGTGATCCAGATATGCGAGCGAGCCAGACATGAGAGCAAGCGAGCGAGCCAGATATGAGAGTGAGCGAGCCAGACATGAGCGCAAGCGAGCGAGCCAGATATGAGAGCAAGCGAGTGATCCAGATATGCGAGCGAGCCAGACAAGAGCGCAAGCGAGCAAGCCAGATATGAGAGCAAGCGAGCGAACCAGATGTGAGAGCGAGCGAGCCAGATATGCGAGCGAGCCAGATAAGAGAGTGAGCCAGACAAGAGAGCAAGCGAGCGAGCCAGATATGAGAGCAAGCGAGCGAGCCAGATGTGAGAGCGAGCGAGCCAGATATGCGAGCGAGCCAGATAAGAGAGCGAGCCAGACAAGAGAGCAAGCGAGCGAGCCAGATATGAGAGCAAGCGAGCGAGCCAGATGTGAGAGCGAGCAAGCCAGATATGCGAGCAGGCCAAATAAGAGAGCGAGACAGACAAGAGAGCAAGCGAGCGAGCCAGATATGAGAGCAAGCAAGCGAGCCAGATGTGAGAGCGAGCGAGCCAGATATGCGAGCGAGCCAAATAAGAGCGAGCCAGACAAGAGAGCAAGCGAGCGAGCCAGATATGAGAGCAAGCGAGCGAGACAGATATGAGAGCAAGCGAGCGAGCCAGATATGAGAGCGAGCTAGCCAGATATGCGAGCGAGCCAGATAAGAGAGTGTGGCCAGGCAAGAGAGAAAACGAGCTAGCCAGATATGAGAACAAGCGAGCAAACCAGATGTGAGAGCAAGCGAGCCAGATAAGAGAGCGAGCCAGACAAGAGAGCAAGCGAGCGAGCCAGATATGAGAGCAGGCGAGCGAGACAGATATGAGAGCAAGCGAGCAAGCCAGATATGAGAGCGAGCCAGATAAGAGAGCGAACCAGACAAGAGAGCAAGCGAGCGAGACAGATATGTGAGCGAGCGATCCAGATATGAGAGCGAGTGAGCCAGACATGAGAGCAAGCGAGCGAGACAGATATGAGAGCGAGCTAGCCAGATATGCAAGCGAGCGAGCCAGATAAGAGAGCGAGCCAGACAAGAGCGCAAGCGAGCGAAGCCAGTTATGAGAGCAAGCGAGTGAGCCAGATATGCGAGCGAGTGAGCCATTAAAGAGAGCGAGCCAGACAAGAGAGCAATCGAGCAAGCCAGATATGAGAGCGAGTGAGCAAGAAATGAGCACAAGCGAGCGAACCAGATATGAGAGCGAGCGAGCCAGACATGAGGGCAAGCGAGCGAGCCAGATATGAGAGTGAGCGAGCCAGACATGAGCGCAAGCAAGCGAGCCAGATATGAGAGCAAGCGAGTGATCCAGATATGCGAGCGAGCCAGACAAGAGCGCAAGCGAGCAAGCCAGATTTGAGAGCAAGCGAGTGAGCCAGATATGCGAGCGAGCGGGCCATATAAGAGGGCGAGCCAGACAAGAGAGCAAGCGAGCGAGCCAGATATGAGAGCGATCGAGCCAGACATGAACGCAAGCGAGCGAGCCAGATATGAGAGCAATCGAGTGAGCCAGATATGAGAGCAAGCGAGTGAGCCAGATATGCGAGCGAGCCATATGAGAGCGAGGCAGACAAGAGAGCAAGCGAGCGAACCAGATATGACAGCGATCGAGCCAGATATGCGAGCGAGCCATATAAGAGAGCAAGCCAGACAAGAGACCAAGCGAGCGAGCCAGATATGAGAGCAAGAGAGCGAGCCAGATATGAGAGCGAGCCAGATATGAGAGCGAGCGAGCCAGACATGAGAGCAAGCGAGCGAGCCAGATATGAGAGCAAGCGAGTGAGCCAGATATGCGAGCGAGCCATATAAGAGAGCGAGCCAGACAAGAGAGCAAGCGAGCGAGCCAGATATGAGAGCGAGTGAGCCAGACATGAGAGCAAGCAAGCGAGCCAGATATGAGAGAGAGCTAGCCAGATATGCGAGCGAGCAAGCCAGATAAGAGAGCGAGCCAGACAAGAGCGCAAGTAAGCGAGCCAGATTTGAGAGCAAGCGAGCGAACCAGATATGAGAGCAAGCGAACCAGATATGCGAGCGAGCGAGCCAGATAAGAGAGCGAGCCAGATATGAGAGCGAGCGAGCCAGACATAAGAGCAAGCGAGCGAGCCAGATATGAGAGAGAGCTAGCCAGATATGCAAGCGAGCGAGCCAGATAAGAGAGCGAGCCAGACAAGAGCGCAAGCAAGCGAGCCAGATATGAGAGCAAGCGAGCGAACCAGATATGAGAGCAAGCGAACCAGATATGCGAGCGAGCCAGATAAGAGAGCGAGCCAGACAAGAGAGCAAGCGAGCGAGCCAGATGTGAGAGCGAGCCAGCCAGATATGCAAGCAAGCCATATAAGAGAACGAGCCAGACAAGAGAGCAAGCGAGCGAGCCAGATATGAGAACAAGCGAGCAAGCCAGATAAGAGAGCGAGCCAGACAAGAGAGCAAGCAAGCGAGCCAGATATGAAAGCAAGTGAGCGAGCCAGATGTGAGAGCGAGCGAGTCCGATATGCGAGTGAGCCAGATAAGAGAGCGAGCCAGACAAGAGAGCAAGCGAGCGAGCCAGATATAAGAGCAAGCGAGCAAGCCAGATATGAGAGTGAGCCAGATATGAGAGCAAGCGAGCAAGCCAGATATGAGAGCGAGCAAGCCAGATATGAGAGCAAGCGAGCGAGCCAGATATGAGAGCGAGCGAGCCAGATATGAGAGCGAGCGAGCCAGACATGAGAGCGAGCTAGCCAGATATGTGAGCGAGCCAGCCAGATAAGAGAGCGAGCCAGACAAGAGCACAAGCGAGCGAGCCAGATATGAGAGCAAACGAGCGAGCCAGATGTGAGAGCGAGCAAGCCAGATAGAAGAGCGAGCCAGATAGAAGAGCGAGCCAGACAAGAGAGCAAGCGGTGAGCCAGATATGAGAGCAAGCGAGCAAGCCATATATGAGAGCAAGCGAGCAAGCCAGATATGAGAGCGAGCCAGATATGAGCGAGCTAGCCAGATATGCGAGCGAGTCAGATAAGAGAATGAGCCAGACAAGAGAGCAAGCGAGCTAGCCAGATATGAGAACAAGCGAGCAAACCAGATTTGAGAGCGAGCCAGATATGCGAGCGAGCCAGATATGCGAGCGAGCTAGATAAGAGAGTGAGCCACACAAGAGAGCAAGCGAGCGAGCCAGATATGAGAGCAAGTCAGTGAGACAGATATGAGAGCAAGCGAGCGAGCCAGATATGAGAACGAGCCAGATAAGAGAGCGAACCAGACAAGAGAGCAAGCGAGCGAGACAGATATGAGAGCGAGACAGATATGAGAGCGAGCGAGCCAGACATGAGAGCAAGCGAGCGAGCCAGATATGAGAGAGAGCTAGCCAGATATGCGAGCGAGCCAGATAAGAGAGCGAGCCAGACAAGAGCGCAAGCAAGCGAGCCAGATATAAGAGCAAGCGAGTGAGCCAGATATGCGAGCGAGCCAGATAAGAGAGCGAGCAAGACAAGAGCGCAAGCGAGCGAGCCAGATGTGAGAGCGAGCGAGCCAGATATGCGAGCAAGGCATATAAGAGAGCGAGCCAGACAAGAGAGCAAGCGAGCGAGCCAGATATGAGAGCAAGCGAGCAAGCCAGATAAGAGAGCGAGCCAGACAAGAGAGCAAGCAAGCGAGCCAGATATGAAAGCAAGTGAGCGAGCCAGATGTGAGAGCGAGCGAGTCAGATATGCGAGCGAGCCAGATAAGAGAGCGAGCCAGACAAGAGAGCAAGCGAGCGAGCCAGTTATGAGAGCGAGCGAGCGAGCCAGATATGAGTGCAAACGAGCAAGCCAGATATGAGAGTGAGCCAGATAAGAGAGCGAACCAGACAAGAGAGCAAGCGAGCGAGACAGATATGTGAGCGAGCCTGATATGAGAGCAAGCGAGCAAGCCAGGTATGAGAGCGAGCGAGCCAGACATGAGAGCAAGCGAGCGAGCCAGATATGAGAGCAAGCGAGCCAGATATGAGAGCGAGCGAGCCAGACATGAGAGCGAGCTAGCCAGATATGCGAGCGAGCCAGCCAGATAAGAGAGCGAGCCAGACAAGAGCGCAAGCGAGCCAGATATGAGAGCAAACGAGCGAGCCAGATGTGAGAGCGAGCTTGCCAGATAGAAGAGCGAGCCAGATAGAAGAGCGAGCCAGACAAGAGAGCAAGCGAGTGAGCCAGATATGAGAGCAAGCGAGTAAGCCAGATATGAGAGCAAGCGAGCAAGCCAGATATGAGAGCGAACCAGATAAGAGAGCGAGCCAGATATGAGAGCGAGCGAGCCAGATTTGTGAGTGAGCGAGCCAGATATGAGAGCGAGCGAGATGTGAGAGCAAGCGAGCGAGACCTGAGAGCATGCGAGCGAGCCAGATATGAAAGCGAGCGAGCCAGATATGAAAGCGAGCGAGCCAGATATGCGTGCGAGCAAGCCAGATATGCGAGCGAGCGAGCCAAGTATGAGAGTGAGCGAGTCTGTGGAGGAGCATTTCTCGGGGCAACGGATCAAGATTTTTTTCCTGGAAAAAGGACATCGGCAGGCCGTTGCTGGGGGCAACCGACGTGGGCCACAACCGGTGGTCGCCAGGATGAAGCCGAGGTCCCGTGAGTTGTTGGTGGGCGGAATCCCACTGTGGGTGAACTTGGATTGTTGCCAGACTGTATCTCGGATTATGCCAGAAATAATTCCATTTGTGAAGTCCCGCCCGGAACCCAGTAAGACTGTTCAAATTACCTTTGATATATGTTTTGGTAAGCCATATGATGGAGGTATGTGCGGAACTTACAGTGGAAATTGCACTGGGCAGAGACTTTCCGTATTTCTGGCAGCTGTGGGATGCTGAGAGTGCACCTCAGAGTTCACGCACAAAGGTTCCGGAAGTAGTGAGGACTGGGGGGTCTCAACTGGACTGTGTGAATGGTGCTGTATATTGTGAACCCATGCAGGCTGATAATGTTTTTCTTGAAGCACTTATGTTAATGTGTTCCGATGTAAAGAGTACTGTCGCCACCTCTCACAGGACAAAAGAAAACCTTTGTGAGCTGGTAATAGAAGGTAAAAAGATGATGGTTTTGTTAGATCCAAAATTTGTAATAACTCTGGTAAAGACCAGCGGCAGAAAGCCAGACCCTGCTGTAGTGTCTATACAAGCCGGTATCTGGGGTTATAAAACAGTTAATGTGTGTATTTCTACTTCCTATGGTACCATAAGTCATAAGGTTGCAATTGAGCCTACCTAAGAGTATGAAGCAGTGCTGGGGAAGGATTTTCCATTTTTTCCGCAGTTGTGGGAAGATAGTCAGGTGACTAGAGCAGGAATACCTGATAGGCTCACAACACTTGATTTACACCACATAGCAGGGGACAGTAACTCCACAGAGGCTGAGGACGGGGAGTGTCAGGTGGGAGTGTGCCAGACCACTAGGGGAGCTGAAGAACAGTCCGTGAGTCAAGATAAAGAGGTGACTGGAAAAGAAGCTACAGAGATGGCTGTGGAGAAACCAAAACTCCGGAAAAGAGTACCGGTGGAGCTGGGGGGCTGCACTTACGGTCACAGACAGAGTCCTAAGGTGAAGAAGATGTGGTGTCTGAACTAGAGAGAGGTCGTAACCAGGAAGGTCGAACCACTGGACCACATATTGTTGCAGACCCAGGAGCCCTACTAGTTTTTTCCAGGCCATGAAGAGACTGTGACAAGACAAAAGAAAAGTCAAGGCCAAGGAGCCAAGAGACAGTTCAGAGGAACTGTTTGGGAATCCCCCGGATTCACTGGTGCCCAGAGTCATTGAAGTTGTTGCTAGGGGCAACAAACTTACCACAAAGGGATTGCCAGTCCGACGGGAGTGTTTAGCAAGAGTCTCCTGAGTTGCCAACGTGGTGGGAGAGGAAGAGGGCCAGGTGTCAGTGGCACCTGTTGTTGATGATAATAATGAGGCACAAGTGGCCACAACCCCGAAAAGAGGGAGACTTCATCTAGAGATGGAGAAGAGCTGGGTCGAGTGTCTGACAGAGGACCAGAGGATGTCTCAAGGTCTAACAGCGAGAGTGAGGAGCACGCTGTCAGTAAAAGGTCTCGGAAAAGACGAGCTGGCCTTGAAAAAAAACTGGAGCAGATCCAGAATTTGGAAGAAACCCTGCAGATGGTTTCTGTGAAGTTGATGGAAAAAGAAAAAGAGGTACATTGCTTGACAGAGGAGAAGGACAAATCACTTGCTGACTTTAAGAAAGAGCAAGAAGCGAGGCTTCAGCTGGAAAAAGTCATGGAGCACCACAGAAGTGAGTTTGTGGCTCTGCAGGATGAACTGTCCCTCTCCCAGGGTCTTGTGACCAGCAAGGAGAGTGAAGTGGAGAGTCTGGCCAAGCGGATGTCATTCCAGGAAGAAGAAGTGAGTCGTCTACATGGTGCATATCAGGCTCTGTGGAGTGATCACAAGGCTAGGCTGGTAGCCATGAAAAAAATAGAAAAAACGAAGAATGAAATGAAGATGGAAGTTGAGGCTCTTGCCAGCAGTCTGGAGAAAGTCTCTAAAGCTAAGAGACAACTTGAGGAGGAAGTCAAGGCGAAGAATGCCCTTGCACATGCTCTTCAATCTGCTCGTCATGACAATGACTTGCTCCGTGAGCAGTATGAGGAGGCCCTGAAACAAGTTGAGACTCTGAAACATGAAAACAAGAACTTGCAACAGGAGATCTCAGATCTATCTGAACAGATTGGTGAGAGTGGAAAATGTATCAATGAGTTAGAGAAGACCAAGAAGCAGTTGCTGGACAGTGAGAAGATGAACTCTGCTAAGCTCAAGAGTGAGCAGCTGAAATATATAATGCTGGAAGATGACATGAAGATCTTAAAAGAGAGCCTGGAAGTGCAGAACGAAATGCGCAGAAGGTCCCACGTAGCTGCCTTGGTTTTGCTGGGAGCGCCACTCTACGAGCAGGTGGCTGTTCTGGCGGACAATGAACAGTTGAGGAAACAATTGCTGTCTTCGGAAGATACTGTCAGGGACTTGACAGAGTTACTTGACAGTGAGAGGATGAAGTCCGCTAAGCTCCAGTGTAAGCAGCGAAAATGTGAGAAAAAGGAAGAGGACCAGGAAGTCCTAAAAGAGAGAAGAGACCAAGCTATGGGGGAATTGGCTCAAGAAAGGCTTCTGGGGCAGAAGTTACGGGATACAGGGATGCTTTCTCTGAAGCCCGGTAAAAAATCCTCTAATGCTAAGATTGAGGTGAAGCCCTGTAAGAAATCCCCTGAAGCTAGGTCTGAGCAGAAACCTGGTGTGAAATCCTCTGAAGTGGAGACTAAGGAGGAGTCAGGCGGGAAATCCTCTGAACCTGAGCAGACCAAAAATTCTGAAGGTAATGCTGAGGCAGAGAAATCTTCTGAAGCAGAAGCTAAACCAGAGTCAACCTCAAAAGCTATGAGTAAAGAGAATGGCACAACTGAAGCTACAGGTGAAGAGAAGAGTAAGCCTGAAGAAGCTGCAGAGAAGAGCCAAACAGTAGGAGAAGCTGATTCTAGACAATAATCTGAAGGAGCCAAAGACTCTGAAGCCAAACATGAGGAAGCTGGTGCCACTGAAGAGAAAGCTGGAAGGGATGAGGTGAAACCATGTGAGAAATGCACTGAAGTCAAAACTGTGGTGAAACCAGATGGGAAGTACTCTATAGTTGAAACTGAGATGGACCCGTGTCGGAGGTCCTCTGAAGCTACAGAGAACAAGACAGTGGTTGGTGAAGCCACTGAGACCGAAAGATTCTCTGAAGCAGAGGCAGAGGTCTGGCAAGCCAGAAGAAGACAAAGGTTAGAAGCATCGGTCCTCTCTCTCCTTAATTTCAAGAACCCTGCCCACACCAGGGTGAAGAACCTAGTACTGGAGAGGTGTGACCGAGAGACTTGCAATTGGTGGCTGGTAAAAATCCAGAAAAAAAAAGTCAAGGACTTCAGAGACTGTGGGACAAAAGTTGACCAAGGAAAAGAAAAGGAAGTTGGACTCTGCCTTTTGAATAAAAGAGCTCCTTCCCGGTGGTCTGAGCAGAGGGGGGGGGGGGGGGGGGGGATTTGTGGCAGTGTGGCAAGGAAAGGCTGTATTTCCCTCGCTAACTCTGGAGCATGCTCCACCTGTGGACTGATTAATGAGGTATCAGGAAGGGGAAGTGTGTGTAAAAGGAAAGGAATCAGAATAGTTGGGTCTCTCCCTTGGAAACAGTATGCTGGCTGTTAGAGGGGGAGACACACAGACCCTGTTTAGGTAACACGTAGAAGGCGCTACGAGTGGTCCAAGAAGTGGTGTGAACTGTGAGTAACAGGTTGCAGGAGACACATGTTTAACTGGTTGAGGGAAGCTCACCAGTTCGTAGTCAAGGCATGCTGACATGTGTAGTCAGCGACCAGACGGTCTAGGACTTTATTTTGTTCCTGTCTATGTTTTGTTTTACCTGCAACCTGTGGAAATAAATCTGGCGAGGAGCCAGACTTGTATGCGGAACTGTGGTCTCTGGTGTTATTGTGAGGAACGTGTCCCGTGGCAAGTGACCAGGACGATCCCAGAGCTAATCCCCAAGGAGGAATTATCACAATATATATATATATATATATATAGAGAGAGAGAGAGAGAGAGAGAGAGAGAGAGAGAGAGAGAGAGAGAGAGACAAAGAGAGAGAGAGATAGATAGATACACATATGTGTGTATTGCTGGAGTTGCAAACATGGGTGCACTTGACAAACTCAGCTCGGCTATTCCCCATTGAAAGATTGTTGCATCCAGGACCCTTAGCACTGTGATATGCTACTCAATACCACTGGCATGGCCAGGTGTAAACAACATCTGACCTTTGTTGTGTATGTAACCATGGAGATTGTGATGTCGCCTAGGCCCACCAAAGAACAGCCTTGTCAGAAGCAGCACTGCCATGAGTAGAAGCAGCAGCACCATAGGTTGTCAAATAAGCTGGATTTAACCAAGACAAGTGAGTCCAATAGGATGCAGGTATGTCCTCTGTCCTTACAGCTTCCCGTGGCTGTTGGTTTTATACCGTTTGGGGACAGCCAAGGAGGCGTCAGCAGGCAACACAGGTAAGTGTGTGCTTGTGTGTGTGTGTTTCCTATGCAGATCCTAAACCCAGTATCACATGCAAGTAGGAGGAGAAAGAAGGGTTCCTGCCAAAGCCAGGTTATGGATTGCATTTAAAAATGGTCCATCAGAGTGAAATGGACTCCCATCTTCCTGCTTAGCAATAATGATATGGGTTTAGGGTCTGCTGTGTGTACTGGTGGGTGACTGCCACCCAGCCAGAGTGTGTATGGGAGGCTGCCAGCCAGCCTCCCTTCCTACAAGTAGTGATAGTGCATGTGAAGGGGACAGCGTTGGTTCCTCCCCTTTCACAGTTATCACTTCTCGTCCTTCCTTTTGGCTGAGATCAAATGTAGTGTCTGTTTTTATCAGTTTAATATCTGATATGTCCCCTATCTGGTAGCATATATTAAGTGCACCACCAGGTTTCAGTGTTGGAAAGAAAGATTACCTGTCTATTTGCTGATGCAGCTGCTTGCTGGCTAGTCCAGTGGGCCCCTACTGCAGGCAAAAGACAATAGGTGGTGCCGCTTGTGTCTGGCCCCTGTTGGAGCGACCAGGCACAGGACTGCTGCTGCTGAATGTCCTCTTTAATTGAATAACCTCAGCAACCAGCACACCTGTGCAGGTTGGACATGACATGATAGGTAGCTGTCTTTCAGGTAGTGGGTGCTGAATCTTGTTAATTGACATGGGGGTATCATTGCTGTTGATTGACCATGCATTGGTACTGTGGTATTGGAATAATAAAAACAAATGTTGCCAGCCAGCCATCCATTGCAATAATGGATAGGACATCAGCTATGAGGCATTTGTTTGTACAAACTGCTGCTCACAACTAATGTTGTAATATAGTGTCTCCATCTGCTGGTGGTATTGAGTAAGCAATAGTGCAATGATAGGGTCTGAAAAAGAAGAAAAATAAGAAGCAGCAGCATAGGAAAAAAGGAGGAAAGAAGGAAAACATGGAGAGAAGAAAAAAAAAGAATGTAAAAAAAGGTGAAAACATGTTTAAAAAGTATTTCCATCTCTCTCTCTCTTTCTCTCTCTCTCTCTCTCTCTCTCTCTCTCTCTCTCTCTATATATATATATATATATATATATATTTAACCCCTTCATGACCCAGCCCATTTTCACCTTCATGACCTGGGCATTTTTTGAAAATCTGACCACAGTCACTTTAAACATTAATAACTCTGGGATGCTTTTACCTATCATTCTGATTCCGAGATTGTTTTTTTGTGACATATTCTACTTTATGTTATTGGTAAAATTTCACTGATATTTGTATCCTTTCTTGGTAAAAAAAATCTAAAAATGTCATGAAAATTTAGAAAATTTAGCATTTTTCTAACTTTGAAAGTCTCTGCTTGAAAGGAAAATGGATATTCCAAATAAATTACATATTGATTCACATATACAATATGTCTACTTTGTGTTTGCATAAAAAAATTGACAAGTTTTTACTTTTGGAAGACACCAGAGGGCTTCAAAGTTCCGCAGCAATTTTCCAATTTTTCTCAAGATTTTCAAAATCGTAATTTTTCAGGGCCCAGTTCAGGTTGGAAGTGGATTTTAAGGGTCTTCATATTAGAAATACCCCATAAATGACCCCATTATAAAAACTGCACCCCCCAAAGTATTCAAAATGACATTCAGTAAGTGTTTTAACCCTTTAGGTGTTTCACAGGAATAGCAGCAAAGTGAAGGAGAAAATTCTAAATCTTCATTTTTTACACTCGCATTTTCTTGTAGACCCAATTTTTTTATTTTTACAAGGGGTAAAAGGAGAGAAATCACCCTAAAATTTGTAACCCAATTTCTCTCGAGTAAGGAAATACCACATATGCGTATGTAAAGTGTTCGGCGGGCGCAGTAGAGGGCTCAGAAGGGAAGGAGCGACAGTGGGATTTTGGAGAGTGAGTTTTTCTGAAAGGGTTTTTGGGGGGCATGTCCCATTTAGGAAGCCCCTATGGTGCCAGAACAGTGGACCCCCCCCACATGTGACCCCATTTTGGAAACTATACCCCTCATGGAATTTAATAAGGGGTGCAGTGAGCATTTATACCCCATTGGCGTTTGACAGATATTTGAAACAGTGGACTGTGCAAATCAAAAATTTTATTTTTCATTTTCACAGACCACTGTTCCAAAAATCTGTCATACACCAGTGGGGTGTAAATGCTCACTGCACCCCTTATTAAATTCCGTGAGGGGTGTAGTTTCCAAAATGGGGTCACATATGGATATTTATTGTTTTGTGTTTGTCAGAACTGCTGTAACAATCAGCCACCCCTGTGCAAATCGCCTCAAATGTTCATGGCGCACTCTCCCTTCTGGGTCTTGTTGTGCGCCCCCAGAGCACTTTTCGCCCACATATGGGGTATCTCCGTAGTCGGAAGAAATTGCGTTACAAATTTTGGGGGTCTTTTTTCCCTTTTACCTCTTGTGAAAATGAAAAGTATAGGGCAACACCAGCATGTCAGTGTAAAAAATTTATTTTTTTACACTAACATGCTGGTGTAGACCCCAACTTCACCTTTTCATAAGGGGTTAAAGAAGAAAAAGCCCCCCAAAATTTGTAAGGCAATTTCTCCCGAATACGGCGATACCCCATATGTGTCCCAAAACTGTTGCCCTAAAATACGACAGGGCTCCAAAGTGAGAGAGCGCCATGCACATTTGAGGCCTGAATTAGGGATTTGCATAGGGGTATTCTATGCCAATGATTCCCAAACAGGGTGCCTCCAGCTGTTGCAAAACTCCCAGCATGCCTGGACAGTCAATGGCTGTCCGGCAATCCTGGGAGTTATTATTTTGCAACAGCTGGAGGCTCCGTTTTGGAAACAGTAGCGTACCAGACGTTTTTCATTTTTTGGGGGGAGGGGGGCTGTGTAGGGGTATGTGTATATGTAGTGTTTTTTACTTTTTATTTTAGGTTAGTATTAGTGTAGTGTAGTGTTTTTAGGGTACAGTCACATGGGCAGAGGTTCACAGCAAGTTTGCCGCTGGAAGTTTGAGATGCAGCACAAAATTTGCGCCATCTCAAACTTGCAGCACTCACTGTAAACCTCCGCCCATGTGAGTGTACCCTGTACATTCACATTGGGGGGGGGGGGGGGGCAAACATCCAGCTGTTGCAAACTCCGAGCATGCCCTTTGGCTGTCCGTGCATGCTGGGAGTTGTAGTTTTGCAACAGCTGGAGGAACGCTGGTTTGGAAACACTAAGTTAAGTAATAAACTTTCAAGTGTTTTGCAACCAAACTTAGTGTTTCCAAACCAGTGTGCCTCCAGCTGTTGCAAAACTACAACTCCCAGCATGCATGGTCTGCCAGTGCATGCTGGGAGTTATAGTTTTGCAACAATTGCAACAGCTGGAGGCACTGAGGTAGGAAACGGACAATGTTTCCCAACTAGTGTGCCTCCAGTTGTTGCAAAACTACAACTCCCAGCATGCCTAGACATGCTGGAAGTTGTAGTTCGGCAATATCTGAAGGATCAGATGTTGCCGAACTACAACTTCCAGCATGCTTGGGCAGTCTGGGCATGCTGGGAGTTGTAGTTTTGCAACATCTGGAGGTTCACAGTTTGGAGACCACTGTATAATGGTCTCCAATCTGTGCTCTTCCAGATGTTAGAGAACTACAACTCCCAGCATGCCTGGACAGACTGAGCATGCTGAGAGTTGTAGTTTTGCAACATCTGGAAGAGCACAGATTGGAGACCATTATACAGTGGTCTCCAAACTGTGGATCTCCAGATGTTGCAAAACTACAACTCCCAGCATGCCCAGAAAGCCAAAGGCTGTCTGGGCATGCTGGGAGTTGCAGTTTTGAAACTCTCAGAGGCAGCAGTGAGATCGCTTTACGGCGATCTCACTGCTGCCAATGAAGATGCCGCACTGCTGCTGCAAACTCACCTCCGGGACGCAGCGCAGCTGGGACCGCATGGAGGACGCCGGGACCGCCGGGACCGCTCGGGACACCGCTCGGACGGTTAAGTGATAGTTACATAGTTACATAGTTAGTTACATAGTTAGTATGGTTGAAAAAAGACATACGTCCATCAAGTCCAACCAGGGGATTGAAGGGAAGGATGTAAGGGGATAAGGGAAAGGGATGTAGTTTTATAATTCTGCATAAGCATTAATGTTATTTTGTTCCAGGAATGTATCTAACCCTGCTTTAAAGCTGTTAATTGTTCCTGCTGTGACCAGTTCCTGAGGTAGACCGTTCCATAAATTCACAGTCCTCACGGTAAAGAAGGCGTGCCGCCCCTTTAGACTAAACCTTTTCTTCTCCAGACGGAGGGAGTGCCCCCTCGTCCTTTGGGGGGGTTTAACCTGGAACAGTTTTTCTCCATATTTTTTGTATGGGCCATTTATATACTTATATACGTTTATCATATCCCCCCTTAAACGTCTCTTCTCAAGAGTAAACAATTGTAACTCCTTTAATCGCTCCTCATAGCTAAGATGTTCCATGCCCCATATTAGTTTAGTCGCGCGTCTCTGCACCCTTTCCAACTCCGCAGTGTCCCTTTTATGAACAGGCGACCAAAACTGAACAGCATATTCCAGGTGAGGCCGTACCAATGCTTTATAAAGGGGGAGTATTATGTCCCTGCCCCTCGAGTCCATGCCTCTTTTTATACATGACAATATCCTGCCGGCTTTGGAAGCAGCAGCCTGACATTGCATGCTATTTTGTAGTCTGTGATCTACAAGTACACCCAGATCCTTCTCTACCAGTGACTCTGCCAGTTTAATCCCCCCTAAGACATACGACGCATGCAGGTTATTAGTACCCAGATGCATAACTTTACATTTATCCACATTGAACCTCATTTGCCAAGTGGATGCCCAGACACTTAGTCTATCCAAGTCATCTTGTAACTTATGCACATCCTCTATAGACTGTACCGTGCTACAAAGCTTGGTGTCATCTGCAAAGATAGAAACAGAGCTGTTAATACCATCCTCTATATCATTGATAAATAAATTAAACAGCAGCGGGCCCAGTACTGAACCTTGGGGTACACCACTAATAACCGGGGACCAATCAGAGTACGAATCATTTACCACCACTCTCTGGGTACGATCCATGAGCCAGTGTTCAATCCAGTTACAAACTAAAGTTTCCAAGCCCAAGGACCTTAACTTACCTGTCAGATGTCTGTGAGGGACAGTATCAAATGCTTTGGCAAAATCCAGAAACACTATATCCACAGCCATTCCTCTGTCAAGGCTTCTACTCACCTCTTCATAAAAGCAAATTAGATTGGTTTGACAACTTCTATCCTTAGTAAACCCATGCTGGCTATCACTTATAATACTATTATCCCCTATGTATTCCTGTATGTAATCCCTTATAAGTCCTTCAAACAATTTACCTACAATGCACGTTAGACTTACCGGTCTATAATTGCCTGGCGAAGACCTAGAGCCCTTCTTGAAGATTGGTACCACATTAGCCTTGCGCCAGTCCCTTGGCACAATACCAGACACCAGAGAATCTCTAAATATCATGAACAAGGGTACAGATATTACTGAACTTACCTCTCTAAGAACTCTTGGGTGTAGTCCATCCGGCCCTGGAGATTTGCTTACATTTACTTTACTTAACTTACCTTGTACCATCTCTACATTAAGCCAGTTCAATACATTATATGATGTGTTACCAGCACTGACCTGACCAATGTCAGCTCCTTCTTCCATAGTATATACAGAACTAAAGAACCCATTCAGTAGCTCCGCCTTCTCTTGATCGCCCGTGACAACCTCCCCATTATCATTATTAAGGGGTCCTACATGCTCTGTCCTTGGTTTTTTTGTATTTATATATCTAAAAAAATATTTAGGATTAGTTTTGCTTTCTTCGGCCACCTGTCTCTCATTTTGAATTTTTGCTGTTTTTATTACATTTTTACAGATTTTATTAAGCTCCTTGTACTGTTTAAATGTTATAGCTGACCCATCAGATTTGTATTTTTTGAAGGCTATTTTTTTGTTGTTTATTGCTCTTTTAACCTCATTTGTCAGCCATGTAGGATTTAGTTTTAATCGTTTATATTTGTTCCCCTTTGGTATATATTTAGCTGTATAGTTATTTAGAGTTGATTTAAAGATGTCCCATTTACCTTCTGTATCAGTATTTGAGAACACCTCCCCCCAGTCTATGTCCTGTAGTGCAGCCCTCAGCCCAGGGAAATTTGCCTTTTTAAAGTTATATGTTTTTGCTTTCCCCGTCTGTCTTTGTTTTCTACATTTTAAGTCAAAAGTAACTATATTGTGGTCGCTATTACCAAGGTTTTCCCGCACAGTTACATTACCAACCAGCTCTGCGTTGTTGGAAATGATCAGATCCAACAAGGCATCACTTCTTGTTGGGTCCTCCACAAACTGGCCCATAAAATTATCCTGCAATAAATTTAGGAATTTTCTCCCCTTTGTAGTTTTAGCCAACCCCCGGCCCCAATCTATATCTGGATAGTTAAAATCTCCCATTATTACCACTGTACCTGCCCGGGCGGCCCTCTCTATTTGTTTATACAGCCGACCTTCTATCTCTTCAGTGATATTAGGGGGTCTGTAAATTACACCAAATATTATTTTTTCAGTATTTCCCTCCTTTTGTAATTCTACCCACAGTGATTCCACCTCCTCAGAATCATCACACACTATGGCATCGTTCACATTGACTTTCATACCACTTCTTACATACAGACAGACTCCACCACCTTTTCTGTTCATTCTATCCTTGCGAAACAATGTAAACCCCTGCAGATTAACAGCCCAGTCATGTGAGGAGTCCAGCCATGTCTCAGTGACCCCAACTATATCAATATGTTCCTCCAGTATCAAGGCCTCAAGCTCCCCCATTTTATTTGCTAGGCTTCTGGCATTTGTGAACATACACTTTACATTTCCATTAAGTTTTACACATATAGTCTCACTAATGGGATTTTCAGAGTTATTGGGGTTAATGTCATTTTTTGAGTTATAAGGGCTAATTGTACTATTTAAGTTATTGGGGCTAATGGGATTTTTTGAGTTATTGGGTCTAACGTTATTATTTAAGTTATTGGGGCTAATGGGATTTTTTGCGTTATTGCGTCTAACGTTGTTATTTAAGTTATTGGGGCTAATGGTATTTTTTGAGTTAATGGGGCTTATTGTAGTTATTGAGTTATTGGGGCTAATGGAATTTTTTGAATTATTGGGATTACAATTTTTCGGGCTACATTTATTTTTACAGCTGGTTTGTAACGCATGAATCTCCTTATCCACTGTTCTTAACCTCCCCCCACAGGACTCCTCTCCACCCGCCATTATGTCCTGACCCCTCTCAAACCTATCCATCCCACTGTCTGATGCCGGGGGACGGGTCAGGGACAATTAGCAGAGCGGTGTGTGTCCCGATCCCCGTGATCAGGACTCACACACCGCGCTGCTAAGTATTTTCATAGCGAAACGCTGCTATCAGCTAGTCAGATTTGACCAGCTGATAGCAGCGATCGCTGGGGGGGGGGGTGGGGGATGAAACCCCCCGTGGTCGCACGGTAAGATGGCTGGCTATCAGTGATAGCCACCATCTTTACGGGCGCTGCAGGATGCCGCGAGTAGCGGCAGTAATGTTCATGACGTACCTGTATGTCATGGGTCGGGAACACCTTGCCACCCATGACGTACAGGTATGTCATAGGTCGGGAAGGGGTTAAAAAAAAAAAAAAAAAAAAATAATAATAATAATATATATATATATATATTTATAGAGAGAGAGAGAGATAAATATATATAGAGATAGATAAATACACATACATACATACATGCATATGTGTGTATTGTTGGAGTTGCAAACATGGGTGCACTTGACAAACTCAGTGCGGCTATTCCCCATTGAAAGATTGTTGCATCCAGGACCCTTAGCACTGTGATATGCTACTCAATACCACTGGCATGGCCAGGTGTAAACAACATCTGACCTTTGTTGTGTATGTAACCATGGAGATTGTGATGTCGCCTAGGCCCACCAAAGAACAGCCTTGTCAGAAGCAGCACTGCCATGAGCAGTAGCAGCAGCACCATAGATTGTCAAATAAGCTGGATTTAACCAAGACAAGTGAGTCCAATAGGATGCAGGTATATCCTCTATCCTTATAGCTTCCTGTGGCTGTTGGTTTTATACCGTTTGGGGACAGCCAAGGAGGCGTCAGCAGGCAACACAGGTAAGTGTGTGCTTGTGTGTGTTTCCTATGCAGATCCTAAACCCAGTATCAAATGCAAGTAGGAGGAGTAAGAAGGGTTCCTGCCAAAGCCAGGTTATGGATTGCATTTAAAAATGGTTCATCAGAGTGAAATGGACTCCCATCTTCCTGCTTAGCAATAATGATATGGGTTTAGGGTCTGCTGTGTGTACTGGTGGGTGACTGCCACCCAGCCAGAGTCAAGGCTGGACTGGGATACCGGGAAAATCCCCGGTGGGCCGATCACCTTGACTGCCAAATGGCCGGGGCATTGCCGTAGAACGAGATTTGCCATAGAATGAGATGGTCCGCCTCCATCACATCCTATTGGCTCACTCTTGTCACGTGACATATTTAAACGTCACGCATCGATGCGCACAGCAGTGTCAGTTTGGCTATCACAGGGAGAGGATCTCCTCTCCCTGTGATAGCTAAAGCTGCACGGAGCGCTCATGGCCTCTGTGGCCCGACAGAAGTTCACACATGTACGCAGCTCATACGGCTGGCTCATATACACTTACTCTATTATTACATGTACTGTTGATCCACAGCGCTATCGGGATCCCGATGCCCGATGGCGCTGTCATCAGTGTGCGTCCCCGCGAGCGCCCCACGCCCGCAGCTCTACTCCCTGTCCCATTAACGCTCAGGGAGCGGGGAACAGAAAGTAGAGCATCGGGCGCAGGTAAAGTAGTACTGCGCATGTGCAGCACTACGTGAATAACTTAACCTGCGCCCGATGCTCTACTTTCTGTTCCCCGCTCCCTGAGCGTCAACGGGACGGGGAGTAGAGCTGCGGGCGTGGGGCGCTCGCGGGGACACACACTGATGACAGCGCCTTCGGGCATCGGGATCCCGATAGCGCTGTGGATCAACAGTAAATGTATATGAGCCAGCCGTATGAGCTGCGTAAATGTGTGAACTTCTGTCGGGCCACAGAGGCCATGAGAGCTCCGTGCAGCTTCAGCTATCACAGGGAGAGGAGATCCTCTCCCTGTGATAGCCAAACTGACACTGCTGTGCGCATCGATGTGTGACGTTTAAATATGTCATGTGACAAGAGTGAGCCAATAGGATGTGATGGAGGCGGACCATCTCATTCTATGGCAATGCACCGGCCGCACCATGTTAAAGAAGACTTCTTGGCCCGGCCCCTGACAGTGGTTGTCGCACGGCCAGCCGCAAGACTGGCCGTGCCGGAAGCAATGAGGCTTCCTGGGCTGACTGCAGCAGGCTGGCCAACTGACAGCAGAGGTGGCTCTAGCATAATAGGCCACCGCCTCAGTTCTCGCGTTAATGGGGGGCCTCGCTCAGGGACCCGACTAGCGCAAGTTACTCCTCACTCTCCGGAAGACCGCCGGGATTGAAGTTTAATACAGCAGTTCCGGTTCCATCCTGCCTGCAGGCGGCGAGCCCCAGCGCTGCGCCCGACCAGCCCCTGCTGATCCTCTGCCACTTTAAGAGAAAGGGCTGCTGGGGCTGGTCGCCTGCTATAGAAACTGCTGCTGATCGGAGAAAGGGCTGCTGAAAGACCTCCTGAACCCCGCCCCCCCCCCCCACCTCAGAGAGAAAACAGACGAACTGTGCAGCAGGAACAGGGGCCCAGCGTGAAAGGGGGCCCGCTGCCCTCTCCAGGTCCGGCCCCAGAGGCGAGCATTAGGCCACATACCACCGCATACTCCCCGACCACAGCAAGTTTGACAGCACCCGGATGGATGCTGCGTTAAACCACCCCTGCAGGCGGCCCAGTGACGTCTCTAGGGGGGGGGGGCAGAGGGGGCCACGGCCCCCCCTACATCATGATTAACCCCCCCCCCCCCCCGCCCCCCCCCCTTGTGCCTCCCCTAGCAGCAGTAGGTCACTAGCAGCTCTCATGGCCCTCAGGGGGGTACAGCTAGTTCACCAGTAAGGGGCACCCCCCGCCCCCCGGAGCCATCTACTCCGGCATCCTTTTATTTAATAAATCTTCAGCCAGCAGCCCTGTCACCACGCAGGGGCCGCGCTATGCAGACTGGGAAGAGCAGACAGGAAGCTCCTCCCCCTCTCTCACTCCCCTGTATGCTGCTGCTGGACCTTGTGGAGCAGGCCTGCTGTGTGTATACAGGCCCGGACACCACCAGTATGGAAGACTTACCTGCCCAGTGCCCACTGCTGATGCTGCCCTTTTAAAGTAAGTAACTTGCTTGGGGGAGAGGGGGAAAGTTGTAGTTCGGGAGACAGTGGGAGGTAGTTCAGTGTTTCCCAACCAGGGGGCCTCCAGCTGTTGCAAAACTACAACTCCCAGCATTGCTTTGGCTTTATGAGCATACTGGGAGTTGTAGTTTTGCAACAGCTGGAGGCCCCCAGGTTGGGGAACACTGATCTATCTATCTATCAATCAATCTCCTATCTATCCATCTATCTATCTATCTCATATCTATCCATCCATCTATCTATATCCATCTATTTATGCATCTATCTATCTATCTATCTATCTATCTATCTAACTCAGATAGATGAGAGATAGATAGACGAGAGATAGCTATATAGATATGAGAGATAGATAGATAAATAGATGATATATAGATAGAGATGATATATAGAAAGATACATACGGTAAATAGATGGATAGATAGATGATAGATCGATAGATAGATGATAGATAGATATGATATAGATAGATAGATAGATAGATAGATAGGAGATAGATGGATATGATATGGATAGATGGATATGATATAGATACATTTATATGATATAGATAGATAGGACAAAGATAGATAGATCAGTTTCCCATCCAGGGGGCCTCCAGCTGTTGCAAAACTACAACTCCCAGCATTCCTTTGGCTTTATGAGCATACTGGGAGTTGTGGTTTTGCAACAGCTGGAGGCCCTCCTAGTTGGGAAACACTGATCTATCAATCATCTATCTATCTATCTATCTATTTATCCATCTATCTCCTATCTATCTATCTCATATCTATCTATCTATATCATATCTATCTATCTCGTATATATATATATATATATATATATATATATATATATATCCATCTATGTATATCCATCTATCTATGTATGTATCTATCTATCTATCTCATATCAATCTATCTATATCATATCTATCTATCTATCTCATATATATCTATCTATCCATCTATCTATATCCATCTATCTATTTATGTATCTATCTATCTATCTTTCTATTTATCTATCTATCTCATATATATCTCAGATAGATGAGAGATAGATGAAAGATAGATATGAGAGATAGATAGATAGATGATATATAGATAGATAGATAAATAGATGATAGATAGATAGATGATAGATATATATGATATAGATAGATATGAGATAGATAGATAGATAGGAGATAGATGGATATGATAGATATAGATTGATATGATATAGATAGATAGGATATAGATAGATAGATAGATAAAGAACAATATGATGCAGCACGCCACAAGTTTGCAGAAAATGGTGGTTTATTCCATCATGTGCATGGACTATGGACTATGCACATGATGGAATAAACCACCATTTTCTGCAAACTTGTGGCGTGCTGCATCATATTGTTCTTTGTCTGGATTGAGGAACCAGTGGACCCAGGTTCCAAGTATGCGAGCACCCCGACTTCTCTCTAATTTCTGGATTTTGGTTGTGCCGTTTTTATTTGTTTTAGATAGATAGCTAGAAAGAGATAGATAGATAGATGGATAGATAGATGATAGATACTATCTATCTCATATCTATTATCTATCTCATATCTATTATCTATCTATCTCATATCTATCATCTATCTATCTATCGATCTATATATCATCTATCTTTCTATTATCTATCTCATATCTATCTCATGTCTATCATCTATCTATCTATCTCATATCTATTATCTATCTCATATCTATATCATCTATCTATCTATCTCATATCTATTATCTATCTCATATCTATCATCTATCTCCTATCTATCATCTATCTATCTATCTATCTATCTATTATCTATCTCATATCTATTATCTATCTCATATCTATCATCTATCTATCTCATATCTATCATCTATCTATCTCATATCTATTATCTATCATCTATCTATCTATCTATCTATCTATCTCATATCTATTATCTATCTCATATCTATTATTTATCTCATATCTATCATCTATCTATCTCATATCTATTATCTATCTATCTCATATCTATCATCCATCTATCTATCTATCTCATATCTATTATCTATCTCATATCTATAATCTATCTATCTCATATCTATTATCTATCTCATATCTATCATCTATCTATCTCATATCTATTATCTATCTATCTCATATCTATCATCTATCTATCTCATATCTATTATCTATCTATCTATCTATCTATCTCATATCTATTATCTATCTCATATCTATTATTTATCTCTTATCTATCATCTATCTATCTCATATCTATTATCTATCTATCTCATATCTATCATCCATCTATCTATCTATCTCATATCTATTATCTATCTCATATCTATCATCTATCTATCTCATATCTATTATCTATCTCATATCTATCATCTATCTATCTCATATCTATTATCTATCTATCTCATATCTATCATCTATCTATCTATATATCATATATCTATCTATCTATCTATTATCTATCTCATATCTATTATCTATCTCATATCTATTATCTATCTCATATCTATCATCTATCTATCTATATATCATATATCTATCTATCTATCTATCTATTATCTATCTCATATCTATTATCTATCTCATATCTATTATCTATCTCATATCTATCATCTATCTATCTCATATCTATTATCTATCTATCATCTATCTATCCATCTATCTATCTATCTCATATCTATTATCTATCTCATATCTATCATCTATCTATCTCATATCTATTATCTATCTATCATCTATCTATCTATCTATCTCATATCTATTATCTATCTCATATCTATTATCTATCTCATATCTATCATCTATCTATCTCATATCTATTATCTATCTATCTCATATCTATCATCCATCTATCTATCTATCTCATCTATTATCTATCTCATATCTATTATCTATCTCATATCTATCATCTATCTATCTCATATCTATTATCTATCTATCTATCATCTATCTATCTATCTATCTATCTATCTCATATCTATTATCTATCTATCTATATATCATATATCTATCTATCTATTATCTATCTCATATCTATTATCTATCTCATATCTATTATCTATCTCATATCTATCATCTATCTATCTCATATCTATCATCTATCTATCTATATATCATCTATCTATCTATCTACAAAACTAAAGATCCAGCGGCACTCCCAGATAAGGTGCAAAAACAAAGTGTTTTATTCCCCCATGTATGTGTGACGTTTCGATAGCATCCCGCCATCTTTATCATACGTACAGTTGTACATTCTGTAGTCTCTGTGACATCACTGTGCTTCTTATTAAAAACACAAAATTGGTCCCCAACAGCGGGAGTACCTGGGAAGTGATTCATATATTGAATCATGATTGGATTAATACTAGTATATCTGGGATAGGCTGGATATGGATGTCGCTGACTGATGATGATAGGGGGATGGTCTATAAATACCCCCTGCCGCCATTTTGGAGTGTTGTTGGCACATATTGCCTCTTGAGAACGCCGTGGTGATGGCGAAACATGTAGAGGCGGCAATTTTGTGTTTTTAATAAGTGTCACAATTGGGATGTTGGGCTTCTGCAGAGCCCCGAACACTGGAGTAATGTTGCTCCAATAACTATATTATTCTCCCATGTGACACTGTATTTTTAATCATCACCTTCTGGATTTGTTATCTTTTAATATATACACAATTAAAAGTTATGTTTTAGGGGGGAGTAATTTGAGGTGTTTTGCACCCCAGGCTGCGGCCTTGGGGTTTGGATAATTATATTGTTTTGGCCTCTTAGCCCCTTATTGGGTCAATTTGTAGTTTTTGATCACTGTGCTTCATAAACTGTGACATCACTGTGCTTCATCCTGTAATTTGATGTCACTGTGTATAACAACCCTGTAGTGACATCACAGTTTATTATTCTTGAATGCTGACTTCACTGTGTATATTTTCCCGGTACAATGACATCACTGTATAGTTACCCTCTACTGTGACAACACTGCGTTTATTAACCCTGTAGTGGCAAAACTGTTTATTGTCCCTGTACAGAGACATTACTGTTTATATTAACTCTGAACTGTGCATATTTACCCTGTATTGTCGCTCGCAGTGCAAGGTAAATATGTACAGTGACATTAGGGTATACAGGCTTAATATATACAGTGATGTCACAGTGCAGTGTAAGTATCAACAGTGATGTTGCAGTATAGAGATAACACACAGTGATGTTATAGTTCAGAAATAATACACACAGTGATGTCACAGTACAGGGATAATGCACAGTGATGTCACAGCACAGGGATAATACACAGTGATGTCACAGTACAGGGATAATACACAGTGATGTCACAGTACAGAGATAATACACAGTGATGTCACAGTACAGGGATAATACAAAGTGATGTCACAGTACAGGGATAATACACACAGTGATGTCACAGTACAGAGATAATACACACAGTGATGTCACAGTACAGCGATAATACACACAGTGATGTCACAGTACAGGGATAATACACAGTGATGTCACAGTACAGAGATAATACACACAGTGATGTCACAGTACAGGAATAATAAACAGTGATGTCACAGTACAGGGATAATATACAGAGTGATGTCACAGTACAGGGATAATATACAGAGTGATGTCACAGTACAGGGACAATACACAGTGATGTCACAGTACAGAGATAATACACAGTGATGTCACAGTACAGGGATAATACAAAGTGATGTCACAGTACAGGGATAATATACAGAGTGATGTCACAGTAAAGGGACAATACACAGTGATGTCACAGTACAGAGATAATACACAGTGATGTCACAGTACAGGGATAATACAAAGTGATGTCACAGTACAGGAATAATACACACAGTGATGTCACAGTACAGGGACAATACACAGTGATGTCACAGTACAGATATAATACACACAGTGATGTCACAGTACAGAGATAATACACACAGTGATGTCACAGTTCAGAGATAATACACACAGTGATGTCACAGTACAGGGATAATGCACACAGTGATGTCACAGTACAGAGATAATACACAGTGATGTCACAGTACAGAGATAATACACACAGTGATGTCATATTACAGGGATAATACACAGAATGATGGCACAGTACAGAGATAATACACAGTGACGTCACAGTACAGGGATAATACACAGTGATGTCACAGTACACAGATAATACACAGTGATGTCACAGTACAGGGATAATACACAGTGATGTCACAGTACACAGATAATACACAGTGATGTCACAGTACAGGGATAATACAAAGTGATGTCACAGTACAGGGATAATACACACAGTGATGTCACAGTACAGGGACAATACACAGTGATGTCACAGTACAGATATAATACACACAGTGATTTCACAGTACAGAGATAATACACAAAGTGATGTCACAGTTCAGAGATAATACACACAGTGATGTCACAGTTCAGAGATAATACACACAGTGATGTCACAGTACAGGGATAATACACACAGTGATGTCACAGTACAGAGATAATACACACAGTGATGTCACATTACAGGGATAATACACAGAGTGATGGCACAGTACAGAGATAATACACAGTGACGTCACAGTACAGGGATAATACACAGTGATGGCACAGTGCAGAGATAATACACAGTGATGTCACATTACAGGGATAATACACAGAGTGATGGCACAGTACAGAGATAATACACAGTGATGTCACAGTACAGGGATAATACACAGTGATGTCACAGTATAACCATCTCACAGCCGGACCACCATGTAATTTCAGCAGAAAACAAAGCAGGGCCCCATGTTCAAGTTTCGCCTAAGGCCTCACAAAGTCTAGAGCCGCCTCTGGTCGGCCCTACCATGGGACCCGGTGGGACCATAAGTCCCAGGTGGAACTTTTCTGGGGCGGCATTTTGCTGCCCCCTTTTTTTTTGTGCCTAGTAGGTTCATGGTAGGGTTGGCGCCGCCGCTGCTCACTGTTCTAAAGCAGCTGCGGGGTATAATAGCGCAGCGGGCACTTTAGACAGTGAGTCTGCCTCCGGCCGACCGGGGTCTGACGAGGGACGTCGCACAAGTGACGTACTTCTGCAGACCCACTCAGGAGGACGTCAGTGACGTCACTCGTCAGGCCGCCGCTGGAGAAGAGAAGCGCTGTGCAGGGCAGGTAAGTTTGTCTGTGTGTGTGTCTGTGTCTGTCTGTGTGTTGGGGGGGGGGGGGGGGCTATGGCTACCTAATGTGAGCAGGGGTGTGGAAATTTAAAAAAAAAACTACTTGTCCAAGGGACTAAAGCGGAACACAATCCACTTGTCCTGGTAGACAAAATAGTCTGATCCCCCCCACTAGACCACCAGGGATGGATATAAGATTCCTTTAGACACTGCTGACAGCGCTGATCTAATGGTTTAATAGGTGATCGCAGCATGCCAGGATATTAGCGGAGGGAGAGCTGTAGCTCCTCTTACACCCGAGGCAACCACAGAAAAGTCTAGATGTAACTTTTTGATCACCATAAAAAATTTCTCATATGAAGTGACCAAAAATTAACAATTCTGGACTATTATTTACAATTACACCGTTCACCGTACGGTTTAATTAACATCATATTTTAATAGTCTGGATATTTCCACATGCAGAGACACCACTTATGTTTATTTTTGTACATTATTTTAATTTAAAGAAAATTGGAAACTTTTATTAGGAAAGGGGCTTATTCACATATATACGCACTTTTTCTAATATTTTAATCACTATTTTTCAGTCTTCATAGGGACTTATGTGGGGGGGGGGGGGGGGGGGTTCTGCTTCTCCAGTTTGTGTGGTGCATTTTGTGTCAGAAAATGCTTGAAGTTGCATTTAGTTACTAGATAACTACAACTCCCAGCATGCCCTGATGCAGCCTATGGTTGTTTGGGTGTTGCAGCATGTTGCACTGTATAGTAGTACAGTTAAGGTTATTGTGGAACATGCTGGGAGTTGTAGTTTTGGTTCATGTCAGCTGCAGAGCCATAGGCTGTGTCAGGGAATACTGGGAATTGCAGTTAGTAACTACAACACCCAGCATGCCCTGATGCAGCCTATGGCTCTGCAGCTGACCCGAACCAACACTACAACTCCCAGCATGTTGCACTTTATAGTTCTACAGTTTAGGTTATGGTGCAACATGCTGGGAGTTGTAGTTTTGGTTCGGGTGTGTTTGCGTGCATCCGTGGGGCTCTTGGTCGGCGGGTGAGTATTAAGGGGGCGGGATTCTGGGGGTGCAATTCAGTGCGGGTGGCCAGAAGACACTAAAAATAAAAAACTAGATGGCACAACTGGCGGTGGCGGCAGTGCCCCCCCCCCCCCCCCACATCATAAATTACATACACACATCACAGATACATCATACACATATACACTCGCACCATACATATACACCATACATATGCACACATCATACATACACCCGCCACTGCCCCCCCCCCCACATCATAAATTACATACACACATCACAGATACATCATACACATATACACTCGCACCATACATATACACCATACATATGCACACATCATACATACACCCGCCACTGCCCCCCCCACATCATACATTACATACACACATCACAGATACATCATACACATATACACTCGCACCATACATATACACCATACATATGCACACATCATACATACACCCGCCACTGCCCCCCCACACATCATACATTACATACACACATCACAGATACATCATACACATATACACTCGCACCATACATATACACCATACATATGCACACATCATACATACACCCGCCACTGCCCCCCCCACATCATACATTACATACACACATCACAGATACATCATACACATATACACTCGCACCATACATATACACCATACATATGCACACATCATACATACACCCGCCACTGCCCCCCGCCCACATCATAAATTACATACACACATCACAGATACATCATACACATATACACTCGCACCATACATATACACCATACATATGCACACATCATACATACACCCGCCACTGCCCCCCCACATCATAAATTACATACACACATCACAGATACATCATACACATATACACTCGCACCATACATATACACCATACATATGCACACATCATACATACACCCGCCACTGCCCCCCCACACATCATACATTACATACACACATCACAGATACATCATACACATATACACTCGCACCATACATATACACCATACATATGCACACATCATACATACACCCGCCACTGCCCCCCCCACATCATAAATTACATACACACATCACAGATACATCATACACATATACACTCGCACCATACATATACACCATACATATGCACACATCATACATACACCCGCCACTGCCCCCCGCCCACATCATAAATTACATACACACATCACAGATACATCATACACATATACACTCGCACCATACATATACACCATACATATGCACACATCATACATACACCCGCCACTGCCCCCCCCACATCATAAATTACATACACACAGCACAGATACATCATACACATATACACTCGCACCATACATATACACCATACATATGCACACATCATACATACACCCGCCACTGCCCCCCCTCACATCATAAATTACATACACACATCACAGATACATCATACACATATACACTCGCACCATACATATACACCATACATATGCACACATCATACATACACCCGCCACTGCCCCCCACATCATATATTACATACACACATCACACACTATGCATATACACACACACACATCATATACATACACCCACCACTGCCCCCACATCATATATTACATACACACATCACACACTATACATATACACACACACACACACATCATACATACACCCACCACTGCCCCCACATCATATATTACATACACACATCACACACTCACACTATACATATACACACACACACATCATACATACACCCACCACTGCCCCCACATCATATATTACATACACACATCACACAGACATCATACACACATCACACATACACTCACACTGTACATATACACACACGCATCATACATACACCGCTGCCCACCCCACATCATACATCACATACATACACACATCGACAGACATCATACACACATCATACATCACATACATACACACATCATACACACATTATCCATTACATACAAACATCACATACATACACACATCATGCACACATTATCCATTACAGACACACATCACACATAGACAGACATCATAAACACAGTATACATTACATACACACATCACACATAGACAGACATTATACACACATCATACATTGCATACACATCACACATAGACAGACATCATACACACATTATACATTACATACACATCACACATAGACAGACATCATACACACAGTATACATTACATACACATCACACATAGACAGACATCATACACACAGTATACATTACATACACATCACACATAGACAGACATCATACACACAGGATACATTACATACACACATCACACATAGACAGACATCATACACACATCATACATTACATACACATCACACACAGACATTATACACACATCATACATTACATACACATCACACACAGACCTTATACACACATCATACATTACATACACATCACACACAGACATTATACACACATCATACATTACATACACATCACACACAGACATTATACACACATCATACATTACATACACATCACACACAGACATTATACACACATCATACATTACATACACATCACACACAGACATTATACACACATCATACATTACATACACATCACACACAGACATTATACACACATCATACATTACATACACATCACACATTATACATTACAAACACATCACACATAGACGCTCATACACACATTATACATTACATACACATCACACACAGACATTATACACACATTATACATTACATACACATCACACACAGACATTATACACACATTATACATTACATACACATCGACATCATACACACATTATACATTACATACACATCATACATAGGCATCATTCACACATTAGACATTACATACACATCACACATAGACATCATACACACATTATACATTACATACACATCACACATAGACATCATACACACATTATACATTACATACACATCACACATAGACATCATACACACATTATACATTACATACACATCACACACAGACAGACATACACACATCATACATTACATACACATCACACACAGACATTATACACACATTATACATTACATACACATCACACATAGACATCATACACACATTATACATTACATACACATCACACATAGACATCATACACACATTATACATTACATACACATTATACATTACATACACATCACACATTATACATTACATGCACATCACACATAGACATCATACACACATTATACATTACATACACATCACACACAGACATTATACACACATTATACATTGCATACACATCACACATAGACATCATACACACATTATACATTACATACACATCGACATCATACACACATTATACATTACATACACATCACACATAGGCATCATACACACATTATACATTACGTACACATCACACATAGACATCATACACACATTATACATTACATACACATCACTCATAGACATCATACACACATTATACATTACATACACATCACACACAGACAGACATCATACACACATCATACATTACATACACATCACACACAGACATTATACACACTATACATTACATACACATCACACAGACAGACATCATACACACATCATACATTACATATACATCACACACAGACATTATACACACATTATACATTACATACACATCACACACAGACAGACATTATACACACATCATACATTACATACACATCACACACAGACATTATACACACATTACACATTACATACACATCACACACAGACAGACATCATACACACATCATACATTACATACACATCACACACAGACATTATACACACATTATACATTACATACACATCACACATAGACATCATACACACATTATACATTACATACACATCACACATAGACATAATACACACATTATACATTACATACACATCACACATAGACATCATACACACATTATACATTACATACACATCACACAGACTTCATACACACATTATACATTACATACACATTACACATAGACATCATACACACATTATACATTACATACACATCACACAGACATCATACACACATTGTACATTACATACGCATCACACATAGACATCATACACACATTATACATTACATACACATCACACACAGACAGACATCATACACACATCATACATTACATACACATCACACATCACACATTATACACACATTATACATTACATACACATCACACATAGACATCATACACACATTATACATTACATACACATCGACATCATACACACATTATACATTACATACACATCATACATAGGCATCATACACACATACATTACATACACATCACACATAGACATCATACACACATTATACATTACATACACATCACACATAGACATCATACACACATTATACATTACATACACATCACACACAGACAGACATCATACACACATCATACATTACATACACATCACACACAGACATTATACACACATTATAAATTACATACACATCATACACACATCATACATTACATACACATCACACACAGACATTATACACACATTATACATTACATACACATCACACACAGACAGACATTATACACACATCATACATTACATACACATCACACACAGACATTATACACACATTATACATTACATACACATCACACACAGACAGACATCATACACACATCATACATTACATACACATCACACACAGACATTATACACACATTATACATTACATACACATCACACATAGACATCATACACACATTATACATTACATACACATCACACAGACATCATACACACATTATACATTACATACACATCACACATAGACATCATACACACATTATACATTACATACACATCACACAGACATCATACACACATTATACATTACATACACATCACACATAGACATCATACACACATTATACATTACATACACATCACACACAGACAGACATCATACACACATCATACATTACATACACATCACACATTATACACACATTATACATTACATAGACATCATACACACATTATACATTACATACACATCACACACAGACATTATACACACATACACTCACACCATACATATACAACCACCCTTCCTGTCCCCGCCACCTGCATTCTCTGCCTCCTCACCTGAGCCGCCATGAGTGGACATCAGAGCTGTAGTCCCGGCCGGTGTGAGGTTACACGGGTTTGAAAATCTCTCCTCTCTCTCCTCACCCGCTCTGTTTTCCCCGTACAAACATGCAACCTCCCCGTGGTGGATTAGGTCCTGTGAAGAAAGAGCAGGGGGAGGGGGAGGGATAGAGCTGTGTGCGGGGGAGGAGCTGTGTGCCGAGCTGTGGACATCCTTTCTCTCCCCCTGTCTTCTTTTGTTATGTGTAGCTGCGTCCTCCATCCTCCGGGAGGATTAGATAAGGGGGCGTGGCTCAATTATGTAATGCGAACGTGCGACCTCGGACTCTGCGGTCAGCTGGGGGCCCCCGCTGCCCCCTCCATACTTGCATCCGCTCCTGCGCCTCACACCGGCAGTAAAGAAAAATATTGGGGAAGTTGGTCTGTCCCTGCTAGCCCGATACAGGCCTAAATCTATAAACAATTCACCTGCCCGGCACCCAAAACTACTTGTCCCGGGCGTCGGGCGATAGAATTTCCACATCCCTGTGTGAGGAATCTATGCTACCTAATGTGGAGAAACTATGTTACCTAATGCGGGGAATCTGTGCTACCTAATGTGGGGAAACTATGCTACCTAATGTGGGGAAACTATGCTACCTAATGTGGGGAAACTATGTTGCCTAATGTGGGGAATATGTGCTAACTAATGTGTGGAAACTATGCTACCTAATGTGGAGAAACAATGTTACCTAATGTGGGGAATCTGTGCTACCTAATGTGGGGAAACTATGCTACCTAATGTGGGGGAACTATGCTACCTAATGTGGGGAAACTATGTTACCTAATGTGGGGAATCTGTACTACCTAATGTGGGCAAACTATGCTACCTAATGTGGGGAAACTATGTTACCTAATGTGGGGAATCTGTGCTACCTAATGTGATGAAACTATGCTACCTAATGTGGGGAAACTATGTTACCTAATGTGGGGAATCTGTGCTATTTAATGTGGGGAAACGATGCTACCTAATTTGGGGAAACTATGTTACCTAATGTGGGGAAACTATGATACCTAATGTGGGAAACTGCTACCTAATGTAGGGAATATATGCTACCTAATGTGGGGAAACTGCTACCTAATGTAGGGAATATATGCTACCTAATGTGGGGAAACTATGCTACTTAATGTGAGGAAACTATGCTACCTAATGTGGGGAATCTATGCTACCTAATGTTGGGAATCTATGCTACCTAATGTGGGGGGGGCTTGAATGAACTGCGGCATATGAGAGGCCTTAATAAATAATTAGAAACTTATACAGGGGGGGGGGGGTCCTCCCGAGCAAGTGACATATGGGAGTCCACCTGAGTAAGTGACACATGGAGGGGGGGGGGTCCTGAACAATTGATGTTTTTTTTTTTGGGGGGGGGGGCCCAGGCACATTCTTTGCACAAGGGCCCTCTGCTGTCTGTGTCCGCCCCTGCCTCACACCCTCTGTGGCTCTGCCTCCCCACCTGTAAGAGGAGCTCCAGGATCCCCCTGTAATGGTGCCGGCATCTTTGTAAAAAGCAGCAGGTCAGTAGGAGGTCAGCCCGTCCTGAAGTCCCAGTGACTGTGGCCGGGCCTGGCAGCATGCATGATGTAATGTCAGTCTGTGCTGTGCCCTACGACCTGTCTGGCCTATACTATATATACAAAGTAGTATATGCAGTATGATGCAGCCGGAGGGCACAGCACAGACATTGGTATAGAGTGATATACTGCTAAGCTGTGTGAGGTACCTGCTATATATATATATATATATAGCACCCAGGGCAGTGGGTACAGCTCAGTGTCCTCTGAACTGGCTAGCCCATACTACACAATGTGGGCATACCGGGAGTTATAGTTTTGCCACAGGTGGAGGCACCCTGGTTAAGAATCAATGAGAGAGTGCCTAAAAACCTCCATCTCATTGTTTCTCAACCAGGGTGCCTCCAGCTGTTGCAAAACTACACCTCCCAGCATGCCTTTGGCAATGTAGACATGGTGGGAGTTGTAGTTTTGCCATAGCTAGAGGCACCCTGATTAAAGGATAAGTTTTATGCTCAAAAACATTTCCCCTATCCGAAGTTTTAGATTGCGGGAGGTCCAACCACTGGTGCCCCCTGCGATCACTTGTTTGGAGCCCCCATGCACTAGCACAAGTGCGCGGCTCTCCCATAGAACTATATGGAGGCCGTGATGCGCTCCTGTGCTAGTGCACGGGGGCTCCAAACAGGAGATCGCAGGGGGCCCCAGCAGTCGGACCCCCCCCCCCCCCCGCGATCTAAAGCTTAAGGGGAAAGATTTTGAGCATGAGACTTTTCCTTTAAGAGACAATGAGATGTGCCTATTTACCTCCATCTTATTGTTTCTCAACCAGGGTGCCTCCAGCTGTTGCAAAACTATGTATCTATCTCATATGTATCTATCTATCTCTCTCATATCGATCTCTATCTCATATCTATCTATCTCCTATCTATCTCCTATCTATCTATCTATCTATCATCTCCTATCTATCTCATATCTATCTATCTATCTATCTCCTATCTATCTATCTATCTATCATCTCATATCTGTCTATCTATCTCATATCTATCTATCTATCTATCTCATATCTATCTCATATCCATCTATCTATCTCATATCTATCTATCTATCTCATATCTATCTCATATCTATCTATCTATCTCATATCTATCTATCTATCTCATATCTATCTCATATCTATCTATCTATCTATCTCATATCTATCTATCTCATATCTATCTATCTCATATCTATCTATCTCATATCTATCTATCTCATATCTATCTATCTATCTCCTATCTATCTATCTCATATCTATCTATCTATCTATCATCTCATATATATCTATCTATCTCCTATCTATCTCCTATCTATCTATCTATCATGTCATATCTATCTATCTATCTATCTATCTCATATCTATCTCATATCTATCTATCTATCTACCTATCTCATATCTATCTATCTCATATCTATCTATCTATTTCCTATCTATCTATCTATCTATCATCTCATATCTATCTATCTATCTCATATCTATCTATATATCTATCTCATATCTATCTATCTCATATCTATCTATCTCATATCTATCTATCTCATATCTATCTCATATCTATCTATCTCATATCTATCTATCTATCTATCTATCTATCTATCTCATATCTATCTATCTCATATCTATCTACCTATCTATCTATCTCATATCTATCTATCTATCATCTCATATCTATCTATCTCCTATCTATCTATCTATCTATCTCCTATCTATCTATCTATCTATCTATCTCCTATCTATCTATCTCCTATCTATCTATCTCATATCTATCTATCTATCTCATATCTATCTATCTCATATCGATCTCTCCATCTCATATCTATCTATCTCATATCCATCTATCTCATATCTATCTATCTATCTCATATCTATGTATCTACCATCTCTCTCTCATATCTATCTATCTATCTATCTATCTATCATATCTCTCTCATATCTATCTCATATATATCTATCTCATATCTATCTATCTCATATCTTTTTATATTCTATCTATCTATATCTATCTATCTCATATCTATCTATATTCTTTCTATCTATATCTATCTATCTCATATCTATCTATTTATCTATCTATCTCATATCTATCTATCTATCTATCTATCTATCTCATATCTATCTATATTCTATCTATCTCATATCAATCTATTTATTTATCTATCTCATATCTATCTCATATCTATCTATCTATCTATCTATATCATATCAATCTACTATCTATCTATCTAGTCCAAATAAAAGCAGCACCTCCAGACAATACTTCAGACTTGTAGATGGTGCAAGCACTTAGGGGTAGATTTATTAAAACCTGTGCAGAGGAAAAATTGCCCAGTTGCCCATAGCAACCAATCAGATCGCTCCTTTCATTTTTCACCAACGTTTCGGTGATCTCTCATCATCACCATTTTCAAGACTTGAAAATGGTGATGAGAGATCACCGAAACATTGTCTACTGCATCATGGAAGAAAACACTGCTAGTTTGATTCACGGATATTGGTGTGCTGCATATATTTACTTTATCTATCTATCTATCTATCTATCTATCTATCTATCTATCTGTCTATCTATCTCTCTCATATCTATCTATCTATCTATCTATCTCATATCTATCTCCTATTTATCTATCTATCTCATATCTATCTGTCTATCTATCTATCTCATATCTCTCTCATATCTATCTCATATCTATCTGTCTATCTATCTATCTCATATCTATCTATCTATCTAGACAAAGAATAAGTCAGCCAGCACTTTAGTTGATACCAAACTATTATATGGACCTGGCCTACAGGTGCATGCTACTAGGCTAGATATACAGCAACAGAAGAATACAGCAGCACACTGCGAGCACAAAGATATAGGTGCAACATGAATATGCAGTTAAAACATGAAGAGCTATACAGCTATGGTGTAATAGATGCAAATGTGAAACTATGAAATAGTGAGGCACTTAGCTCGCAAATTTGTCTCCGCCGGCGGTCAAATAGCTTGGACCGTCCCACCGCCATAAGGTGGCCTCCCTGGGACGGACCCTACACTGTGAATATGCCTCTGTGTGAACAGTTCAGTAAGCATGGCAGGGTCTGGAACATCCAAGACACCTTATATACACACCTGATAGAGGTGGGTGGGGTGCCAAGGAGGCCACCTTATCGCGGTGGGACGGTCCAAGCTATTTGACCGCCGGCAGAGACAAATTTGCGAGCTAAGGGGGAGATGTATCATTGCATTTAGACCATTTTTCACGTCTACAAATTTTGCGCAATTGCGCTTTTTTTGCATAGAGCTGCGTTTTTTTTGGTGGACAGTTTTCTAAAGTTGTCACCAGTTTGGTCTACAATACACCACCTAATCCAGTGGACTGGTATTTATCAATTGCGCAAAAAAAAAAGTAGATGTTTTTTTTTTGCGCAATTGTGCTTTTTTGCAAGAAAAGTAGTCTAAACCTAAGAGTGCTAGCAAGGACTCGTAGAAAATGGCAGACGGTGGAAGATGCAGGTGGTGGATGCAGGAGCCGTCTCTTAGCACTGCAGTACTACAACTACTCCCATCATGGGACAGAATCTGTCCCATAATGGGAGTAGTTGTAGTACTGCAGCGCTGAGAGACGCACATCCCCCGTCTGTGGGACTCTATTGTGACTGTTAGGACTACTACTCCAATCATGGACAGACTCTGTCCATGATGGGAGTTGTAGTCCTGGGGCTGAAGGACAGATCGCAGCAGGTCATTCTCCAGAGACCCGCTGCAATCTTCATTTATTAACTTAAAAAGCCGGCGGTACATGCGGCTCTACTGCGCTACCGCCGGCTCCCGTATGCAGATGTCACAATTCATAATCCCCGCCTCCGGGAGAGGGGAGCTCTGATTGGTGGAAAGCTATTCACCACTATACACCAATCAGAGCTCCTGTCTTCTGGTGGTGATTATGAATTGTGACAGGTCTATACAGGGGAGCGAGTGGAGCCGCTTCTACTGTATATAATTGTTATGTGTATTTCCCCCCCAGACTAATACTGACCCCTTCTATACTGAGCGCTGGGACCGCTGTGTGATTGACAGGTCCCCAGCGCAAGTGTCCGGCCCCACTGACCTTTATATGTTATAAATCTTTATGATACACACTGCCCGTCCTCCTCTTCATTCTTCTGATACCGGAGACGCGCGGCTTCTGCTTTCACTATAGTCAGAGCGCCCCCTACCATTGTCTGGCCCCAGCCCCGTGGAGTGTGGAGGCAGGGAGGGGGCGCTCTGTCTATAGACTATGATACAGAAGACGCGCGTCTCCGGTATCAGAAGAATGAAGAGGAGGACGGGCAGTGTGTATCATAAAGATTTATAACAGTGTTGCCGCATGTACCGCTGGCTTTTTAAGTTAGTAAATGCAGATCGCAGCTGGTCTCTGGAGAATGACCTGCTGCGATCTGTCCTTCAGCCCCAGGACTACAACTCCCATCATGGACAGAGTCTGTCCATGATGGGAGTAGTAGTCCTAACAGTCACAATACAGTTTCACAGCTAGGGGATGTGTAAGAGCCATCCCTCAGCACTGTGGTACTACAACTACTCCCATCATGGGACACAAAATTTCCCATGATGGGAGTAGTAGTCCAAGGGCAGACTGACGATTCTCATGGGTCTCACTCTTGAGACCCCTTGCAACTTCTCCGCCCCTGCCCCCTAGTGATGACATCATTAGGGGGCGGAGCTTCACAGTCCAGGCCTGAAGCCAGGGTGGTAAGTATGGCCCTGTTCTCATTATGCGTTTTGCATAATGGGAACAGAGCCTTTCTGGCAGTGTTTTCCCAAACAGGGAGACTCCAGCTGTTGTTTACCTACAGCCCCCATGATGGGAGTTGTAGTTTAGCAACAATTGGAGGCTCCCTCTTTAGGAACACACTGCATTATGTGCGCTCTCCCCAGGGGAGAGCGCCAAAAATGTACTGACCCATTTTTCGTGTTTTTATTTTCTTGTCATTTCAGATAAGTGAATGCAGAGGACTACCTGAGATTCGGTGGAGTGTGACGATGACTAGCATTTTTTTAATGTCAATAAAAGGGTTAACGAGGGCTGTGGGGGAGTGTTTTTTTAAATACATTTTTTAATTCATGTGTTGTGTTTTTTATAATTGAAATTTCAGGCTTAGTAATAGATTCCGTCTACAATACGGCTTCCACTACTAAGCTGGCCTTAGCGTTAGCCCCGAAAACAGCTAGCGCTAACCCCCAATTATTACCCCACAATTATCACCGCCACAGGGGTGCCGGGAAGAGCCGGTACCAACAGGCCCGGAGCATCAAAAATAGCGCTCCTTGGCATAGGCGGTAACAGGCTGGGGTTATTTAGGCTGGGGAGGGCCAGTAACAATGGTCCTTGCCCATTCTGGTAATGTCAGGCTGTTGCTGATTGGTTGGTGTCTGATTGACACTGTTGTTGTTTTTTTTGTAATAAAAAAAGTGTGTGGTTCCCCATATTTTCAGTGTCAGTCAGATACCAACCAATCACAACAGCCTGACGTTACCAGGGTGGGCGAGGACCATTGTTACTGGCTCTCCCCAACCTAAATAACCCCAGCCAGGAGTGCTATTTTTGACACTCCAGGCCTGTTGGTACTGGCTCTTCCCGGCAACCCTGTGGCGGTGGGTAACGGGGTAATAATTGGGGGTTAGTGCTAGCTGTTTTTGTGGCTAACGCTAAGCCAGGCATTGAAAAAAAAAACACTCCCCACACAGCCCTCATTAAACCTTTTATTGACATTAAAAAAAAGCTGGTCATCATCGCAATACACTGAATCTGACGTAGTCCTCCCCATTCACGTATCTGAAATGAGAAAAAAAAAAGGTTAGGACATCATTTGCGATCTCACCTGGTGAGTGCGCCCATACTGCAGTGTGTAACAGGGAGCCTCCAACTGTTCTTGTCTGCCTACTGTATCCTGTATATACAGTCATCTATAGATGGCTGTATATACAGGAGAGCGCACAAAGATTTAACTCAGAGCTGCAGTGTGGGTTAACTCTTTCCTTGCTGGGCTCCTGTATAGTATACATGGATACACTATGCCCACTGTATACTATACAGCGGGCGGAGGTAAGTAGTGATGCTCTCCACCCTGTATATGTATATGCTATACATCACTCCTCACCTCCTTACACTCCGTGGGGCTGGCACTCTGCATCCGACCCATGGAGTAGTACCTGCAGTGAAAAAAATGCACACAGGGTACAAAAATGTTTGTTTCCGCACACCAGCAAAAATGCAAGAAAAAACACAAGGGGAGAGATTAATCAAAACCTATGTAGAGGAAGAGTGGTGCAGTTGCCCATAGCAACCTATCAGATTGCTCCTTTCATTTTTGTAAAGAAGCAATCTGATTGGTTGCCATGGGTAACTGCACTACTCTTTCTCTGTACAGTTTTTGATAAATCTCCCCCAAGAAAAATTACCAAAATGCAGGAAAAGCTGGGACCGTTTTTCAGGCGTTTTTGCTGGTGGACAAAAAAAAACCTAAGTGAAATCCTGAAAAACAATAGAACAAAAGCCCAGCGTCCAGGATACACCACTATTCCTCTGAGGTGTAGAACAGGTCTACAAATAGAACTTTGTGGAGATTTAGACCATTGCACGAAATTTATCATGGGGCTTGCACAAGTTTGATAAATTTGGAGAAATTGCTCCAAATTTAGACCAACCAAAATGATCTACAAAAAACGTCTACCAACAACAACATTGATACATCTCCCCCTAAGTGCCTCACTATTTCATAGTTTCACATTTGCATCTATTACACCATAGCTGTATAGCTCTTCATGTTTTAACTGCATATTCATGTTGCACCTATATCTTTGTGCTGGCAGTGTGCTGCTGCATTCTTCTGTTGCTGTATATCTGGCCTAGTAGCATGCACCTGTAGGCCAGGTCCATATAATAGTTTGGTATCAACTAAAGTGCTGGCTGACTTATTATTTGTCTGTATTGCACATACGGGGGAGTGGCTACCTCCATGTTGGCCTTGCACCCCACCCACCTCTATCAGGTGTGTATATAAGGTGTCTTGGATGTTCCAGACCCTGCCATGCTTACTGAACTGTTCACACAGAGGCATATTCACAGTGTAGGGTCCGTCCCAAGGAGGCCACCTTATCGCGGTGGGACGGTCCAAGCTATTTGACCGCCGGCGGAGACAAATTTGCGAGCTAAGTGCCTCACTATTTCATAGTTTCACATTTGCATCTATTACACCATAGCTGTATAGCTCTTCATGTTTTAACTGCATATTCATGTTGCACCTATATCTTTGTGCTGGCAGTGTGCTGCTGCATTCTTCTGTTGCTGTATATCTAGCCTAGTAGCATGCACCTGTAGGCCAGGTCCATATAATAGTTTGGTATCAACTAAAGTGCTGGCTGACTTATTCTTTGTCTGTATTGCACATACGGGGGAGTGGCTACCTCCATGTTGGCCTTGCACCCCACCCACCTCTATCAGGTGTGCATATAAGGTGTCTTGGATGTTCCAGACCCTGCCATGCTTACTGAACTGTTCACACAGAGGCATATTCACAGTGTAGGGTCCGTCCCAAGGAGGCCACCTTATCGCGGTGGGACGGTCCAAGCTATTTGACCGCCGGCGGAGACAAATTTGCGAGCTAAGTGCCTCACTATTTCATAGTTTCACATTTGCATCTATTACACCATAGCTGTATAGCTCTTCATGTTTTAACTGCATATTCATGTTGCACCTATATCTTTGTGCTGGCAGTGTGCTGCTGCATCCTTCTGTTGCTGTATATCTAGCCTAGTAGCATGCACCTGTAGGCCAGGTCCATATAATAGTTTGGTATCAACTAAAGTGCTGGCTGACTTATTCTTTGTCTGTATTGCACATACGGGGGAGTGGCTACCTCCATGTTGGCCTTGCACCCCACCCACCTCTATCAGGTGTGTATATAAGGTGTCTTGGATGTTCCAGACCCTGCCATGCTTACTGAACTGTTCACACAGAGGCATATTCACAGTGTAGGGTCCGTCCCAAGGAGGCCACCTTATCGCGGTGGGACGGTCCAAGCTATTTGACCGCCGGCGGAGACAAATTTGCGAGCTAAGTGCCTCACTATTTCATAGTTTCACATTTGCATCTATTACACCATAGCTGTATAGCTCTTCATGTTGCACCTATATCTTTGTGCTGGCAGTGTGCTGCTGCATTCTTCTGTTACTGTATATCTAGCCTAGTAGCATGCACCTGTAGGCCAGGTCCATATAATAGTTTGGTATCAACTAAAGTGTTGGCTGACTTATTCTTTGTCTGTATTGCACATACGGGGGAGTGGCTACCTCCATGTTGGCCTTGCACCCCACCACCTCTATCAGGTGTGTATATAAGGTGTCTTGGATGTTCCAGACCCTGCCATGCTTACTGAACTGTTCACACAGAGGCATATTCACAGTGTAGGGTCCATCCCAAGGAGGCCACCTTATCGCGGTGGGACGGTCCAAGCTATTTGATCGCCGGCGGAGACAAATTTGCGAGCTAAGTGCCTCACTATTTCATAGTTTCACATTTGCATCTATTACACCATAGCTGTATAGCTCTTCATGTTTTAACTGCATATTCATGTTGCACCTATATCTTTGTGCTGGCAGTGTGCTGCTGCATTCTTCTGTTGCTGTATATCTATCTATCTATCTCATATCTATCTGTCTATCTATCTATCTCATATCTATCTATCTAGAAAAATAAAGCCAGTGCAGTACTCCATAAAGTGAAAAACGGGGTAATTTATTCCATCAAAAAAACGTTACCTAATGGGGGCATTACCTACCTGATGAAACTACCTACTGGGGGCATTAACCTATCTGGGGGCACTACCTACTGGGGGCATTACCTTCTACATACCTACTGGGGGCATTACCTACTACATGCTTACTGGGGGCAATAAATACGACCTACCTGGAGGCATCAACCACTACCTACTGGGGATATTACCTACCTGGAGGCATCACCTACTAGGTACATTATCGATCTGCTTGGGCATCCTATCTTATAGGGGTATTCCCTACCTACCCACTGTGGGCTTTACCTGTGTGATGGGGGAAACAATGTAAAGGGACCTGTCTACCCCCTTGAGTGACCAACTGCCTAAAGGAGGGGGGGCTACCTACTCTTCCCCCCAACCCACTTTTCTACCCACTATACTGGGCGCTATAAGCGCTGGAAAAGTGTGGAGTCTTAAATGTTTGTTTGGCAGGTTCTGTGGAGTTGTGGCTGGAAGAAATAGTCATGACGGTCTGGGCCGGATGGATAAGAAAAGGAAATTGACTGACACCGATCAGAGAAGACGTCACCTGATGTAACTTTATGTAATCTCTTATATGGTCTGTAGAGCCTGTGTAGAGCTGAGGCACTAACTTCTGTGTAAAGTGGTTTATTCAGTATTCGTATGGTAATATTATCCTGTTACTATGTGGAGGTAATGTGTAGTCATAGTGTGGTACAATTATTTGAACCTTGTCTAGAGCTGTTGTTGGTTATACTGGTCTGTGGTCTATGGTCTATTTATCAACTGCTGGTTTGGTGTATGTTGAGTAACTTATACAAAGTAAGAGATTATTATTATTATTATTATTGTCTTCTATTCTTTAAAGTAAACATTTTTGGATTATTCTTAGTTCTGACCCAGTTGCATGGAATAATGGTCTACTGTAGTGTTTTCCAACCAGGGTGCCTCCAGCTGTTGCAAAACTACATTTTCCAGCATGCCCAAGCAGCCAAAAGCTGTCTGGACATGCTGAGACTTGTAGTTTTGCAACTGCTGGAGGCACCCTGGTTGGGAAAAGCTGGTCTACAATAAAGCTATTGAAGTGCAAAGTTCATATTCGTATTTATGTATGTGTTTTAAAATGAATGCTTTCCCCTTTTATGAACAAGTATATAATTACGATATGCCATGAGCTTGAAAAATTACGCAATATGGGGCTGGTATGCAACTTTTTCCAGGGCTGGTTTTTATCCCCAGTCCGGCCCTGCCCGTGGCTGTTGGTTTTATACCGTTTGGGGACAGCCAAGGAGGCGTCAGCAGGCAACACAGGTAAGTGTGTGCTTGTGTATGTGTGTGTTTCCTATGCAGATCCTAAACCCAGTATCAAATGCAAGTAGGAGGAGTAAGAAGGGTTCCTGCCAAAGCCAGGTTATGGATTGCATTTAAAAATGGTCCATCAGAGTGAAATGGACTCCCATCTTCCTGCTTAGCAATATTGATATGGGTTTAGGGTCTGCTGTGTGTACTAGTGGGTGACTGCCACCCAGCCAGAGTGTGTACGGGAGGCTGCCAGCCAGCCTCCCTTCCTACAAGTAGTGATGGTGCATGTGAAGGGGACAGCGTTGGTTCCTCCCCTTTCACAGTTATCACTTCTCATCCTTCCTTTTGGCTGGTATCAAATGTGGTGTCTGTTTATATCAGTTTAATATCTGATATGTCCCCTATCTGGTAGCATATATTAAGTGCACCACCAGGTTTCAGTGTTGGAAAGAAAGATTACCTGTTTATTTACTGCTGCAGCTGCTTGCTGGCTAGTCCAGTGGGCCCCTACTGCAGGCAAAAGACAATAGGTGGTGCCTATGTGCCTAGGTGGATAGGACATCAGCTATGAGGCATTTGTTTGTACAAACTGCTGCTCACAACTAATGTTGTAATATAATGTCTCCATCTGCTGGTGGTATTGAATAAGCAATAGTGCAATGATAGCGTCTGAAAAAGAAGAAAAATAAGAAGCAGCAGCATAGGAAAAAAGGAGGAAAGAAGGAAAACATGGAGAGAAGAAAAAAAAAGAAGGTAAAAATGAGGTGAAAACATGTTTAAAAAAGTATTTCCATCTCTCTCTCTCTATATATATGTATATACATATATATATATATTTAAAAGAAAAAAAAATTATATATATATATATATATATATATATATATATATATACACATATAGAGAGAGAGATAAATATATATAGAGATAGATGGGTGGGTGGATAGATAGATAGATAGATAGATAGATAGATAGATAGATACACATACATACATACATACATACATACATATGTGTGTATTGTTGGAGTTGCAAACATGGGTGCACTTGACAAACTCAGTGCGGCTATTCCCCATTGAAAGATTGTTGCATCCAGGACCCTTAGCACTGTGATATGCTACTCAATACCACTGGCGTGGCCAGGTGTAAACAACATCTGACCTTTGTTGTGTATGTAACCAGTGAGATTGTGATGTCGCCTAGGCCCACCAAAGAACAGCCTTGTCAGAAGCAGCACTGCCATGAGCAGAAGCAGCAGCACCATAGGTTGTCAAATAAGCTGGATTTACCAAGACAAGTGAGTCCAATAGGATGCAGGTATGTCCTCTATCCTTACAGCTTCCCGTGGCTGTTGGTTTTATACCGTTTGGGGACAGCCAAGGAGGCGTCAGCAGGCAACACAGGTAAGTGTGTGCTTGTGTGTGTGTGTGTGTGTTTCCTATGCAGATCCTAAACCCAGTATCAAATTCAAGTAGAAGGAGTAAGAAGGGTTCCTGCCAAAGCCAGGTTATGGATTGCATTTAAAAATGGTCCATCAGAGTGAAATGGACTCCCATCTTCCTGCTTAGCAATAATGATATGGGTTTAGGGTCTGCTGTGTGTACTGGTGGGTGACTGCCACCCAGTCAGAGTGTGTATGGGAGGCTGCCAGCCAGCCTCCCTTCCTTCAAGTAGTGATGGTGCATGTGAAGGGGACAGCGTTGGTTCCTCCCCTTTCACAGTTATCACTTCTCATCCTTCCTTTTGGCTGGTATCAAATGTGGTGTCTGTTTATATCAGTTTAATATCTGGTAGCATATATTAAGTTCACCACCAGGTTTCAGTGTTGGAAAGAAAGATTACCTGTTTATTTGCTGCTGCTGCAGCTGCTTGTTGGCTAGTCCAGTGGGCCCCTACTGCAGGCAAAAGACAATAAGTGGTGCCTATGTGCCTAGGTGGATAGGACATCAGCTATGAGGCATTTGTTTGTACAAACTGCTGCTCACAACTAATGTTGTAATATAGTGTCTCCATCTGCTGGTGGTATTGAATAAGCAATAGTGCAATGATAGGGTCTGAAAAATAAGAAGCAGCAGCAGCATAGAAAAAAAGGAGGAAAGAAGGTAAAAATGAGGTGAAAACATGTGTAAAAAAGTATTTCCATCTCTCTCTCTCTCTCTCTCTCTATATATATATATATATATATATATATATATTTAAAAGAAAAAAAAATTATATATATATATATATATACATATAGAGAGAGAGAGAGAGATAAATATATATAGAGATAGATGGGTGGATAGATAGATAGATAGATAGATACACATACATACATACATACATACATACATAGATATGTGTGTATTGTTTGAGTTGCAAACATGGGTGCACTTGACAAACTCAGTGCGGCTATTCCCCATTGAAAGATTGTTGCATCCAGGACCCTTAGCACTGTGATATGCTACTCAATACCACTGGCATGGCCAGGTGTAAACAACATCTGACCTTTGTTGTGTATGTAACCATGGAGATTGTGATGTCGCCTAGGCCCACCAAAGAACAGCCTTGTCAGAAGCAGCACTGCCATGAGCAGAAGCAGCAGCACCATAGGTTGTCAAATAAGCTGGATTTAACCAAGACAAGTGAGTCCAATAGGATGCAGGTATGTCCTCTATCCTTACAGCTTCCCGTGGCTGTTGGTTTTATACCGTTTGGGGACAGCCAAGGAGGCGTCAGCAGGCAACACAGGTAAGTGATTGCTTGTGTGTGTGTGTGTGTGTGTGTGTGTTTCCTATGCAGATCCTAAACCCAGTATCAAATGCAAGTAGGAGGAGTAAGAAGGGTTCCTGCCAAAGCCAGGATATGGATTTCATTTAAAAATGGTCCATCAGAGTGAAATGGACTCCCATCTTCCTGCTTAGCAATAATGATATGGGTTTAGGGTCTGCTGTGTGTACTGGTGGGTGACTGCCACCCAGCCAGAGTGTGTATGGGAGGCTGCCAGCCAGCCTCCCTTCCTACAAGTAGTGATGGTGCATGTGAAGGGGACAGCGTTGGTTCCTCCCCTTTCACAGTTATCACTTCTCATCCTTCCTTTTGGCTGGTATCAAATGTGGTTTCTGTTTATATCAGTTTAATATCTGATATGTTTCCTATCTGGTAGCATATATTAAGTGCACCACCAGGTTTCAGTGTTGGAAAGAAAGATTACCTGTTTATTTGCTGCTGCAGCTGCTTGCTGGCTAGTCCAGTGGGCCCCTACTGCAGGCAAAAGACAATAGGTGGTGCCTATGTGCCTAGGTGGATAGGACATCAGCTATGAGGCATTTGTTTGTACAAACTGATGCTCACAACTAATGTTGTAATATAGTGTCTCCATCTGCTGGTGGTATTGAATAAGCAATAGTGCAATGATAGGGTATGAAAAAGAAGAAAAATAAGAAGCAGGACCCTTAGCATCCAGGACCCTTAGCACTGTGATATGCTACTCAATACCACTGGCATTGCCAGGTGTAAACAACATCTGACCTTTGTTGTGTATGTAACCATGGAGATTGTGATGTCGCCTAGGCCCACCAAAGAACAGCCTTGTCAGAAGCAGCACTGCCATGAGCAGAAGCAGCAGCACCATAGGTTGTCAAATAAGCTGGATTTAACCAAGACAAGTGAGTCCAATAGGATGCAGGTATGTCCTCTATCCTTACAGCTTCCCGTGGCTGTTGGTTTTATACCGTTTGGGGACAGCCAAGGAGCCGTCAGCAGGCAACACAGGTAAGTGTGTGCTTGTGTGTGTGTGTGTTTCCTATGCAGATCCTTAACCATGTATCAAATGCAAGTAGGAGGAGTAAGAAGGGTTCCTGCAAAAGCCAGGTTATGGATTGCATTTAAAAATGGTCCATCAGAGTGAAATGGACTCCCATCTTCCTGCTTAGCAATAATGATATGGGTTTAGGGTCTGCTGTGTGTACTGGTGGGTGACTGCCACCCAGCCAGAGTGTGTATGGGAGGCTGCCAGCCAGCCTCCCTTCCTACAAGTAGTGATGGTGCATGTGAAGGGGACAGCGTTGGTTCCTCCCCTTTCACAGTTATCACTTCTCATCCTTCCTTTTGGCTGGTATCAAATGTGGTGTCTGTTTATATCAGTTTAATATCTGATATGTCCCCTATCTGGTAGCATATATTAAGTGCACCACCAGGTTTCAGTGTTGGAAAGAAATATTACCTGTTTATTTGCAGCTGCAAGCGAGCCAGATAAGAGAGGGAGCCAGATGTGAGAGAGAGCAAGCCAGATATGAGAGCGAGCCAGATAAGAGAGCGAACCAGACAAGAGAGCAAGCGAGCGAGCCAGATATGAGAGCGAGCGTGCCAGACATGAGAGCAAGCGAGCCAGACAAGAGCGCAAGCGAGCAAGCCAGATATGAGAGCAAGCGAGTGAGCCAGATATGCGAGCGAGCCATATAAGAGAGCGAGACAGACAAGTGAGCAAGAGAGCCAGATATAAGAGCAAGCCAGATATGAGAGCGAGCCAGATAAGAGAGCGAGCCAAACAAGAGAGCAAGTGAGCGTGCCAGATATGAGAGCGAGCGAGCCAGATATGAGAGCAAGTGAGCGAGCCAGATATGATAGCGAGCGAGCCAGATATGTGAGCAAGCGAGCCAGATATGTGAGAGAGAGAGCCAGACAAGAGAGCATGCGAGCGAGCCAGATATGAGAGCAAGCGAGCAAGCCAGATATGAGAGCAAGCGAGCGATCCAGATATGAGAGCGAGAGAGCCAGATAAGAGAGCAAGCGAGCGAGCCAGATATGAGAGCAAGCGAGCAAGCCAGATATGAGAGCAAGCGAGTGATCCAGATATGAGAGCGAGCGAGCCAGACATGAGAGCAAGCAAGCGAGCCAGATATGTTAGCGAGCGAGCGAGACATGAGAGCAAGCGAGCGAGCCAGATATGAGAGCGAGCTAGCCAGATATGCAAGTGAACCAGATAAGAGAGCGAGCTAGACAAGAGAGCAAGCGAGCGAGCCAGATATGAGAGCAAGCGAGCGAGCCAGATTTGAGAGCAAGAGAGCATGCCAGACAAGACAGCAAGCGAGCGAGCCAGATATAAGAGCAAGAGAGCAAGCCAGAAATGAGAGCAAGCGAGCGAACCAGATATGAGAGCAAGCGAGCAAGCCAGATATGAGAGCGTGCCAGATAAGAGAGCGAACCAGACAAGAGAGCTAGCGAGCGAGACAGATATGAGAGCGAGCGAGCCAGACATGAGAGCAAGCGAGCAAGCCAGATATGTGAGCGAGCGAGCGAGACATGAGAGCAAGCGAGCGAGCCAGATATGAGAGCGAGCTAGCCAGATAAGCGAGTGAACCAGATAAGAGAGCGAGCCAGACAAGAGAGCAAGCAAGCGAGCCAGATATGGGAGCAAGCGAGCGAGCCAGATTTGAGAGCGAGTGAGCCAGATATGTGAGTGAACCAGATAAGAGAGCGAGCCAGACAAGAGAGCAAGCGAGCGAGCCAGATATGAGAGCAAGCGAGCGAGCCAGATAAGAGTGCGAGCCAGACAAGAGAGCAAGCGAGCGAGCCAGATATGCTAGTGAGCAAGCCAGATAAGAGAGCGAGCCAGACAAGAGAGCAAGCGAGCGAGCCAGATATGAGAGCAAGCGAGCAAGCCAGATGTGAGAGCGAGCGAGCAAGATATGCAAGCGAGCCAGATAAGAGAGCGAGCCAGACAAGAGAGCAGCGAGCGAGCCAGATATGAGAGCAAGCGAGCAAGCAAGATGTGAGAGTGAGGCAGATAAGAGAGCGAGCCAGACAATTAAGCAAGCGAGCAAGCCAGATGTGAGAAAAAGCGACCGATCCAGATAAGAGAGCGAGCCAGACAAGAGAGCAAGCACACGAGCCAGATATGAGAGCAAGCGAGCCAGCCAGATGTGAGAGCGAGTGAGCCATATATGCGAGCGAGCCAGATAACAGAGCGAGCCAGACAAGAGAGCAAGTGAGCGAGCCAGATGTGAGAGCGAGCGAGCTAGATATGCGAGCGAACCATAAAAGAGAGCGAGACAGACAAGAGAGCAAGCGAGCGAGCCAGATATGAGAGCAAGCTAGCAAGCCAGATATTAGACCGAGCCAGGTAAGAGAGTGAACCAGACAAGAGAGCAAGCGAGCGAGCAAGATAAGAGAGCGAGCGAGCCAAACATGAGAGCAAGCGAGCGATCCAGATATGAGAGCTAGCGAGCCAGATAAGAGAGCAAGCCACACAAGAGAGCAAGCGAGCCAGATATGAGAGCAAGCGAGCGAGCCAGATGTGAGAGCGAGACAGACAAGAGAGCGAGTCAGACAATGGAGCAAGCGAGCGAGCCAGATATGTGAACAAGAGAGCGAGCTAGATGTGAGAGCTAGAGAGCAAGATATGCGAGCCAGCCAGATAAGAGAGCGAGCCAGACAAGAGAGCAGCGAGCGAGCCAGATATTAGAGCAAGCCAGATGTGAGAGAGAGCGAGGCAGATAAGAGAGCGAGCCAGGCAAGCGAGCAAGCCAGATATGAGAGCAAGCGAGCGAGCCAGATATGCGAGCGAGCCATAAAAGAGAGTGAGACAGACAAGAGAGCAAGCGAGCAAGCCAGATATGAGAGCAAGCGAGCCAGCCAGAAATGAGAGCAAGCGAGCCAGCCAGATGTGAGAGCGAGCGAGCCAGATATGCGAGCGAGCCAGATAAGAGAGCGAGCCAGATAAGAGAGCGAGCCAGATAAGAGAGTGAGCCAGACAAGAGAGCAAGCGAGAAAGCCAGATATGAGAGCGAGCGAGCCAGACATGAGAGCAAGCGAGCGAGCCAGACATGAGAGTAAGCGAGCGAGCCAGATAAGAGAGCAAGCCAGACAAGAGAGCAAGCGTGCGAGCCAGATATGCTAGCGAGCAAACCAGATAAGAGAGCGAGCCAGACAAGAGAGCAAGCGAGCGAGCCAGATATGAGAGCAAGCGAGCCAGCCAGATATGAGAGCGAGCGAGACAGATAAGAGAGCAAGACAAGAGAGCAAGCGAGCTAACCAGATATGAGAGCAAGCGAGCGAGCCAGATTTGAGAGCGAGCGAGTCAGATATGCGAGCGAGCCAGATAAGAGAGCGAGCCAGACAAGAGAGCAAGCGAGCGAGCCAGATATGAGAGCAAGCGAGCGAGCCGGATATGAGAGCAAGCGAGCGAGCCAGATATGAGAGCAAGCAAGCCAGCCAGATTTGAGAGCGAGCGAGACAGATATGCGAGCAAGCCATATAAGAGAGCGAGCCAGATATGAGAGCAAGAGAGCAAGCCAGATATGAGAGCAAGCGAGCGAGCCAGATTTGAGAGCAAGCGAGCAAGCCAGATATGAGAGCAAGCGAGCGAGCCAGATATGCGAGCGAGCCAGATAAGAGAGCGAGCCAGACAAGAGAGCAAGTGAGCGAGCCAGATATGAGAGCAAGCGAGCCAGCTAGATGTGAGAGCGAGCGAGCCAGGTATGCGAGCGAGCGAGCGATCCATATATGAGAGCTAGCGAGCCAGATAAGAGAGCAAGCCACACAAGAGAGCAAGCGAGCCAGATATGAGAGCAAGCGAGCGAGCCAGATGTGAGAGCGAGACAGACAAGAGAGCGAGTCAGACAATAGAGCAAGCGAGCGAGCCAGATATGTGAACAAGAGAGCGAGCTAGATGTGAGAGCTAGAGAGCAAGATATGCGAGCCAGCCAGATAAGAGAGCGAGCCAGACAAGAGAGCAGCGAGCGAGCCAGATATTAGAGCAAGCCAGATGTGAGAGAGAGCGAGGCAGATAAGAGAGCGAGCCAGGCAAGCGAGCAAGCCAGATATGAGAGCAAGCGAGCGAGCCAGATATGCGAGCGAGCCATAAAAGAGAGTGAGACAGACAAGAGAGCAAGCGAGCAAGCCAGATATGAGAGCAAGCGAGCCAGCCAGAAATGAGAGCAAGCGAGCCAGCCAGATGTGAGAGCGAGCGAGCCAGATATGCGAGCGAGCCAGATAAGAGAGCGAGCCAGATAAGAGAGCGAGCCAGATAAGAGAGTGAGCCAGACAAGAGAGCAAGTGAGAAAGCCAGATATGAGAGCGAGCGAGCCAGACATGAGAGCAAGCGAGCGAGCCAGACATGAGAGTAAGCGAGCGAGCCAGATAAGAGAGCAAGCCAGACAAGAGAGCAAGCGTGCGAGCCAGATATGCTAGCGAGCAAACCAGATAAGAGAGCGAGCCAGACAAGAGAGCAAGCGAGCGAGCCAGATATGAGAGCAAGCGAGCCAGCCAGATATGAGAGCGAGCGAGACAGATAAGAGAGCAAGACAAGAGAGCAAGCGAGCTAACCAGATATGAGAGCAAGTGAGCGAGCCAGATTTGAGAGCGAGCGAGTCAGATATGCGAGCGAGCCAGATAAGAGAGCGAGCCAGACAAGAGAGCAGGCGAGCGAGCCAGATATGAGAGCAAGCGAGCGAGCCGGATATGAGAGCAAGCGAGCGAGCCAGATATGAGAGCAAGCAAGCCAGCCAGATTTGAGAGCGAGCGAGACAGATATGCGAGCAAGCCATATAAGAGAGCGAGCCAGATATGAGAGCAAGAGAGCAAGCCAGATATGAGAGCAAGCGAGCGAGCCAGATTTGAGAGCAAGCGAGCAAGCCAGATATGAGAGCAAGCGAGCGAGCCAGATATGCGAGCGAGCCAGATAAGAGAGCGAGCCAGACAAGAGAGCAAGTGAGCGAGCCAGATATGAGAGCAAGCGAGCCAGCTAGATGTGAGAGCGAGCGAGCCAGGTATGCGAGCGAGCCAGACAAGAGAGCAAGCGAGCGAGACAGATATGAGAGCAAGCGAGCGAGCCAGATATGAGAGCAAGCGAGCGAGCCAGAAATGAGAGCAAGCGAGCCAGCCAGAAATGAGAGCAAGCGAGCCAGCCAGATATGAGAAAAAGCGACCGATCCAGATAAGAGAGCGAGCCAGACAAGAGAGCAAGCAAGCGAGCCAGATATGAGAGCAAGCGAGCCAGTCAGATGTGAGAGCGAGTGAGCCATATATGCGAGCGAGCCAGATAACAGAGCGAGCCAGACAAGAGAGCAAGCGAGCGAGCCAGATGTGAGAGCGAGCGAGCTAGATATGCGAGCGAACCATAAAAGAGAGCGAGCCAGACAAGAGAGCAGCGAGCGAGCCAGATATTAGAGCAAGCCAGATGTGTGAGAGAGCGAGGCAGATAAGAGGGCGAGCCGGACAATTAAGCAAGCGAGCGAGCCAGATATGCGAGCGAGCCAGACATGAGAGCGAGCGAGCCAGATATGAGAGCAAGCGAGCGAGCCAGATATGAGAGCAAGCGAGCCAGCCAGATATGAGTGCGAGCGAGCCAGATAAGAGAGCGAGCAAGACAAGAGAGCAAGCGAGCTAGCCAGATATAAGAGCAAGCGAGCGAGCCAGATTTGAGAGCTAGCGAGCCAGATATGCCAGTGATCCAGATAAGAGAGCGAGCAAGACAAGAGAGCAAGCGAGCGAGCCAGATATGAGAGCGAGCGAGCGAGACAGATATGAGAGCGAGCGAGCAAGCCAGATATGAGAGCGAGACAAATAAGAGAGCGAACCAGACAAGAGAGCAAGCGAGCCAGATATGTGAGCGAGCGAGCCAGATATGAGAGCAAGCGAGCCAAACATGAGAGCAAGCGAGCGAGCCAGATATGAGAGCGAGCTAGCCAGATTTGTGAGCGAGCCAGATAAGAGAGCGAGCCAGACAAGAGAGCAAGCGAGCGGGCCAGATATGAGAGCAAGCGAGTAAGCCAGATATGAGAGCAAGCGAACGATCCAGATATGAGAGCGAGCAAGCCAGATAAGAGAGCAAGCGAGCGAGCCAGATATGAGAGCAAGCGAGCAAGCCAGATATGAGAGCAAGCGAGCGATCCAGATATGAGAGCGAGCGAGCCTGACATGAGAGCAAGCGAGCGAGCCAGATATGTGAGCGAGCGAGACATGTGAGCAAGCGACCGAGCCAGATATGAGAGCGAGCTAGCCAGATATGCGAGTGAACCAGATAAGAGAGCGAGCTAGACAAGAGAGCAAGCGAGCAAGCCAGATATGAGAGCAAGCGAGCGAGCCAGATTTGAGAGCAAGAGAGCATGCCAGACAAGACAGCAAGCGAGCGAGCCAGATATAAGAGCAAGAGAGCGAGCTAGAAATGAGAGCAAGCGAGCGAACCAGATATGAGAGCAAGCCAGATATGAGAGCGTGCCAGATAAGAGAGCGAACCAGACAAGAGAGCTAGCGAGCGAGACAGATATGAGAGCGAGCGAGCCAGACATGAGAGCAAGCGAGCAAGCCAGATATGTGAGCGAGCGAGCCAGATATGAGAGCGAGCTAGCCAGATAAGCGAGTGAACCAGATAAGAGAGCGAGCCAGACAAGAGAGCAAGCAAGCGAGCCAGATATGAGAGCAAGCGAGCGAGCCAGATTTAAGAGCGAGTGAGCCAGATATGTGAGTGAACCAGATAAGAGAGCGAGCCAGACAAGAGAGCAAGCGAGCGAGCCAGATATGAGAGCAAGCGAGCGAGCCAGATATGAGAGCAAGAGAGCATTCCAGACAAGACAGCAAACGAGCGAGACAGATATGAGAGCAAGAGAGCGAGCCAGAAATGAGAGCAAGCGAGCAAGCCAGATATGAGAGCGTGCCAGATAAGAGAGCGAATCAGACAAAAGAGCAAGCGAGCGAGACAGATATGAGAGCAAGAGAGCGAGCCAGAAATGAGAGCAAGCGAGCCAGATATGAGAGCAAGCGAGCAACCCAGATATGAGAGCGTGCCAGATAAGACAGCGAACCAGACAAGAGAGCAAGAGAGCGAGACAGATATGAGAGCGAGCGAGCCAGACATGAGAGCAAGCGAGCAAGCCAGATATGTGAGCAAGCGAGCCAGACATGAGAGCAAGCGAGCGAGCCAGATATGAAAGCGAGCGAGCCAGATATGTGAGCGAGCGAGACATGTGAGCAAGCGACCGAGCCAGATATGAGAGCGAGCTAGCCAGATATGCAAGTGAACCAGATAAGAGAGCGAGCTAGACAAGAGAGCAAGCGAGCGAGCCAGATATGAGAGCAAGCGAGCGAGCCAGATTTGAGAGCAAGAGAGCATTCCAGACAAGACAGCAAGCGAGCGAGCCAGATATAAGAGCAAGAGAGCGAGCCAGAAATGAGAGCAAGCGAGCGAACCAGATATGAGAGCAAGCGAGCAAGCCAGATATGAGAGCGTGCCAGATAAGAGAGCGAACCAGACAAGAGAGCTAGCGAGCGAGACAGATATGAGAGCGAGCGAGCCAGACATGAGAGCAAGCGAGCAAGCCAGATATGTGAGCGAGCGAGCGAGACATGAGAGCGAGCGAGCCAGATATGAGAGCGAGCTAGCCAGATAAGCGAGTGAACCAGATAAGAGAGCGAGCCAGACAAGAGAGCAAGCAAGCGAGCCAGATATGAGAGCAAGCGAGCGAGCCAGATTTGAGAGCGAGTGATCCAGATATGTGAGTGAACCAGATAAGAGAGCGAGCCAGACAAGAGAGCAAGCGAGCGAGCCAGATATGAGAGCAAGCGAGCGAGCCAGATATGAGAGCAAGAGAGCATTCCAGACAAGACAGCAAACGAGCGAGACAGATATGAGAGCAAGAGAGCGAGCCAGAAATGAGAGCAAGCGAGCAAGCCAGATATGAGAGCGTGCCAGATAAGAGAGCGAATCAGACAAAAGAGCAAGCGAGCGAGACAGATATGAGAGCAAGAGAGCGAGCCAGAAATGAGAGCAAGCGAGCCAGATATGAGAGCAAGCGAGCAACCCAGATATGAGAGCGTGCCAGATAAGACAGCGAACCAGACAAGAGAGCAAGCGAGCGAGACAGATATGAGAGCGAGCGAGCCAGACATGAGAGCAAGCGAGCAAGCCAGATATGTGAGCAAGCGAGCCAGACATGAGAGCAAGCGAGCGAGCCAGATATGAAAGCGAGCGAGAAAGATATGAGAGCAAGTGAGCGAGCCAGATATTAGAGCAAGCGAGTGAGCCAGATATGCGAGCGAGCCATATAAGAGAGCGAGCCATACAAGAGAGCAAGCGAGCGAGCCAGATATGAGAGCGAGTGAGCATGACATGAGAGCAAGCGAGCGAACCAGATATGAGAGCAAGCAAGCCAGACAATAGAGCAAGCGAGCGAGCCAGATATGAGAGCGAGCCAGGCATGAGAGTAAGCGAGCAAGATATGAGAGCGAGCGAGCCAGATATGCGAGCGAGCGAGCCAGATATGAGAGTGAGCCAGACAAGAGAGCAAGCGAGCGAGCCAGATGTGAGAGCGAGCGAGCCAGATATGCGAGCGAGCCATAAAAGAGAGCGAGACAGACAAGAGAGCAAGCAAGCGAGCCAGATATGAGAGTAAGCAAGCGAGCCAGATATGAGAGCAAGCGAGCGAGCCAGATATGAAAGCAAGCGAGCGATCCAGATATGCGAGCGAGCCAGATATGAGAGCAAGCGAGCCAGATATGAGAACAAGCGAGGGAGCCAGATATGAGAGCAAGCGAGCTAGCCAGATATGAGAGCGAGCGAGCCAGATAAGAGAGCAAACATGACAAGAGAGCAAGCGAGCTAGACAGATATGAGAGCAAGCTAGCGAGCCAGATTTGAGAGCGAGCGAGCCAGATATGCGAGTGATCCAGATAAGAGAGCGAGCCAGACAAGAGAGCAAGCGAGCGAGCCAGATATGAGAGCAAGCGAGCGAGACAGATATGAGAGCAAGCGAGCGAGCCAGATAGGAGAGAGAGCGAGCCAGACATGAGAGCAAGCGAGCGAGCCAGATATGAGAGCGAGCGAGCCAGACATGAGAGCAAGCGAGCGAGCCAGATATGAGAGCGAGCGAGCCAGATAAGAGAGCGAGCCAGACAAGAGAGCAAGCGAGTGAGCCAGATATGAGAGCAAGCGAGCGAGCCAGATTTGAGAGCGAGCAAGCCAGATATGTGAGTGAACCCGATAAGAGAGCGAGCCAGATAAGAGAGCAAGCGAACGATTCAGATATGAGAGCAAGTGAGCGAGCCAGATATGAGAGCAAGAGAGCATGCCAGACAAGACAGCAAGCGAGCGAGACAGATATGAGAGCAAGAGAGCGAGCCAGAAATGAGAGCAAGCCAAATGTGAGAGCGTGCCAGATAAGAGAGCGAACCAGACAAAAGAGCAAGCGAGCGAGCCAGATATGAGAGCGAGTGAGCCAGACAAGAGAGCGAGCGAGCCAGATATGAGAGCAAGCGAGCGAACCAGATATGAGAGCAAGCGAGCAAGCCAGATATGAGAGCGTGCCAGATAAGAGAGCGAACCAGACAAGAGAGCAAGCGAGCGAGACAGACATGAGAGCGGGCGAGCCAGACATGAGAGCAAGCGAGCAAGCCAGATATGTGAGCGAGCGAGCGAGACATGAGAGCAAGCGAGCGAGCCAGATATGAGAGCGAGCGAGCCAGATATGCGAGTGAACCAGATAAGAGAGTGAGCCAGACAAGAGAGCAAGCAAGTGAGCCAGATATGAGAGCAAGCGAGCGAGCCAGATTTTAGAGCGAGCGAGCCAGATATGTGAGTGAACCAGATAAGAGAACGAGCCAGACAAGAGAGCAAGCGAGCGAGCCAGATATGAGAGCAAGCGAGCGAGCCAGATATGAGAGCAAGAGAGCATGCCAGACAAGACAGCAAGCAAGCGAGACAGATATGAGAGCAAGAGAGCGAGCCAGAAATGAGAGCAAGCGAGCAAGCTAGATATGAGAGCGTGCCAGATAAGAGAGCGAACCAGACAAAAGAGCAAGCGAGCGAGCCAGATATGAGAGCGAGCGAGCCAGACAAGAGAGCGAGCGAGCCAGCCAGATATGAGAGCGAGCAAGCCAGACAAGATAGCAAGCGAGCCAGCCAGATATGAGAGCAAGCAAGCGAACCAGATATGAGAGCAAGCTAGCAAGTCAGATATGAGAGCGAGACAGATAAGAGAGCGAACCAGACAAGAGAGCAAGCGAGTGAGCCAAATATGAGGGCGAGCGAGCCAGATATGAGAGCAAGCGAGCCAGCCAGATGTGAGAGCTAGCGAGCAAGATATGCGAGCGAGCCAGATAAGAGAGCGTTCCAGATAAGAGAGCGAACCAGACAAGAGAGAAAGCGAGCGAGACAGATATGAGAGCGATCGAGCCAGACAAGATAGCAAGCGAGCGAGCCAGATATAAGAGCAAGCGAGCGAGCCAGATATGAGAGCAAGCGAGCAAGCCAGATATGAGAGCGTGCCAGATAAGAGAGCGAGCCAAACAAGAGAGCAAGCGAACGAGCCAGATATGAGAGCGAGTGAGCCAGACATGAGAGCAAGCGAGCGAGCCAGATATGAGAACGAGCGAGCCAGGCATCAGAGTAAGTGAGCGAGCCAGATATGAGAGCGAGCGAGCCAGACATGAGAGCGAGCAAGTAAGATATGAGAGCGAGCGAGCCAGATATGCGAGTGAGCGAGCCAGATAAGAGAGCGAGCCAGACAAGAGAGCAAGCGAGCGAGCCAGATGTGAGAGCGAGCGAGCCAGATATGCGAGCGAGCCATAAAAGAGAGCGAGACAGACAAGAGAGCAAGCGAGCGAGCCAGATAAGAGAGCGAGCCAGACAAGAGAGCAAGCGAGCGAGCCAGATATGAGAGCAAGCGAGCAAGCCAGATATGAGAGCGAGCCAGATAAGAGAGTGAACCAGACAAGAGAGCAAGCGAGAAAGCCAGATATGAGAGCGAGCGAGCCAGACATGAGAGCAAGCGAGCGAGCCAGATATGCTAGCGAGCGAGCCAGACATGAGAGCGAGCGAGCCAGATATGAGAGCGAGCAAGACAGATAAGAGAGCAAGCCAGACAAGAGAGCAAGCGAGCGAGCCAGATATGAGAGCAAGCGAGCCAGCCAGATGTGAGAGCTAGCGAGCAAGATATGCGAGCGAGCCAGATAAGAGAGCGTTCCAGATAAGAGAGAGCGAACCCGACAAGAGAGCAAGCGAGCGAGACAGATATGAGAGCGAGCTAGACAAGATAGCAAGCGAGCGAGCCAGATATGAGAGCAAGCGAGCGAGCCAGGTATGAGAGTAAGCGAGCAAGACTGATATGAGAGCGTGCGAGATAAGAGAGCGAGCAAGACAAGAGAGCAAGCGAGCGAGCCAGATATGAGAGCAAGCGAGCGAGCCAGATATGAGAGCAAGCGAGCAAGCCTGATATGAGAGCGTTCCAGATAAGAGAGCAAACCAGACAAGAGAGCAAGCGAGCAAGACAGATATGAGAGCGAGCGAGTCAGACAAGATAGCAAGCGAGCGAGCCAGATATGAGAGCAAGCGAGCGAGCCAGATATGAGAGCAAGCGAGCAAGCCAGATATGAGAGCATGCCAGATAAGAGAGAGAGCCAGACAAGAGAGCAAGCGAGCAAGCCAGATATGAGAGCAAGTGAGCCAGACATGAGAGCAAGCGAGCGAACCAGATATGAAAGCGAGCGAGCCAGGCATGAGAGCAAGCGAGCGAGCCAGATATGAGAGCGAGCGAGCCTGACATGAGAGCAAGCGAGCGAGCCAGATATGAGAGCAAGCGAGCCAGCCAGATGTGAGAGCTAGCGAGCAAGATATGCGAGCGAGCCAGATAAGAGAGCGTTCCAGATAAGAGAGCGAACCAGACAAGAGAGCAAGCGAGCGAGACAGATATGAGAGCGAGCTAGACAAGATAGCAAGCGAGCGAGCCAGATATGAGAGCAAGCGAGCGAGCCAGATATGAGAGCAAGCGAGCAAGACTGATATGAGAGCGTGCGAGATAAGAGAGCGAGCAAGACAAGAGAGCAAGCGAGCGAGCCAGATATGAGAGCAAGCGAGCGAGCCAGATATGAGAGCAAGCGAGCAAGCCTGATATGAGAGCGTTCCAGATAAGAGAGCAAACCAGACAAGAGAGCAAGCGAGCAAGACAGATATGAGAGCGAGCGAGTCAGACAAGATAGCAAGCGAGCGAGCCAGATATGAGAGCAAGCGAGCGAGCCAGATATGAGAGCATGCCAGATAAGAGAGCGAGCCAGACAAGAGAGCAAGCGAGCAAGCCAGATATGAGAGCAAGTGAGCCAGACATGAGAGCAAGCGAGCGAACCAGATATGAAAGCGAGCGAGCCAGGCATGAGAGCAAGCGAGCGAGCCAGATATGAGAGCGAGCGAGCCTGACATGAGAGCAAGCGAGCGAGCCAGATATGTGAGCGAGCGAGACATGTGAGCAAGCGAGCGAGCCAGATATGAGAGCGAGCTAGCCAGATATGCGAGTGAACCAGATAAGAGAGCGAGCCAGACAAGAGAGCAAGCGAGCGAGCCAGATATAAGAGCAAGCGAGCGAGCCAGATTTGAGAGCAAGAGAGCATGCCAGACAAGACAGCAAGCGAGCGAGCCAGATATGAGAGCAAGAGAGCGAGCCAGAAATGAGAGCAAGCGAGCGAACCAGATATGAGAGCAAGCGAGCAAGCCAGATATGAGAGCGTGCCAGATAAGAGAGCGAACCAGACAAGAGAGCTAGCGAGCGAGACAGATATGAGAGTGAGCGAGCCAGACATGAGAGCAAGCCAGATATGTGAGCGAGCGAGCGAGACATGAGAGCAAGCGAGCGAGCCAGATATGAGAGCGAGCTAGCCAGATAAGCGAGTGAACCAGATAAGAGAGTGAGCCAGACAAGAGAGCAAGCAAGCGAGCCAGATATGAGAGCAAGCGAGCGAGCCAGATTTGAGAGCGAGCGAGCCAGATATGTGAGGAACCAGATATGAGAGCATTCCAGACAAGAGAGCAAACGAGCGAGACAGATATGAGAGCAAGAGAGCGAGCCAGAAATGAGAGCAAGCGAGTAAGCCAGATATGAGAGCGTGCCAGATAAGAGAGCGAATCAGACAAAAGAGCAAGCGAGCGAGCCAGATATGAGAGCAAGAGAGCGAGCCAGAAATGAGAGCAAGCGAGCCAGATATGAGAGCAAGCGAGCAAGCCAGATATGAGAGCGTGCCAGATAAGAGAGCGAACCAGACAGGAGAGCAAGCGAGCGAGACAGATATGAGAGCGAGCGAGCCAGACATGAGAGCAAGCGAGCAAGCCAGATATGTGAGCAAGCGAGCCAGACATGAGAGCAAGCGAGCGAGCCAGATATGAAAGCGAGCGAGCCAGATATGAGAGCAAGTGAGCGAGCCAGATATTAGAGCACGCGAGTGAGCCAGATATGCGAGCGAGCCATATAAGAGAGCGAGCCAGACAAGAGAGCAAGCGAGCGAGCCAGATATGAGAGCAAGCAAGCCAGACAATAGAGCAAGCGAGTGAGCCAGATATGAGAGCGAGCCAGGCATGAGTAAGCGAGCAAGATATGAGAGCGAGCGAGCCAGATATGCGAGCGAGCGAGCCAGATATGAGAGTGAGCCAGACAAGAGAGCAAGCGAGTGAGCCAGATGTGAGAGCGAGCGAGCCAGATATGCGAGCGAGCCATAAAAGAGAGCGAGACTGACAAGAGAGCAAGCGAGCGAACCAGATAAGAGAGCAAGCGAGCAAGCCAGATATGAGAGCGAGCCAGATAAGAGAGCGAGCCAGACAAGAGAGCAAGCGAGCGAGCCAGATATGAGAGCAAGTGAGCCAGCCAGATGTGAGAGCAAGCGAGCCAGATATGCGAGCGAGCCAGATAAGAGAGCGAGCCAGACAAGAGAGCAAGCAAGTGAGCCAGATATGAGAGCAAGCGAGCGAGCCAGATATGAGAGCAAGCGAGCGAGCAATATATGAAAGCAAGCGAGCGATCCAGATATGCGAGCGAGCCAGACATGAGAGCGAGCGAGCCAGATATGAGAGCAAGCGAGGGAGCCAGAGATGAGAGCAAGCGAGCCAGCCAGATATGAGAGCGAGCGAGCCAGATAAGAGAGCAAACAAGACAAGAGAGCAAGCGAGCTAGACAGATATGAGAGCAAGCTAGCGAGCCAGATTTGAGAGCGAGCGAGCCAGATATGCGAGTGATCCAGATAAGAGAGCGAGCCAGACAAGAGAGCAAGCGAGCGAGCCAGATATGAGAGCAAGCGAGCGAGACAGATATGAGAGCAAGCGAGCAAGCCAGATATGAGAGTGTGCCAGATAAGAGAGCGAACTAGACAAGAGAGCAAGCGAGCGAGACAGACATGAGAGCGGGCGAGCCAGACATGAGAGCAAGCGAGCAAGCCAGATATGTGAGCGAGCGAGCGAGACATGAGAGCAAGCGTGCGAGCCAGATATGAGAGCGAGCTAGCCAGATTTGCGAGCGAGCGAGCCAGATAAGATAGCGAGCCAGACAAGAGCGCAAGCGAGCGAGCCAGATATAAGAGCAAGCGAGCGAGCCAGATATGAGAGCAAGCGAGTGAGCCAGATATGCGAGCGAGCGGGCCATATAAGAGAGCGAGCCAAACAAGAGAGCAAGCGAGTGAGCCAGATATGAGAGCGAGCCAGACATGGGAGCAAGCGAGCGAGCCAGATATGAGAGCAAGCGAGCCAGGATTGAGAGTAAGCGAGCGAGCCAGATATGAGAGCGAGCGAGCAAGACATTAGAGCAAGCGAGCGAGCCAGATAGGAGAGAGAGCGAGCCAGACATGGGAGCAAGTGAGCGAGCCAGATATGAGAGCGAGCGAGCCAGACATGAGAGCAAGCGAGCGAGCCAGATATGAGAGCGAGCGAGCCAGGCATGAGAGCGAGCAAGTAAGATATGAGAGCGAGCGAGCCAGATATGCGAGTGAGCGAGCCAGATAAGAGAGCGAGCCAGACAAGAGAGCAAGCGAGCGAGCCAGATGTGAGAGCGAGCGAGCCAGCCAGATGTGAGAGCGAGCGAGCCAGATATGCGAGCGAGCCATAAAAGAGAGCGAGACAGACAAGAGAGCAAGCGAGCGAGCCAGATATGAGAGCAAGCTAGCAAGCCAGATATGAGAGCGAGCCAGATAAGAGAGCAAGCCAGACAAGAGAGCAAGCGAGCGAGCCAGATATGAGAGCAAGCGAGCCAGCCAGATGTGAGAGCGAGCGAGCCAGATATGCGAGCGAGCCAGATAAGAGAGCGAGCCAGACAAGAGAGCAAGCGAGCGAGCCAGATATGAGAGCAAGCTAGCGAGCCAGATTTGAGAGCGAGCGAGCCAGATATGCGAGTGATCCAGATAAGAGAGCGAGCCAGACAAGAGAGCAAGCGAGCGAGCCAGATATGAGAGCAAGCGAGCGAGACAGATATGAGAGCAAGCGAGCAAGCCAGATATGAGAGTGTGCCAGATAAGAGAGCGAACTAGACAAGAGAGCAAGCGAGCGAGACAGACATGAGAGCGGGCGAGCCAGACATGAGAGCAAGCGAGCAAGCCAGATATGTGAGCGAGCGAGCGAGACATGAGAGCAAGCGTGCGAGCCAGATATGAGAGCGAGCTAGCCAGATTTGCGAGCGAGCGAGCCAGATAAGATAGCGAGCCAGACAAGAGCGCAAGCGAGCGAGCCAGATATAAGAGCAAGCGAGCGAGCCAGATATGAGAGCAAGCGAGTGAGCCAGATATGCGAGCGAGCGGGCCATATAAGAGAGCGAGCCAAACAAGAGAGCAAGCGAGTGAGCCAGATATGAGAGCGAGCCAGACATGGGAGCAAGCGAGCGAGCCAGATATGAGAGCAAGCGAGCCAGGATTGAGAGTAAGCGAGCGAGCCAGATATGAGAGCGAGCGAGCAAGACATTAGAGCAAGCGAGCGAGCCAGATAGGAGAGAGAGCGAGCCAGACATGGGAGCAAGTGAGCGAGCCAGATATGAGAGCGAGCGAGCCAGACATGAGAGCAAGCGAGCGAGCCAGATATGAGAGCGAGCGAGCCAGGCATGAGAGCGAGCAAGTAAGATATGAGAGCGAGCGAGCCAGATATGCGAGTGAGCGAGCCAGATAAGAGAGCGAGCCAGACAAGAGAGCAAGCGAGCGAGCCAGATGTGAGAGCGAGCGAGCCAGCCAGATGTGAGAGCGAGCGAGCCAGATATGCGAGCGAGCCATAAAAGAGAGCGAGACAGACAAGAGAGCAAGCGAGCGAGCCAGATATGAGAGCAAGCTAGCAAGCCAGATATGAGAGCGAGCCAGATAAGAGAGCAAGCCAGACAAGAGAGCAAGCGAGCGAGCCAGATATGAGAGCAAGCGAGCCAGCCAGATGTGAGAGCGAGCGAGCCAGATATGCGAGCGAGCCAGATAAGAGAGCGAGCCAGACAAGAGAGCAAGCGAGCGAGCCAGATATGAGAGCAAGCGAGCAAGCCAGATATGAGAGCGAGCCAGATAAGAGAGTGAACCAGACAAGAGAGCAAGCGAGAAAGCCAGATATGAGAGCGAGCGAGCCAGACATGAGAGCGAGCGAGCCAGATATGAGAGCGAGCAAGACAGATAAGAGAGCAAGCCAGACAAGAGAGCAAGCGAGCCAGCCAGATATGAGAGCAAGCGAGCCAGCCAGATGTAAGAGCTAGCGAGCAAGATATGCGAGCGAGCCAGATAAGAGAGCGTTCCAGATAAGAGAGCGAACCAGACAAGAGAGCAAGCGAGCGAGACAGATATGAGAGCGAGCTAGACAAGATAGCAAGCGAGCGAGCCAGATATGAGAGCAAGCGAGCGAGCCAGATATGAGAGCAAGCGAGCAAGACTGATATGAGAGCGTGCGAGATAAGAGAGCGAGCAAGACAAGAGAGCAAGCGAGCGAGCCAGATATGAGAGCAAGCGAGCGAGCCAGATATGAGAGCAAGCGAGCAAGCCTGATATGAGAGCGTTCCAGATAAGAGAGCAAACCAGACAAGAGAGCAAGCGAGCAAGACAGATATGAGAGCGAGCGAGTCAGACAAGATAGCAAGCGAGCGAGCCAGATATGAGAGCAAGCGAGCGAGCCAGATATGAGAGCATGCCAGATAAGAGAGCGAGCCAGACAAGAGAGCAAGCGAGCAAGCCAGATATGAGAGCAAGTGAGCCAGACATGAGAGCAAGCGAGCGAACCAGATATGAAAGCGAGCGAGCCAGGCATGAGAGCAAGCGAGCGAGCCAGATATGAGAGCGAGCGAGCCTGACATGAGAGCAAGCGAGCGAGCCAGATATGTGAGCGAGCATGACATGTGAGCAAGCGAGCGAGCCAGATATGAGAGCGAGCTAGCCAGATATGCAAGTGAACCAGATAAGAGAGCGAGCCAGACAAGAGAGCAAGCGAGCGAGCCAGATATGAGAGCAAGCGAGCGAGCCAGATTTGAGAGCAAGAGAGCATGCCAGACAAGACAGCAAGCGAGCGAGCCAGATATGAGAGCAAGAGAGCGAGCCAGAAATGAGAGCAAGCGAGCGAACCAGATATGAGAGCAAGCGAGCAAGCCAGATATGAGAGCGTGCCAGATAAGAGAGCGAACCAGACAAGAGAGCTAGCGAGCGAGACAGATATGAGAGTGAGCGAGCCAGACATGAGAGCAAGCCAGATATGTGAGCGAGCGAGCGAGACATGAGAGCAAGCGAGCGAGCCAGATATGAGAGCGAGCTAGCCAGATAAGCGAGTGAACCAGATAAGAGAGTGAGCCAGACAAGAGAGCAAGCAAGCGAGCCAGATATGAGAGCAAGCGAGCGAGCCAGATTTGAGAGCGAGCGAGCCAGATATGTGAGTGAACCAGATAAGAGAGCGAGCCAGACAAGAGAGCAAGCGAGCGAGCCAGATATGAGAGCAAGCGAGCGAGCCAGATATGAGAGCAAGGGAGCATTCCAGACAAGACAGCAAACGAGCGAGACAGATATGAGAGCGTGCCAGATAAGAGAGCGAATCAGACAAAAGAGCAAGCGAGCGAGACAGATATGAGAGCAAGAGAGCGAGCCAGAAATGAGAGCAAGCGAGCCAGATATGAGAGCAAGCGAGCAAGCCAGATATGAGAGCGTGCCAGATAAGAGAGCGAACCAGACAGGAGAGCAAGCGAGCGAGACAGATATGAGAGCGAGCGAGCCAGACATGAGAGCAAGCGAGCAAGCCAGATATGTGAGCAAGCGAGCCAGACATGAGAGCAAGCGAGCGAGCCAGATATGAAAGCGAGCGAGCCAGATATGAGAGCAAGTGAGCGAGCCAGATATTAGAGCAAGCGAGTGAGCCAGATATGCGAGCGAGCCATATAAGAGAGCGAGCCAGACAAGAGAGCAAGCGAGCGAGCCAGATATGAGAGCGAGTGAGCATGACATGAGAGCAAGCGAGTGAACCAGATATGAGAGCAAGCAAGCCAGACAATAGAGCAAACGAGCCAGATATGAGAGCGAGCCAGGCATGAGTAAGCGAGCAAGATATGAGAGCGAGCGAGCCAGATATGCGAGCGAGCGAGCCAGATATGAGAGTGAGCCAGACAAGAGAGCAAGCGAGCGAGCCAGATGTGAGAGCGAGCGAGCCAGATATGCGAGCGAGCCATAAAAGAGAGCGAGACTGACAAGAGAGCAAGCGAGCGAACCAGATAAGAGAGCAAGCGAGCAAGCCAGATATGAGAGCGAGCCAGATAAGAGAGCGAGCCAGACAAGAGAGCAAGCGAGCGAGCCAGATATGAGAGCAAGCGAGCCAGCCAGATGTGAGAGCAAGCGAGCCAGATATGCGAGCGAGCCAGATAAGAGAGCGAGCCAGACAAGAGAGCAAGCAAGTGAGCCAGATATGAGAGCAAGCGAGCGAGCCAGATATGAGAGCAAGCGAGCGAGCCAGATAAGAAAGCAAGCGAGCGATCCAGATATGCGAGCGAGCCAGACATGAGAGCGAGCGAGCCAGATATGAGAGCAAGCGAGGGAGCCAGAGATGAGAGCAAGCGAGCCAGCCAGATATGAGAGCGAGCGAGCCAGATAAGAGAGCAAACAAGACAAGAGAGCAAGCGAGCTAGACAGATATGAGAGCAAGCTAGCGAGCCAGATTTGAGAGCGAGCGAGCCAGATATGCGAGTGATCCAGATAAGAGAGCGAGCCAGACAAGAGAGCAAGCGAGCGAGCCAGATATGAGAGCAAGCGAGCGAGACAGATATGAGAGCAAGCGAGCAAGCCAGATATGAGAGTGTGCCAGATAAGAGAGCGAACCAGACAAGAGAGCAAGCGAGCGAGACAGACATGAGAGCGAGCGAGCCAAACATGAGAGCAAGCACGCAAGCCAGATATGTGAGCGAGCCAGCGAGACATGAGAGCAAGCGAGCGAGCCAGATATGAGAGCGAGCTAGCCAGATTTGCGAGCGAGCGAGCCAGATAAGGTAGCGAGCCAGACAAGAGCGCAAGCGAGCGAGCCAGATATAAGAGCAAGCGAGCGTGCCAGATATGAGAGCAAGCGAGTGAGCCAGATATGCGAGCGAGCGGGCCATATAAGAGAGCGAGCCAAACAAGAGAGCAAGCGAGTGAGCCAGATATGAGAGCGAGCGAGCCAGACATGGGAGCAAGCAAGCGAGCCAGATATGAGAGCAAGCGAGCCATGATTGAGAGTAAGCGAGCGAGCCAGATATGAGAGCGAGCGAGCCAGACATGAGAGCAAGCGAGCGAGCCAGATAGGAGAGAGAGCGAGCCAGACATGGGAGCAAGCGAGCGAGCCAGATATGAGAGCGAGCGAGCCAGACATGAGAGCAAGCGAGCGAGCCAGATATGAGAGCGAGCGAGCCAGATAAGAGAGCGAGCCAGACAAGAGAGCAAGCAAGTGAGCCAGATATGAGAGCAAGCGAGCGAGCCAGATTTGAGAGCGAGCAAGCCAGATATGTGAGTGAACCCGATAAGAGAGCGAGCCAGATAAGAGAGCAAGCGAGCGAGCCAGATATGAGAGCAAGTGAGTGAGCCAGATATGAGAGCAAGAGAGCATGCCAGACAAGACAGCAAGCGAGCGAGACAGATATGAGAGCAAGAGAGCAAGCCAGAAATGAGAGCAAGCGAGCAAGCCAGATGTGAGAGCGTGCCAGATAAGAGAGCGAACCAGACAAAAGAGCAAGCGAGCGAGCCAGATATGAGAGCGAGCGAGCCAGACAAGAGAGCGAGCCAGATATGAGAGCAAGCGAGCGAACCAGATATGAGAGCAAGCGAGCAAGCCAGATATGAGAGCGTGCCAGATAATAGAGCGAACCAGACAAGAGAGCAAGCGAGCGAGACAGACATGAGAGCGGGCGAGCCAGACATGAGAGCAAGCGAGCAAGCCAGATATGCGAGCGAGCGAGACATGAGAGCAAGCGAGCGAGCCAGATATGAGAGCGAGCGAGCCAGATATGCGAGTGAACCAGATAAGAGAGTGAGCCAGACAAGAGAGCAAGCAAGCAGGCCAGATATGAGAGCAAGCGAGCGAGCCAGATTTGAGAGCGAGCGAGCCAGATATGTGAGTGAACCAGATAAGAGAACGAGCCAGACAAGAGAGCAAGCGAGCGAGCCAGATATGAGAGCAAGCGAGCGAGCCAGATATGAGAGCAAGAGAGCATGCCAGACAAGACAGCAAGCGAGCGAGACAGATATGAGAGCAAGAGAGCGAGCCAGAAATGAGAGCAAGCGAGCAAGCCAGATATGAGAGCGTGCCAGATAAGAGAGCGAACCAGACAAAAGAGCAAGCGCGCGAGCCAGATATGAGAGCGAGCGAGCCAGACAAGAGAGCGAGCGAGCCAGCCAGATATGAGAGCGACCGAGCCAGACAAGATAGCAAGCGAGCCAGCCAGATATGAGAGCAAGCAAGCGAACCAGATATGAGAGCAAGCTAGCAAGTCAGATATGAGAGCGAGACAGATAAGAGAGCGAACCAGACAAGAGAGCAAGCGAGTGAGCCAAATATGAGGGCGAGCGAGCCAGATATGAGAGCAAGCGAGCCAGCCAGATGTGAGAGCTAGCGAGCAAGATATGCGAGCGAGCCAGATAAGAGAGCGTTCCAGATAAGAGAGCGAACCAGACAAGAGAGCAAGCGAGCGAGACAGATATGAGAGCGAGCGAGCCAGACAAGATAGCAAGCGAGCGGGCCAGATATGAGAGCAAGCGAGCGAGCCAGATATGAGAGCAAGCGAGCAAGACTGATATGAGAGCGTGCGAGATAAGAGAGCGAGCAAGACAAGAGAGCAAGCGAGCGAGCCAGATATGAGAGCAAGCGAGCGAGCCAGATATGAGAGCAAGCGAGCAAGCCTGATATGAGAGCGTTCCAGATAAGAGAGCAAAACCAGACAAGAGAGCAAGCGAGCAAGACAGATAAGAGAGCGAGCCAGACAAGAGAGCAAGCGAGCGAGCCAGATATGAGAGCAAGTGAGCCAGACATAAGAGCAAGCGAGCGAACCAGATATGAAAGCGAGCGAGCCAGGCATGAGAGCAAGCGAGCGAGCCAGATATGAGAGCGAGCGAGCCAGGCATCAGAGTAAGTGAGCGAGCCAGATATGAGAGCGAGCAAGCCAGACATGAGAGCGAGCGAGCCAGATATGCGAGCGAGCCAGATAAGAGAGCGAGCCAGACAAGTGAGCAAGCAGGCGAGTCAGATGTGAGAGCGAGCGAGCCAGATATGCGAGCGAGCCAAAAAAGAGAGCGAGACAGACAAGAGAGCAAGCGAGCGAGCCAGATATGAGAGCAAGCTAGCAAGCCATATATGAGAGCGAGCCAGATAAGAAAGCAAGCCAGACAAGAGAACAAGCGAGCGAGCCAGATATGAGAGGAAGCGAGCCAGTCAGATGTGAGAGCGAGCGAGCCAGATATGCGAGCGAGCCAGATAAGAGAGAAATCGAGCGAGCCAGATATGAGAGCAAGCGAGCAAGCCAGATATGAGAGCGAGCCAGATAAGAGAGCGAACTAGACAAGAGAGCAAGCGAGCGAGCCAGACATGAGAGCAAGCGAGCGAACCAGATATGAGAGCGAGTGAGCCAGACATGAGAGCAAGCGAGCGAGCCAGATATGAGAGCGAGCGAGCCAGATATGAGAGCAAGCCTGACAAGAGTGCAAGCGAGCGAGCCAGATATGCTAGCGAGCAAGCCAGATAAGAGAGCGAGCCAGACAAGAGAGCAAGCGAGCGAGCCAGATATGAGAGCAAGCGAGCGAGCCAGATGTGAGAGCGAGACAGATAAGTGAGCAAGCCAGACAAGAGAGCAAGCGAGCGAGCCAGATATGCTAGCGAGCAAGCCAGATAAGAGAGCGATCCAGACAAGAGAGCAAGCGAGCGAGCCAGATATGAGAGCAAGCGATCGAGCCAGATGTGAGAGCGAGACAGATAAGAGAGCCAGCCAGACAAGAGAGCAAGCGAGCGAGCCAGATATGAGAGTAAGAGAGCGAGCCAGATGTGAGAGCTAGCGAGCAAGATATGCGAGCGAGCAAGATAAGAGAGCGAGCAAGACAAGAGAGCAGAGAGCGAGCCAGATGTGAGAGCAAGCGAGCAAGCCAGATGTGAGAGAGAGCGAGGCTGATAAGAGAGCGAGCCAGACAATTAAGCAAGCGAGCGAGCGAGATATGAGAGCAAGCGAGCGATCCAGATATGCGAGCGAGCCAGACATGAGAGCGTGCCAGATAAGAGAGTGAACCAGACAAGAGAGCAAGCGAGCGAGACAGATATGAGAGCGAGCGAGCCAGACATGAGAGCAAGCGAGCAATCCAGATATGTGAGCGAGCGAGCCAGATATGAGAGCAAGCGAGCCAAACATGAGAGTAAACGAGCGAGCCAGATATGAAACGAGCTAGCCAGATTTGTGAGCGAGCGAGCAAGATAAGAGAGCGAGCCAGACAAGAGCGCAAGCGAGCGAGCCAGATATAAGAGCAAGCGAGCGAGCCTGAAATGAGAGCAAGCGAGTGAGCCAGATATGCGAGAGAGCGAACGATATAAGAGAGCGAGCCAGACAAGAGAGCAAGCGAGCGAGCCAGATATGAGAGCGAGCGAGCCAGACATGAAAGCAAGCGAGCGAGCCAGATATGAGAGCGAGCGAGCCAGGAATGAGAGTAAGCGAGCGAGCCAGATATGAGATTGAGCGAGCCAGACATGAGAGCAAGCGAGCGAGCCAGATATGAGAGCAAGCGAGCCAGACATGAGAGCAAGCGAGCGAGCCAGATATGAGAGTGAGCGAGCCAGATAAGAGAGCAAGCCAGACAAGAGAGCAAGCGAGCGAGCCAGATATGCTAGCAAGCAAGCCAGATAAGAGAGCGAGCCAGACAAGAGAGCAAGCGTTCGAGCCAGATATGAGAGCAAGAGAGCGAGCCAGATGTGAGAGCGAGACAGATAAGAGAGCGAGCCAGACAAGAGAGCAAGCGAGCCAGATATGAGAGCAAGCGAGTGAGCCAGATGTGAGAGCAAGCGAGCAAGCCAGATATGAGAGCGAGACAGATAAGAGAGCGAACCAGACAAGAGAGCAAGCGAGCGAGCCAGATATGAGAGCGAGCGAGCCAGACATGAGAGCAAGCGAGCGAGCCAGATATGAGAGCGAGCCAGACAAGATAGCAAGCAAGCGAGCCAGATATGAGAGCAAGTGAGTGAGACAGATATGAGAGCAAGCGAGCAAGCCAGATATGAGCGCGTTCCAGATAAGAGAGCGAGCCAGACAAGAGAGCAAGCGAGCGAGCCAGATATGAGAGCAAGTGAGCCTGACATGAGAGCAAGCGAGCGAACCAGATATGAAAGCGAGTGAGCCAGACATGAGAGCAAGCGAGCGAGCCAGGCATCAGAGTAAGTGAGCGAGCCAGATATGAGAGCGAGCGAGCCAGATATGAGAGCGAGCGAGCCAGATAAGAGAGCAAGCCAGACAAGAGAGCAAGCGAGCGAGCCAGATATGCTAGCGAGCAAGCCAGATAAGAGAGCGAGCCAGACAAGAGAGCAAGCGAGCGAGCCAGATATGAGAGCAAGCGAGCGAGCCAGATGTGAGAGCGAGACAGATAAGAGAGCGAGCCAGACAAGAGAGCAAGCGAGCCAGATATGAGAGCAAGCGAGCGAGCCAGATGTGAGAGCGAGCAAGCAAGATATGCGAGCGAGCCAGATAAGAGAGAGAGCCAGACAAGAGAGCAGCGAGCGACCCAGATATGAGAGCAAGCGAGCAAGCCAGATGTGAGAGAGAGCGAGGCAGATAAGAGAGCGAGCCAGACAATTAAGCAAGCGAGCGAGCCAGATATGAGAGCAAGTGAATGATCCAGATATGCGAGTGAGCCAGACATGAGAGCAAGCGAGCGAGCCAGATATGAGAGCAAGCGAGCAAGCCAGATATGAGAGCAAGTGAGCCAGACATGAGAGCAAGCGAGCGAACCAGATATGAAAGCGAGCGAGCCAGGCATGAGAGCAAGCGAGCGAGCCAGATATGAGAGCGAGCGAGCCTGACATGAGAGCAAGCGAGCGAGCCAGATATGAGAGCAAGCGAGCCAGCCAGATGTGAGAGCTAGCGAGCAAGATATGCGAGCGAGCCAGATAAGAGAGCGTTCCAGATAAGAGAGCGAACCAGACAAGAGAGCAAGCGAGCGAGACAGATATGAGAGCGAGCTAGACAAGATAGCAAGCGAGCGAGCCAGATATGAGAGCAAGCGAGCGAGCCAGATATGAGAGCAAGCGAGCAAGACTGATATGAGAGCGTGCGAGATAAGAGAGCGAGCAAGACAAGAGAGCAAGCGAGCGAGCCAGATATGAGAGCAAGCGAGCGAGCCAGATATGAGAGCAAGCGAGCAAGCCTGATATGAGAGCGTTCCAGATAAGAGAGCAAACCAGACAAGAGAGCAAGCGAGCAAGACAGATATGAGAGCGAGCGAGTCAGACAAGATAGCAAGCGAGCGAGCCAGATATGAGAGCAAGCGAGCGAGCCAGATATGAGAGCATGCCAGATAAGAGAGCGAGCCAGACAAGAGAGCAAGCGAGCAAGCCAGATATGAGAGCAAGTGAGCCAGACATGAGAGCAAGCGAGCGAACCAGATATGAAAGCGAGCGAGCCAGGCATGAGAGCAAGCGAGCGAGCCAGATATGAGAGCGAGCGAGCCTGACATGAGAGCAAGCGAGCGAGCCAGATATGTGAGCGAGCGAGACATGTGAGCAAGCGAGCGAGCCAGATATGAGAGCGAGCTAGCCAGATATGCGAGTGAACCAGATAAGAGAGCGAGCCAGACAAGAGAGCAAGCGAGCGAGCCAGATATAAGAGCAAGCGAGCGAGCCAGATTTGAGAGCAAGAGAGCATGCCAGACAAGACAGCAAGCGAGCGAGCCAGATATGAGAGCAAGAGAGCGAGCCAGAAATGAGAGCAAGCGAGCGAACCAGATATGAGAGCAAGCGAGCAAGCCAGATATGAGAGCGTGCCAGATAAGAGAGCGAACCAGACAAGAGAGCTAGCGAGCGAGACAGATATGAGAGTGAGCGAGCCAGACATGAGAGCAAGCCAGATATGTGAGCGAGCGAGCGAGACATGAGAGCAAGCGAGCGAGCCAGATATGAGAGCGAGCTAGCCAGATAAGCGAGTGAACCAGATAAGAGAGTGAGCCAGACAAGAGAGCAAGCAAGCGAGCCAGATATGAGAGCAAGCGAGCGAGCCAGATTTGAGAGCGAGCGAGCCAGATATGTGAGGAACCAGATATGAGAGCATTCCAGACAAGAGAGCAAACGAGCGAGACAGATATGAGAGCAAGAGAGCGAGCCAGAAATGAGAGCAAGCGAGTAAGCCAGATATGAGAGCGTGCCAGATAAGAGAGCGAATCAGACAAAAGAGCAAGCGAGCGAGCCAGATATGAGAGCAAGAGAGCGAGCCAGAAATGAGAGCAAGCGAGCCAGATATGAGAGCAAGCGAGCAAGCCAGATATGAGAGCGTGCCAGATAAGAGAGCGAACCAGACAGGAGAGCAAGCGAGCGAGACAGATATGAGAGCGAGCGAGCCAGACATGAGAGCAAGCGAGCAAGCCAGATATGTGAGCAAGCGAGCCAGACATGAGAGCAAGCGAGCGAGCCAGATATGAAAGCGAGCGAGCCAGATATGAGAGCAAGTGAGCGAGCCAGATATTAGAGCACGCGAGTGAGCCAGATATGCGAGCGAGCCATATAAGAGAGCGAGCCAGACAAGAGAGCAAGCGAGCGAGCCAGATATGAGAGCAAGCAAGCCAGACAATAGAGCAAGCGAGTGAGCCAGATATGAGAGCGAGCCAGGCATGAGTAAGCGAGCAAGATATGAGAGCGAGCGAGCCAGATATGCGAGCGAGCGAGCCAGATATGAGAGTGAGCCAGACAAGAGAGCAAGCGAGTGAGCCAGATGTGAGAGCGAGCGAGCCAGATATGCGAGCGAGCCATAAAAGAGAGCGAGACTGACAAGAGAGCAAGCGAGCGAACCAGATAAGAGAGCAAGCGAGCAAGCCAGATATGAGAGCGAGCCAGATAAGAGAGCGAGCCAGACAAGAGAGCAAGCGAGCGAGCCAGATATGAGAGCAAGTGAGCCAGCCAGATGTGAGAGCAAGCGAGCCAGATATGCGAGCGAGCCAGATAAGAGAGCGAGCCAGACAAGAGAGCAAGCAAGTGAGCCAGATATGAGAGCAAGCGAGCGAGCCAGATATGAGAGCAAGCGAGCGAGCAATATATGAAAGCAAGCGAGCGATCCAGATATGCGAGCGAGCCAGACATGAGAGCGAGCGAGCCAGATATGAGAGCAAGCGAGGGAGCCAGAGATGAGAGCAAGCGAGCCAGCCAGATATGAGAGCGAGCGAGCCAGATAAGAGAGCAAACAAGACAAGAGAGCAAGCGAGCTAGACAGATATGAGAGCAAGCTAGCGAGCCAGATTTGAGAGCGAGCGAGCCAGATATGCGAGTGATCCAGATAAGAGAGCGAGCCAGACAAGAGAGCAAGCGAGCGAGCCAGATATGAGAGCAAGCGAGCGAGACAGATATGAGAGCAAGCGAGCAAGCCAGATATGAGAGTGTGCCAGATAAGAGAGCGAACTAGACAAGAGAGCAAGCGAGCGAGACAGACATGAGAGCGGGCGAGCCAGACATGAGAGCAAGCGAGCAAGCCAGATATGTGAGCGAGCGAGCGAGACATGAGAGCAAGCGTGCGAGCCAGATATGAGAGCGAGCTAGCCAGATTTGCGAGCGAGCGAGCCAGATAAGATAGCGAGCCAGACAAGAGCGCAAGCGAGCGAGCCAGATATAAGAGCAAGCGAGCGAGCCAGATATGAGAGCAAGCGAGTGAGCCAGATATGCGAGCGAGCGGGCCATATAAGAGAGCGAGCCAAACAAGAGAGCAAGCGAGTGAGCCAGATATGAGAGCGAGCCAGACATGGGAGCAAGCGAGCGAGCCAGATATGAGAGCAAGCGAGCCAGGATTGAGAGTAAGCGAGCGAGCCAGATATGAGAGCGAGCGAGCAAGACATTAGAGCAAGCGAGCGAGCCAGATAGGAGAGAGAGCGAGCCAGACATGGGAGCAAGTGAGCGAGCCAGATATGAGAGCGAGCGAGCCAGACATGAGAGCAAGCGAGCGAGCCAGATATGAGAGCGAGCGAGCCAGGCATGAGAGCGAGCAAGTAAGATATGAGAGCGAGCGAGCCAGATATGCGAGTGAGCGAGCCAGATAAGAGAGCGAGCCAGACAAGAGAGCAAGCGAGCGAGCCAGATGTGAGAGCGAGCGAGCCAGCCAGATGTGAGAGCGAGCGAGCCAGATATGCGAGCGAGCCATAAAAGAGAGCGAGACAGACAAGAGAGCAAGCGAGCGAGCCAGATATGAGAGCAAGCTAGCAAGCCAGATATGAGAGCGAGCCAGATAAGAGAGCAAGCCAGACAAGAGAGCAAGCGAGCGAGCCAGATATGAGAGCAAGCGAGCCAGCCAGATGTGAGAGCGAGCGAGCCAGATATGCGAGCGAGCCAGATAAGAGAGCGAGCCAGACAAGAGAGCAAGCGAGCGAGCCAGATATGAGAGCAAGCGAGCAAGCCAGATATGAGAGCGAGCCAGATAAGAGAGTGAACCAGACAAGAGAGCAAGCGAGAAAGCCAGATATGAGAGCGAGCGAGCCAGACATGAGAGCGAGCGAGCCAGATATGAGAGCGAGCAAGACAGATAAGAGAGCAAGCCAGACAAGAGAGCAAGCGAGCCAGCCAGATATGAGAGCAAGCGAGCCAGCCAGATGTAAGAGCTAGCGAGCAAGATATGCGAGCGAGCCAGATAAGAGAGCGTTCCAGATAAGAGAGCGAACCAGACAAGAGAGCAAGCGAGCGAGACAGATATGAGAGCGAGCTAGACAAGATAGCAAGCGAGCGAGCCAGATATGAGAGCAAGCGAGCGAGCCAGATATGAGAGCAAGCGAGCAAGACTGATATGAGAGCGTGCGAGATAAGAGAGCGAGCAAGACAAGAGAGCAAGCGAGCGAGCCAGATATGAGAGCAAGCGAGCGAGCCAGATATGAGAGCAAGCGAGCAAGCCTGATATGAGAGCGTTCCAGATAAGAGAGCAAACCAGACAAGAGAGCAAGCGAGCAAGACAGATATGAGAGCGAGCGAGTCAGACAAGATAGCAAGCGAGCGAGCCAGATATGAGAGCAAGCGAGCGAGCCAGATATGAGAGCATGCCAGATAAGAGAGCGAGCCAGACAAGAGAGCAAGCGAGCAAGCCAGATATGAGAGCAAGTGAGCCAGACATGAGAGCAAGCGAGCGAACCAGATATGAAAGCGAGCGAGCCAGGCATGAGAGCAAGCGAGCGAGCCAGATATGAGAGCGAGCGAGCCTGACATGAGAGCAAGCGAGCGAGCCAGATATGTGAGCGAGCATGACATGTGAGCAAGCGAGCGAGCCAGATATGAGAGCGAGCTAGCCAGATATGCAAGTGAACCAGATAAGAGAGCGAGCCAGACAAGAGAGCAAGCGAGCGAGCCAGATATGAGAGCAAGCGAGCGAGCCAGATTTGAGAGCAAGAGAGCATGCCAGACAAGACAGCAAGCGAGCGAGCCAGATATGAGAGCAAGAGAGCGAGCCAGAAATGAGAGCAAGCGAGCGAACCAGATATGAGAGCAAGCGAGCAAGCCAGATATGAGAGCGTGCCAGATAAGAGAGCGAACCAGACAAGAGAGCTAGCGAGCGAGACAGATATGAGAGTGAGCGAGCCAGACATGAGAGCAAGCCAGATATGTGAGCGAGCGAGCGAGACATGAGAGCAAGCGAGCGAGCCAGATATGAGAGCGAGCTAGCCAGATAAGCGAGTGAACCAGATAAGAGAGTGAGCCAGACAAGAGAGCAAGCAAGCGAGCCAGATATGAGAGCAAGCGAGCGAGCCAGATTTGAGAGCGAGCGAGCCAGATATGTGAGTGAACCAGATAAGAGAGCGAGCCAGACAAGAGAGCAAGCGAGCGAGCCAGATATGAGAGCAAGCGAGCGAGCCAGATATGAGAGCAAGGGAGCATTCCAGACAAGAAAGCAAACGAGCGAGACAGATATGAGAGCGTGCCAGATAAGAGAGCGAATCAGACAAAAGAGCAAGCGAGCGAGACAGATATGAGAGCAAGAGAGCGAGCCAGAAATGAGAGCAAGCGAGCCAGATATGAGAGCAAGCGAGCAAGCCAGATATGAGAGCGTGCCAGATAAGAGAGCGAACCAGACAGGAGAGCAAGCGAGCGAGACAGATATGAGAGCGAGCGAGCCAGACATGAGAGCAAGCGAGCAAGCCAGATATGTGAGCAAGCGAGCCAGACATGAGAGCAAGCGAGCGAGCCAGATATGAAAGCGAGCGAGCCAGATATGAGAGCAAGTGAGCGAGCCAGATATTAGAGCAAGCGAGTGAGCCAGATATGCGAGCGAGCCATATAAGAGAGCGAGCCAGACAAGAGAGCAAGCGAGCGAGCCAGATATGAGAGCGAGTGAGCATGACATGAGAGCAAGCGAGTGAACCAGATATGAGAGCAAGCAAGCCAGACAATAGAGCAAACGAGCCAGATATGAGAGCGAGCCAGGCATGAGTAAGCGAGCAAGATATGAGAGCGAGCGAGCCAGATATGCGAGCGAGCGAGCCAGATATGAGAGTGAGCCAGACAAGAGAGCAAGCGAGCGAGCCAGATGTGAGAGCGAGCGAGCCAGATATGCGAGCGAGCCATAAAAGAGAGCGAGACTGACAAGAGAGCAAGCGAGCGAACCAGATAAGAGAGCAAGCGAGCAAGCCAGATATGAGAGCGAGCCAGATAAGAGAGCGAGCCAGACAAGAGAGCAAGCGAGCGAGCCAGATATGAGAGCAAGCGAGCCAGCCAGATGTGAGAGCAAGCGAGCCAGATATGCGAGCGAGCCAGATAAGAGAGCGAGCCAGACAAGAGAGCAAGCAAGTGAGCCAGATATGAGAGCAAGCGAGCGAGCCAGATATGAGAGCAAGCGAGCGAGCCAGATAAGAAAGCAAGCGAGCGATCCAGATATGCGAGCGAGCCAGACATGAGAGCGAGCGAGCCAGATATGAGAGCAAGCGAGGGAGCCAGAGATGAGAGCAAGCGAGCCAGCCAGATATGAGAGCGAGCGAGCCAGATAAGAGAGCAAACAAGACAAGAGAGCAAGCGAGCTAGACAGATATGAGAGCAAGCTAGCGAGCCAGATTTGAGAGCGAGCGAGCCAGATATGCGAGTGATCCAGATAAGAGAGCGAGCCAGACAAGAGAGCAAGCGAGCGAGCCAGATATGAGAGCAAGCGAGCGAGACAGATATGAGAGCAAGCGAGCAAGCCAGATATGAGAGTGTGCCAGATAAGAGAGCGAACCAGACAAGAGAGCAAGCGAGCGAGACAGACATGAGAGCGAGCGAGCCAAACATGAGAGCAAGCACGCAAGCCAGATATGTGAGCGAGCCAGCGAGACATGAGAGCAAGCGAGCGAGCCAGATATGAGAGCGAGCTAGCCAGATTTGCGAGCGAGTGAGCCAGATAAGGTAGCGAGCCAGACAAGAGCGCAAGCGAGCGAGCCAGATATAAGAGCAAGCGAGCGTGCCAGATATGAGAGCAAGCGAGTGAGCCAGATATGCGAGCGAGCGGGCCATATAAGAGAGCGAGCCAAACAAGAGAGCAAGCGAGTGAGCCAGATATGAGAGCGAGCGAGCCAGACATGGGAGCAAGCAAGCGAGCCAGATATGAGAGCAAGCGAGCCATGATTGAGAGTAAGCGAGCGAGCCAGATATGAGAGCGAGCGAGCCAGACATGAGAGCAAGCGAGCGAGCCAGATAGGAGAGAGAGCGAGCCAGACATGGGAGCAAGCGAGCGAGCCAGATATGAGAGCGAGCGAGCCAGACATGAGAGCAAGCGAGCGAGCCAGATATGAGAGCGAGCGAGCCAGATAAGAGAGCGAGCCAGACAAGAGAGCAAGCAAGTGAGCCAGATATGAGAGCAAGCGAGCGAGCCAGATTTGAGAGCGAGCAAGCCAGATATGTGAGTGAACCCGATAAGAGAGCGAGCCAGATAAGAGAGCAAGCGAGCGAGCCAGATATGAGAGCAAGTGAGTGAGCCAGATATGAGAGCAAGAGAGCATGCCAGACAAGACAGCAAGCGAGCGAGACAGATATGAGAGCAAGAGAGCAAGCCAGAAATGAGAGCAAGCGAGCAAGCCAGATGTGAGAGCGTGCCAGATAAGAGAGCGAACCAGACAAAAGAGCAAGCGAGCGAGCCAGATATGAGAGCGAGCGAGCCAGACAAGAGAGCGAGCCAGATATGAGAGCAAGCGAGCGAACCAGATATGAGAGCAAGCGAGCAAGCCAGATATGAGAGCGTGCCAGATAATAGAGCGAACCAGACAAGAGAGCAAGCGAGCGAGACAGACATGAGAGCGGGCGAGCCAGACATGAGAGCAAGCGAGCAAGCCAGATATGCGAGCGAGCGAGACATGAGAGCAAGCGAGCGAGCCAGATATGAGAGCGAGCGAGCCAGATATGCGAGTGAACCAGATAAGAGAGTGAGCCAGACAAGAGAGCAAGCAAGCAGGCCAGATATGAGAGCAAGCGAGCGAGCCAGATTTGAGAGCGAGCGAGCCAGATATGTGAGTGAACCAGATAAGAGAACGAGCCAGACAAGAGAGCAAGCGAGCGAGCCAGATATGAGAGCAAGCGAGCGAGCCAGATATGAGAGCAAGAGAGCATGCCAGACAAGACAGCAAGCGAGCGAGACAGATATGAGAGCAAGAGAGCGAGCCAGAAATGAGAGCAAGCGAGCAAGCCAGATATGAGAGCGTGCCAGATAAGAGAGCGAACCAGACAAAAGAGCAAGCGCGCGAGCCAGATATGAGAGCGAGCGAGCCAGACAAGAGAGCGAGCGAGCCAGCCAGATATGAGAGCGACCGAGCCAGACAAGATAGCAAGCGAGCCAGCCAGATATGAGAGCAAGCAAGCGAACCAGATATGAGAGCAAGCTAGCAAGTCAGATATGAGAGCGAGACAGATAAGAGAGCGAACCAGACAAGAGAGCAAGCGAGTGAGCCAAATATGAGGGCGAGCGAGCCAGATATGAGAGCAAGCGAGCCAGCCAGATGTGAGAGCTAGCGAGCAAGATATGCGAGCGAGCCAGATAAGAGAGCGTTCCAGATAAGAGAGCGAACCAGACAAGAGAGCAAGCGAGCGAGACAGATATGAGAGCGAGCGAGCCAGACAAGATAGCAAGCGAGCGGGCCAGATATGAGAGCAAGCGAGCGAGCCAGATATGAGAGCAAGCGAGCAAGACTGATATGAGAGCGTGCGAGATAAGAGAGCGAGCAAGACAAGAGAGCAAGCGAGCGAGCCAGATATGAGAGCAAGCGAGCGAGCCAGATATGAGAGCAAGCGAGCAAGCCTGATATGAGAGCGTTCCAGATAAGAGAGCAAAACCAGACAAGAGAGCAAGTGAGCAAGACAGATAAGAGAGCGAGCCAGACAAGAGAGCAAGCGAGCGAGCCAGATATGAGAGCAAGTGAGCCAGACATAAGAGCAAGCGAGCGAACCAGATATGAAAGCGAGCGAGCCAGGCATGAGAGCAAGCGAGCGAGCCAGATATGAGAGCGAGCGAGCCAGGCATCAGAGTAAGTGAGCGAGCCAGATATGAGAGCGAGCAAGCCAGACATGAGAGCGAGCGAGCCAGATATGCGAGCGAGCCAGATAAGAGAGCGAGCCAGACAAGTGAGCAAGCAGGCGAGTCAGATGTGAGAGCGAGCGAGCCAGATATGCGAGCGAGCCAAAAAAGAGAGCGAGACAGACAAGAGAGCAAGCGAGCGAGCCAGATATGAGAGCAAGCTAGCAAGCCAGATATGAGAGCGAGCCAGATAAGAAAGCAAGCCAGACAAGAGAACAAGCGAGCGAGCCAGATATGAGAGGAAGCGAGCCAGTCAGATGTGAGAGCGAGCGAGCCAGATATGCGAGCGAGCCAGATAAGAGAGAAATCGAGCGAGCCAGATATGAGAGCAAGCGAGCAAGCCAGATATGAGAGCGAGCCAGATAAGAGAGCGAACTAGACAAGAGAGCAAGCGAGCGAGCCAGACATGAGAGCAAGCGAGCGAACCAGATATGAGAGCGAGTGAGCCAGACATGAGAGCAAGCGAGCGAGCCAGATATGAGAGCGAGCGAGCCAGATATGAGAGCAAGCCTGACAAGAGTGCAAGCGAGCGAGCCAGATATGCTAGCGAGCAAGCCAGATAAGAGAGCGAGCCAGACAAGAGAGCAAGCGAGCGAGCCAGATATGAGAGCAAGCGAGCGAGCCAGATGTGAGAGCGAGACAGATAAGTGAGCAAGCCAGACAAGAGAGCAAGCGAGCGAGCCAGATATGCTAGCGAGCAAGCCAGATAAGAGAGCGATCCAGACAAGAGAGCAAGTGAGCGAGCCAGATATGAGAGCAAGCGATCGAGCCAGATGTGAGAGCGAGACAGATAAGAGAGCCAGCCAGACAAGAGAGCAAGCGAGCGAGCCAGATATGAGAGTAAGAGAGCGAGCCAGATGTGAGAGCTAGCGAGCAAGATATGCGAGCGAGCAAGATAAGAGAGCGAGCAAGACAAGAGAGCAGAGAGCGAGCCAGATGTGAGAGCAAGCGAGCAAGCCAGATGTGAGAGAGAGCGAGGCTGATAAGAGAGCGAGCCAGACAATTAAGCAAGCGAGCGAGCGAGATATGAGAGCAAGCGAGCGATCCAGATATGCGAGCGAGCCAGACATGAGAGCGTGCCAGATAAGAGAGTGAACCAGACAAGAGAGCAAGCGAGCGAGACAGATATGAGAGCGAGCGAGCCAGACATGAGAGCAAGCGAGCAATCCAGATATGTGAGCGAGCGAGCCAGATATGAGAGCAAGCGAGCCAAACATGAGAGTAAACGAGCGAGCCAGATATGAAACGAGCTAGCCAGATTTGTGAGCGAGCGAGCAAGATAAGAGAGCGAGCCAGACAAGAGCGCAAGCGAGCGAGCCAGATATAAGAGCAAGCGAGCGAGCCTGAAATGAGAGCAAGCGAGTGAGCCAGATATGCGAGAGAGCGAACGATATAAGAGAGCGAGCCAGACAAGAGAGCAAGCGAGCGAGCCAGATATGAGAGCGAGCGAGCCAGACATGAAAGCAAGCGAGCGAGCCAGATATGAGAGCGAGCGAGCCAGGAATGAGAGTAAGCGAGCGAGCCAGATATGAGATTGAGCGAGCCAGACATGAGAGCAAGCGAGCGAGCCAGATATGAGAGCAAGCGAGCCAGACATGAGAGCAAGCGAGCGAGCCAGATATGAGAGTGAGCGAGCCAGATAAGAGAGCAAGCCAGACAAGAGAGCAAGCGAGCGAGCCAGATATGCTAGCAAGCAAGCCAGATAAGAGAGCGAGCCAGACAAGAGAGCAAGCGTTCGAGCCAGATATGAGAGCAAGAGAGCGAGCCAGATGTGAGAGCGAGACAGATAAGAGAGCGAGCCAGACAAGAGAGCAAGCGAGCCAGATATGAGAGCAAGCGAGTGAGCCAGATGTGAGAGCAAGCGAGCAAGCCAGATATGAGAGCGAGACAGATAAGAGAGCGAACCAGACAAGAGAGCAAGCGAGCGAGCCAGATATGAGAGCGAGCGAGCCAGACATGAGAGCAAGCGAGCGAGCCAGATATGAGAGCGAGCCAGACAAGATAGCAAGCAAGCGAGCCAGATATGAGAGCAAGTGAGTGAGACAGATATGAGAGCAAGCGAGCAAGCCAGATATGAGCGCGTTCCAGATAAGAGAGCGAGCCAGACAAGAGAGCAAGCGAGCGAGCCAGATATGAGAGCAAGTGAGCCTGACATGAGAGCAAGCGAGCGAACCAGATATGAAAGCGAGTGAGCCAGACATGAGAGCAAGCGAGCGAGCCAGGCATCAGAGTAAGTGAGCGAGCCAGATATGAGAGCGAGCGAGCCAGATAAGAGAGCAAGCCAGACAAGAGAGCAAGCGAGCGAGCCAGATATGCTAGCGAGCAAGCCAGATAAGAGAGCGAGCCAGACAAGAGAGCAAGCGAGCGAGCCAGATATGAGAGCAAGCGAGCGAGCCAGATGTGAGAGCGAGACAGATAAGAGAGCGAGCCAGACAAGAGAGCAAGCGAGCCAGATATGAGAGCAAGCGAGCGAGCCAGATGTGAGAGCGAGCAAGCAAGATATGCGAGCGAGCCAGATAAGAGAGAGAGCCAGACAAGAGAGCAGCGAGCGAGCCAGATATGAGAGCAAGCGAGCAAGCCAGATGTGAGAGAGAGCGAGGCAGATAAGAGAGCGAGCCAGACAATTAAGCAAGCGATCGAGCCAGATATGAGAGCAAGCGAGCAATCCAGATATGAGAGCGAGCGAGCCAGCCAGATATGAGAGCGAGCCAGATAAGAGAGCGAGCAAGACAAGAGAGCAAGCGAGCTAGCCAGATATGAGAACAAGCGAGCGAGCCAGATTTGAAAGCGAGCAAGCCAGATGTGCGAGTGAACCAGATAAGAGAGCGAGCCAGACAAGAGAGCAAGCGAGCGAACCAGATATGAAAGCGAGCGAGCCAGACATGAGAGCGAGTGAGCCAGACATGAGAGCAAGCGAGCGAGCCAGATATGAGAGCGAGCGAGCCAGGCATCAGAGTAAGTGAGCGGGCCAGATATGAGAGCGAGCGAGCAAGCCAGATATGTGAGCGAGAGAGCCAGATAAGAGAGCGAGCCAGACAAGAGAGCAAGCGAGCGAGCCAGATGTGAGAGCGAGCGAGCCAGAAATGCGAGCGAGCCATAAAAGAGAGTGAGACAGACAAGAGAGGAAGCAAGCGAGCCAGATATGAGAACAAGCTAGCAAGCCAGATATGAGAGCGAGCCAGATAAGAGAGCGAGCCAGACAAGAGAGCAAGCGAGCGAGCCAGATATGAGAGCAAGCGAGCCAGCCAGATGTGAGAGCGAGCGAGCCAGATATGCGAGCGAGCCATATAAGAGAGCGAGCCAGACAAGAGAGCAAGCGAGCGAGCCAGATATGAGAGCAAGCGAGCAAGCCAGATATGAGAGCGAGCCAGATAAGAGAGCGAACCAGACAAGAGAGCAAGCGAGAAAGAAAGATATGAGAGCAAGCGAGCGAGCCAGATATGAGAGCGAGCGAGCCAGATAAGAGAGCATGGCAGACAAGAGAGCAAGCGAGCGAGCCAGATATGCGATCGAGCCATACATGAGAGCGAGCGAGCCAGATATGAGAGCAAGCGAGCGAGCCAGATATGAGAGCAAGCGAGCCAGCCAGATATGAGAGCGAGCCAGATAAGAGAACGAACAAGACAAGAGAGCAAGCGAGCTAGCCAGATATGAGAGCAAGCGAGCGAGCCAGATTTGAGAGCGAGCAAGCCAGATATGCGAGTGAACCAGATAAGAGAGCGAGCCAGACAAGAGAGCAAGCGAGCAAGCCAGATATGAGAGCAAGCGAGCAAGCCAGATATTAGAGCGTTCCAGATAAGAGAGCGAACCAGACAAGAGAGCAAGCGAGCGAGACAGATATGAGAGCGAGCGAGCCAGACATGAGAGCAAGCGAGCAAGCCAGATATGCGAGCGAGCGTGCCAGATAAGAGAACGAACCAGACAAGAGAGCAAGCGAGCGAGACAGATATGAGAGCGAGCGAGCCAGACATGAGAGCAAGCGAGCAAGCCAGATATGTGAGCAAGCGAGCCAGATATGAGAGGAAGCGAGCCAAACATGAGAGCAAGCGAGCGAGCCAGATATGAGAGCGAGCTAGCCAGATTTGTGAGCGAGCAAGCCAGATAAGAGAGCGAGCCAGACAAGAGCGCAAGCGAGCGAGATAGATATAAGAGCAAGCGAGCGAGCCAGATATGAGAGCAAGCGAGTGAGCCAGATATGCGAGCGAGCCATATAAGATAGCAGGCCAGACAAGAGAGCAAGCGAGCGAGCCAGATGTGAGAGCAAGCGAGCGAGCCAGATATGAGAGCAAGCGAGCCAGGAATGAGAGTAAGCGAGCGAACCAGATATGAAAGCGAGCGAGCCAGACATGAGAGCATGCGAGCGAGCCAGATATGAGAGCGAGCGAGCCAGATAAGAGAGCATGGCAGACAAGAGAGCAAGCGAGCGAGCCAGATATGCGATCGAGCCATACATGAGAGCGAGCGAGCCAGATATGAGAGCAAGCGAGCGAGCCAGATATGAGAGCAAGCGAGCCAGCCAGATATGAGAGCAAGCCAGTTAAGAGAACGAACAAGACAAGAGAGCAAGCGAGCTAGCCAGATATGAGAGCAAGCGAGCGAGCCAGATTTGAGAGCGAGCAAGCCAGATATGCGAGTGAACCAGATAAGAGAGCGAGCCAGACAAGAGAGCAAGCGAGCAAGCAAGATATGAGAGCAAGCGAGCAAGCCAGATATGAGAGCAAGCGAGCAAGCCAGATATGAGAGCGTTCCAGATAAGAGAGAGAACCAGACAAGAGCAAGCGAGCGAGACAGATATGAGAGCGAGCGAGCCAGACAAAATAGCAAGCAAGCGAGCCAGATATGAGAGCGAGCGAGCCAGACATGAGAGCAAGCGAGCAAGCCAGATATGCGAGCGAGCGTGCCAGATAAGAGAGCGAACCAGACAAGAGAGCAAGCGAGCGAGACAGATATGAGAGCGAGCGAGCCAGACATGAGAGCAAGCGAGCAAGCCAGATATGTGAGCAAGCGAGCCAGATATGAGAGGAAGCGAGCCAAACATGAGAGCAAGCGAGCGAGCCAGATATGAGAGCGAGCTAGCCAGATTTGCGAGCGAGCAAGCCAGATAAGAGAGCGAGCCAGACAAGAGCGCAAGCGAGCGAGCTAGATATAAGAGCAAGCGAGCGAGCCAGATATGAGAGCAAGCGAGTGAGCCAGATATGCGAGCGAGCGAGCCATATAAGATAGCAGGCCAGACAAGAGAGCAAGCGAGCGAGCCAGATATGAGAGCGAGCGAGCCAGATATGAGAGCAAGCAAGCGAGCCAGATATGAGAGCAAGCGAGCCAGGAATGAGAGTAAGCAAGCGAACCAGATATGAGAGCGAGCGAGCCAGACATGAGAGCATGCGAGCGAGCCAGATATGAGAGAGAGCGAGCCAGACAAGAGAGCAAGTGAACGAGACAGATATGAGACCGAGCGAGCCAGACAAGATAGCAAGCGAGCCAGATATGAGAGCAAGCGAGCGAGCCAGATATGAGAGCAAGCGAGCAAGCCAGATATGAGAGCGTGCCAGATAAGAGAACGAGCCAGACAAGAGAGTAAGCGAGCGAGCCAGATATGAGAGCGAGTGAGCCAGACATGAGAGCAAGCGAGCGAACCAGATATGAAAGCGAGCGAGCCAGACATGAGAGCAAGCGAGCGAGCCAGATATGAGAGCGAGCGAGCCAGGCATCAGAGTAAGTGAGCGAGTTGGATATGAGAGCGAGCGAGCCAGACATGAGAGCAAGTGAGCGAGCCAGATATGAGAGCGAGCGAGCCAGACATGAGAGCAAGGGAGCGTGCCAGATATGAGAGCGAGCGAGCCAGATAAGAGAGCAAGCCAGACAAGAGAGCAAGCGAGCGAGCCAGATGTGAGAGCGAGCCAGATAAGAGAGCGAACCAGACAAGAGAGCAAGCGAGAAAGCCAGATATGAGAGCGAGCGAACCAAACATGAGAGCAAGCGAACGAGCCAGATATGAGAGCGAGTGAGCCAGATAAGAGAGCAAGGCAGACAAGAGAGCAAGCGAGCGAGCCAGATATGCTAGCGAGCAAGCCAGATATGAGAGCAAGCGAGCGAGCCAGATGTGAGAGCGAGACAGATAAGAGAGCGAGCCAGACAAGAGAGCAAGCGAGCGAGCCAGATATGAGAGCAAGCGAGCGAGCCAGATGTGAGAGCGAGCGAGCAAGATATGCGAGCGAGCCAGATAAGAGAGAGAGCCAGACAAGAGAGCAGCGAGCGAGCCAGATATGAGAGCAAGCGAGCAAGCCAGATGTGAGAGAGAGCGAGGCAGATAAGAGAGCAAGCCAGACAATTAAGCAAGCGAGCGAGCCAGATATGAGAGCAAGCGAGCCATCCAGATATGCGATCGAGCCATACATGAGAGCGAGTGAGCCAGATATGAGAGCAAGCCAGCCAGATATGAGAGCAAGCGAGCCAGCCAGATATGAGAGCGAGCCAGATAAGAGAGCGAGCAAGACAAGAGAGCAAGCGAGCTAGCCAGATATGAGAGCAAGCGAGCGAGCCAGATTTGAGAGCGAGCAAGCCAGATATGCCAGGGAACCAGATAAGAGAGCAAGCCAGACAAGAGAGCAAGCGAGCAAGCCAGATATGAGAGCAAGTGAGCGAGACAGATATGAGAGCAAGCGAGCAAGCCAGATAGGAGAGCAAGTGAGCCAGACATGAGAGCAAGCGAGCGAACCAGATATGAAAGTGAGCGAGCCAGACATGAGAGCAAGCGAGCGAGCCAGATATGAGAGCGAGCGAGCCAGGCATCAGAGTAAGTGAGCGAGCCAGATATGAGAGCGAGCAAGCCAGACATGAGAGCGAGCCAGATATGCGAGCGAGCGAGCCAGATAAGAGAGCGAGCCAGACAAGAGAGCAAGCGAGCGAGCCAGATGTGAGAGCGAGCGAGCCAGATATGCGAGCGAGCCATAAAAGAGAGCGACACAGACAAGAGAGCAAGCGAGCGAGCCAGATATGAGAGCAAGCTAGCAAGCCAGATAAGAGAGCGAGCCAGATAAGAGAGCAAGCCAGACAAGAGAACAAGCGAGCGAGCCAGATATGAGAGCAAGTGAGCCAGTCAGATGTGAGAGCGAGCGAGCCAGATGTGCGAGCGAGCCAGATAAGAGAGAAATCGAGCGAGTCAGATATGAGAGCAATCGAGCAAGACAGATATGAGAGCGAGCCAGATAAGAGAGCGAACCAGACAAGAGAGCAAGCGAGCGAGCCAGACATGAGAACAAGCGAGCGAACCAGATATGAGAGAGAGAAAGCCAGACATGAGAGCAAGCGAGCGAGCCAGATATGAGAACGAGCGAGCCAGATAAGAGAGCAAGCCTGACAAGAGTTCAAGCGAGCGAGCCAGATATGCTAGCGAGCAAGCCAGATAAGAGAGCGAGCCAGACAAGAGAGCAAGCGAGCGAGCCAGATATGAGAGCAAGCGAGCGAGCCAGATGTGAGAGCGAGACAGATAAGTGCGCAAGCCAGACAAGAGAGCAAGCGAGCGAGCCAGATATGCTAGCGAGCAAGCCAAATAAGAGAGCGATCCAGACAAGAGAGCAAGCGAGCGAGCCAGATATGAGAGCAAGCGATCGAACCAGATGTGAGAGCGAGACAGATAAGAGAGCCAGCCAGACAAGAGAGCAAGCGAGCGAGCCAGATATGAGAGTAAGAGAGCGAGCCAGATGTGAGAGCTAGGGAGCAAGATATGCGAGCGATCAAGATAAGAGAGCGAGCCAGACAAGAGACCAGAGAGCAAGCCAGATATGAGAGCAAGCGAGCAAGCCAGATGTGAGAGAGAGCGAGGCTGATAAGAGAGAGAGCCAGACAATTAAGCAAGCGAGCCAGATATGAGAGCAAGCGAGCGATCCAGATATGCGAGCGAGCCAGACATGAGAGCGAGCGAGCCAGATATGAGAGGAAGCGAGCGAGCCAGATATGAGAGCAAGCGAGCCAGCCAGATATGAGAGCGAGCGAGCCAGATAAGAGAGCGAGCAAGACAAGAGAGCAAGCGAGCTAGCCAGATATGAGAGCAAGCGAGCGAGCCAGATTAGAGAGCGAGCGAGCCAGATTTGCGAGTGAACCAGATAAGAGAGCGAGCCAGACAAGAGAGCAAGCGAGCGAGACAGATATGAGAGCGAGCGAGCCAGACATGAGAGCAAGCGAGCGAGCCAGATATGAGAGCGAGCGAGCCAGATATGAGAGCAAGCCAGACAAGAGAGCAAGCGAGCGAGCCAGATATGAGAGCAAGCGAGCGAGCCAGATGTGAGAGCGAGACAGATAAGAGAGCGAGCCAGACAAGAGAGCAAGCGAGCGAGCCAGATATGAGAGCAAGCGAGCGAGCCAGATGTGAGAGCGAGCGAGCAAGATATGCGAGCGAGCCAGACATGAGAGCAAGCGAGCGAGCCAGATATGAGAGCGAGCGAGCCAGACATGAGAGCAAGCGAGCGAGCCAGATATGAGAGCGAGCGAGCCAGATATGAGAGCAAGCCAGACAAGAGAGCAAGCGAGCGAGCCAGATATGAGAGCAAGCGAGCGAGCCAGATGTGAGAGCGAGACAGATAAGAGAGCGAGCCAGACAAGAGAGCAAGCGAGCGAGCCAGATATGAGAGCAAGCGAGCGAGCCAGATGTGAGAGCGAGCGAGCAAGATATGCGAGCGAGCCAGATGTGAGAGCGAGCCAGACTAGAGAGCAGCGAGCAAGCCAGATATGAGAGCAAGCGAGCAAGCCAGATGTGAGAGAGAGCGAGGCAGATAAGAGAGCGAGCCAGACAATCAAGAAAACGAGCGAGCCAGATATGAGAGCAAGCGAGCGAGCCAGATATGAGAGCAAGCGAGCCAGCCAGATATGAGAGCGAGCGAGCCAGATAAGAGAGCGAGCAAGACAAGAGAGCAAGCGAGCTAGCCAGATATAAGAGCAAGCGAGCGAGCCAGATTTGAGAGCGAGCGAGCCAGATATGCCAGTGAACCAGATAAGAGAGCGAGCAAGACAAGAGAGCAAGCGAGCGAGCCAGATATGAGAGCGAGCGAGACAGATATGAGAGCAAGTGAGCAAGCCAGATATGAGAGCGAGCCAGATAAGAGAGCGAACCAGACAAGAGAGCAAGCAAGCGAGACAGATATGAGAGCGAGCAAGCCAGACATGAGAGCGAGCGAGCCAGATATGAGAGCGAGCGAGCCAGGCATGAGAGTAAGTGAGCAAGCCAGATATGAGAGCGAGCGAGCAAGATATGAGAGCGAGCGAGCCAGATATGCGAGCGAGCCAGATAAGAGAGCGAGCCAGACAAGAGAGCAAGCGAGCGAGCCAAATGTGAGAGCAAGCGAGCCAGCTATGGGAGTGAGCCATAAAAGAGAGCGAGACAGACAAGAGAGCAAGCGAGCGAGCCAGATATGAGAGCAAGCTAGCAAGCCAGATATGAGAGCGAGCCAGATAAGAGAGCGAGCCAGACAAGAGAGCAAGCAAGCGAGCCAGATATGAGAGCAAGCGAGCCAGCCAGATGTGAGAGCTAGTGAGCCATATATGCGAGCGAGCCAGATAAGAGAGCGAGCATGACAAGAGAGCAAGCGAGCGAGCCAGATGTGAGAGCGAGCGAGCCAGATATGCGAGCGAGCCATAAAAGAGAGCGAGACAGACAAGAGAGCAAGCGAGCGAGCCAGATATGAGAGCAAGCGAGCGAGCCAGATATGAGAGCAAGCGATCAAGCCAGATATGAGACCGAGCCAGATAAGAGAGCGAACCAGACAAGAGAGCAAGCGAGCGAGCAAGATAAGAGAGCGAACGAGCCAGACATGAGAGCAAGCGAGCGATCCAGATATGAGAGCGAGCCAGACATGAGAGCAAGCGAGCGAGCCAGATAAGAGAGCAAGCCACACAAGAGAGCAAGCGAGCCAGATATGAGAGCAAGCGAGCGAGCCAGATGTGAGAGCGAGACAGATAAGAGAGCGAGTCAGACAAGAGAGCAAGCGAGCTAGCCAGATATGAGAACAAGAGAGCGAGCCAGATGTGAGAGCTAGCGAGCAAGATATGCGAGCCAGCCAGATAAGAGAGCGAGCCAGACAAGAGAGCAGCGAGAGAGCCAGATATTAGAGCAAGCGAGCAAGCCAGATGTGAGAGAGAGCGAGGCAGATAAGAGAGCGAGCCAGACATGTGAGCGAGCGAGCCAGATATGAGAGCAAGCGAGCGAGCCAGATATGAGAGCAAGCGAGCCAGCCAGATATGAGAGCGAGCGAGCCAGATAAGAGAGCGAGCAAGACAAGAGAGCAAGCAAGCTAGCCAGATATAAGAGCAAGCGAGCGAGCCAGATTTGAGAGCGAGCGAGTCAGATATGCCAGTGAACCAGATAAGAGAGCGAGCAAGACAAGAGAGCAAGCAAGCGAGACAGATATGAGAGCAAGTGAGCAAGCCAGATATGAGAGCGAGCCAGATAAGAGAGCGAACCAGACAAGAGAGCAAGCGAGCGAGACAGATATGAGAGCGAGCGAGCCAGACATGAGAGCAAGCGAGCAAGCCAGATATGTGAGCGAGCCAGATATGAGAGCAAGCGAGCCAAACATGAGAGCAAGCGAGCGAGCCAGATATGAGAGCGAGCTAGCCAGATTTGCGAGCGAGCCAGATAAGAGAGCAAAGCAGACAAGAGCGCAAGCGAGCGAGCCAGATATGAGAGCATGCGAGCGTGACAAGAGAGCAAGCGAGCGAGCCAGATATGAGAGCGAGTGAGCCAGACATGAGAGCAAGCGAGCGAGCCAGATATGAGAGCGAGCTAGCCAGATTTGCGAGCGAGCCAGATAAGAGAGCAAGCCAGACATGCGAGCGAGCCATATAAGAGTGCGAGCCAGACAAGAGAGCAAGCGAGCGAGCCAGATATGAGAGCGAGTGAGCCAGACATGAGAGCAAGCGAGCGAACCAAATATGAGAGCAAGCGAGCAAGCTAGATGTGAGAGCAAGCGAGCGAGCCAGATGTGAGAGCGAGACAGATAAGAGAGCGAGCCAGACAAGAGAGCAAGTGAGCGAGCCAGATATGAGAGCAAGAGAGCGAGCCAGATGTGAGAGCTAGCGAGCAAGATATGCGAGCGAGCCAGATAAGAGAGCGAGCCAGACAAGAGAGCAGCGAGCGAGCCAGATATGAGAGCAAGCGAGCAAGCCAGATGTGAGAGAGAGCGAGGCAGATAAGAGAGCGAGCCAGACAATTAAGCAAGCGAGCGAGCCAGATATGAGAGCAAGTTAACGATCCAGATATGCGAGTGAGCCAGACATGAGAGCAAGCGAGCGAGCCAGATATGAGAGCAAGCGAGCCAGCCAGATATGAGAGCGAGCGAGCCAGATAAGAGAGCGAGCAAGACAAGAGAGCAAGCGAGCTAGCCAGATATGAGAGCAAGCGAGCGAGCCAGATTTGTAAGTGAGCGAGCCAGATATGTGAGTGAACCAGATAAGAGAGCGAGCCAGACAAGAGAGCAAGCGAGCGAGCCAGATATGAGAGCGAGCGAGCCAGATATGAGAGCAAGCGAGTGAGCCAGATATGAGAGCAAGCGAGCGAGCCACATGTGAGAGCAAGACTGATAAGAGAGCGAGCCAGACAAGAGAGCAAGCGAGCGAGCCAGATATGAGAGCAAGCGAGCGAGCCAGATGTGAGAGCGAGCGAGCAAGATATGCGAGCGAGCCAGATAAGAGAGCAAGCCAGACTAGAGAGCAGCGAGTGAGCCAGATATGAGAGCAAGCGAGCAAGCCAGATGTGAGAGAGAGCGAGGCAGATAAGAGAGCGAGCCAGACAATTAAGCAAGCGAGCGAGCCAGATATGAGAGCAAGCGAGCGATCCAGATATGCGAGCGAGCCAGACATGAGAGCGAGCAAGCCACATATGAGAGCAAGCGAGCGAGTCAGATATTAGAGCAAGCGAGCCAGCCAGATATGAGAGCGAGCGAGCCAGATAAGAGAGCGAGCCAAACAAGAGAGCAAGCGAGCGAGCCAGATATGAGAGCGAGCGAGCCAGACATGAGAGCAAGCGAGCGAGCCAGATATGTGAGCGAGCGAGCCAGACATGAGAGCAAGCGAGCGAGCCAGATATGAGAGCTAGCGAGCCAGATAAGAGAGCAAGCCAGACAAGAGAGCAAGCGAGCGAGCCAGATATGCTAGCGAGCAAGCCAGATAAGAGAGCCAGACAGATATGAGAGCAAGCAAGCGAGCCAGATGTGAGAGCAAGCGAGTGAGCCAGATGTGAGAGCAAGCGAGCAAGTCAGATATAAGAGCGAGACAGATAAGAGAGCGAGCCAGACAAGAGAGCAAGTGAGCGAGCCAGATATGAGAGCAAGCGAGTGAGCCAGATGTGAGAGCAAGCGAGCAAGTCAGATATGAGAGCGAGACAGATAAGAGAGCGAACCAGACAAGAGAGCATGCGAGCGAGCCAGATATGAGAGCGAGCGAGCAAGACATGAGAGCAAGCGAGCGAGCCAGATATGAGAGCGAGCGAGCCAGGCATGAGAGTAAGTGAGCGAGCCAGATATGAGAGCGAGCGAGCAAGATATGAGAGCGAGCGAGCCAGATATGCGAGAGAGCCAGATAAAAGAGCGAGCCAGACAAGAGAGCAAGCAAGCGAGCCAGATATGAGAGCAAGCGAGCCAGCCAGATGTGAGAGCGAGTGAGCCATATATGCGAGCGAGCCAGATAAGAGAGCGAGCCAGACAAGAGAGCAAGCGAGAGAGCCAGATGTGAGAGCGAGCGAGCCAGATATGCGAGCGAGCCATAAAAGAGAGTGAGACAGACAAGAGAGCAAGCGAGCGAGCCAGATATGAGAGCAAGCTAGCAAGTCAGATATGAGACCGAGCCAGATAAGAGAGCGAGCAAGATAAGAGAGCGAGCGAGCCAGACATGAGAGCAAGCGAGCCATCCAGATATGAGAGCAAGCGAGCCAGACATGAGAGCAAGCGAGCGAGCCAGATATGAGAGCGAGCGAGCCAGATAAGAAAGCAAGCCACACAAGAGAGCAAGCGAGCCAGATATGAGAGCAAGCGAGCGAGCCAGATGTGAGAGCGAGTCAGACAAGAGAGCAAGCGAGCGAGCCAGATATGAGAACAAGAGAGCGAGCCAGATGTGAGAGCTAGCGAGCAAGATATGCGACCCAGCCAGATAAGAGAGCGAGCCAGACAAGAGAGCAGCGAGCGAGCCAGATATTAGAGCAAGCCAGATGTGAGAGAGAGCGAGGCAGATAAGAGAGCGAGCCAGACAATTAAGCAAGCGAGCGAGACAGATATGCGAGCGAGCCAGACATGAGAGCGAGCGAGCCAGATATGAGAGCAAGCGAGCGAGCCAGATATGAGAGCAAGCGAGCCAGCCAGATATGAGAGCGAGCGAGCTAGATAAGAGAGCGAGCAAGACAAGAGAGCAAGCGAGCTAGCCAGATATAAGAGCAAGCGAGCAAGCCAGATTTGAGAGCGAGCGAGCCAGATATGCCAGTGAACCAGATAAGAGAGCGAGCAAGACAAGAGAGCAAGCGAGCGAGCCAGATATGAAAGCGAGCGAGCGAGACAGATATGAGAGCAAGTGAGCAAGCCAGATATGAGAGCGAGCCAGATAAGAAAGTGAACCAGACAAGAGAGCAAGCGAGCGAGACAGATATGAGAGCGAGCGAGCCAGACATAAGAGCAAGCGAGCAAGCCAGACATGTGAGCGAGCGAGCCAGATATGAGAGCAAGCGAGCGAGCCAGATATGAGAGCGAGCGAGCCAGATATGAGAGCAAGCGAGCGAGCCAGATATGAGAGCGAGCTAGCCAGATATGCAAGCGAGCCAGATAAGAGAGTGAGCCAGACAAGAGAGAAAACGAGCTAGCCAGATATGAGAACAAGCGAGCAAACCAGATTTGAGAGCAAGCGAGCCAGATATGCGAGCGAGCCAGATATGCGAGCGAGCCAGATAAGAGAGCGAGCCAAACAAGAGAGCAAGCGAGCGAGCCAGATATGAGAGCAAACGAGCAAGACAGATATGAGTGCAAGCGAGCAAGCCAGATATGAGAGCGAGCCAGATAAGAGAGCGAACCAGACAAGAGAGCAAGCGAGCGAGACAGATATGTGAGCGAGCGATTCAGATATGAGAGCAAGCGAGCCAGACATGAGAGCAAGCGAGCAAGACAGATATGAGAGCGAGCTAGCCAGTTATGCAAGCGAGCGAGCCAGATAAGAGAGTGAACCAGACAAGAGCGCAAGCGAGCGAGCCAGATATGAGAGCAAGCGAGTGAGCCAGATATGCGAGCGAGCCATTTAAGAGAGCGAGCCAGACAAGAGAGCAATCGAGCGAGCCAGATATGAGAGTGAGTGAGCAAGAAATCAGAGCAAGCGAGCGAACCAGATCTGAGAGCGAGCGAGCCAGACATGAGAGCAAGCGAGCGAGCCAGATATGAGAGCGAGCGAGCCAGACATGAGTTGAAGCGAGCGAGCCAGATATGAGAGTGAGCGAGCCAGACATGAGAGCAAGCGAGCGAGCCAGATATGAGAGCGAGCGAGCCAGACATGAGAGCAAGCGAGCGAGCCAGATATGAGAGTGAGCGAGCCAGACATGAGCGCAAGCGAGCGAGCCAGATATGAGAGCAAGCGAGTAATCCAGATATGCGAGCGAGCCAGACAAGAGAGCAAGCGAGCGAGCCAGATATGAGAGCAAGCGAGCGAGCCAGATGTGAGAGCGAGCTAGCCAGATATGCGAGCGAGCCAGATAAGAGAGTGAGCCAGGCAAGAGAGAAAACGAGCTAGCCAGATATGACAACAAGCGAGCAAAACAGATGTGAGAGCAAGCGAGCCAGATATGCGAGCGAGCCAGATATGCGAGCGAGCCTGTTATGGACATGAAAATGACATACATTTTATTTGCTATATTTTGTGATTCTAGTCCTAGAAGGCCGCATGGAGTTTAGACAAAAGAAAAGATGGAGGATCATCTTTATAGTAGGGGGTCTCCAAGGCATGCTTACAGGGGCTTTTGTAACATTAGACAGACCACCTGGGGGCTGGCTGGGGGGCAGAGAACATCTAATAAAAAGGCCATTCAAAGGGGGCAAGGGGCTCTCTTTCTATTGCGGGGCTGGATACCAACACACCTGGCCATTCAACTTCCTGTTTGGCCTGAATCCTGAAACAAAGGACTGCAGCCTACTCCCATGCCTGTCTTTGTTGCTCATACTTGCTGTAAAGGGTCCCTGAAGCTAAGTATTTTAGTATTATATTCTCTGTGTGTTTCATTTAGTATAGTTGTATCTTTTAAGGAAAATCCACACATATAGCCAATTATAGGATTTCTACTATAAATGTAGTATATGTGTTTCCTTACATTGCGGATTTAAACTTCTAGGTATTAGCAATATCTTTTCTCTTCTCTCTCTCTTTTAGAGTGTGTTTAGTTTACAACTGTGTATTAAACATCGTTATTTTCTGCCAGTGTTTGGATGTGTAGTGTTGATTTGTGCATTGGATATTAGGATATAACTCTTCCAAAATTCCTAAATAGGTTGGTCTGTGGGGTGTTTATGAATGCATTTGGTCTCCGGTAGTACTGCTCAGTTAAGTGTCTATGCACCTGGTCTGTGAATATATTGTATTCACAACACCGCACGGTGGCAGCCATTTTTGTCGGACATTTTGTGTCCCAGATGCATGGTCTGCAGATTTTAACTGGTCGTGTGACCCTTGGAGCCAGAGATAATTCAACCCCAGAGCCACGAACCACAACAGAGCCAGATAAGAGAGCGAGCCAGACAAGAGAGCAAGCGAGCGAGCCAGATATGAGAGCAGGCGAGCGAGACAGATATGAGTGCAAGCGAGCAAGCCAGATATGAGAGCGAGCCAGATAAGAGAGCGAACCAGACAAGAGAGCAAGCGAGCGAGACAGATATGTGAGCAAGCGATCCAGATATGAGAGCGAGCGAGCCAGACATGAGAGCAAGCGAGCGAGACAGATATGAGAGCGAGCTAGCCAGATATGCAAGCGAGCGAGCCAGATAAGAGAGCGAGCCAGACAAGAGCGCAAGCGAGCGAGCCAGTTATGAGAGCAAGCGAGCGAGCCAGATGTGAGAGCGAGCGAGCCAGATATGCGAGCGAGCCAAATAAGAGAGCGAGCCAGACAAGAGAGCAAGCGAGCGAGCCAGATATGAGAGCAAGCGAGCGAGACAGATATGAGAGCAAGCGAGCGAGGCAGATATGAGAGCGAGCTAGCCAGATATGCGAGCGAGCCAAATAAGAGAGCGAGCCAGATATGAGAGCAAGCGAGCGAGACAGATATGAGAGCAAGCGAGCGAGCCAGATGTGAGAGTGAGCGAGCCAGATATGCGAGCGAGCCAAATAAGAGAGCGAGCCAGACAAGAGAGCAGGCGAGCGAGCCAGATATGAGAGCAAGCGAGCGAGCCAGATATGAGAGCGAGCGAGCCAGATATGAGAGCGAGCTAGCCAGATATGCAAGCGAGCCAGATAAGAGAGTGAGCCAGACAAGAGAGAAAACGAGCTAGCCAGATGTGAGAACAAGCGAGCAAACCAGATGTGAGAGCAAGCGAGCCAGATATGCGGGCGAGCCAGATATGGGAGGGAGCCAGATAAGAGCGCGAGCCAGACAAGAGAGCAAGCGAGCGAGCCAGATATGAGAGCAAGCGAGCGAGACAGATATGAGTGCAAGCGAGCAAGCCAGATATGAGAGCGAGCCAGATAAGAGAGCGAACCAGACAAGAGAGCAAGCGAGCGAGACAGATATGTGAGCAAGCGATCCAGATATGAGAGCAAGCGAGCCAGACATGAGAGCAAGTGAGCAAGACAGATATGAGAGCGAGCTAGCCAGATATGCAAGCGAGCGAGCCAGATAAGAGAGCGAGACAGACAAGAACGCAAGCGAGTGAGCCAGATATCCGAGCGAGCCATTTAAGAGAGCGAGCCAGACAAGAGAGCAATCGAGCGAGCCAGATATGAGAGCGAGTGAGCAAGAAATGAGAGCAAGCGAGCGAACCAGATCTGAGAGCGAGCGAGCCAGACATGAGAGCAAGCGAGCGAGCCAGATATGAGAGCGAGCGAGCCAGACATGAGAGCAAGCGAGCGAGCCAGATATGAGAGTGAGCGAGCCAGACATGAGCGCAAGCGAGCGAGCCAGATATGAGAGCAAGCGAGTGATCCAGATATGCGAGCGAGCCAGACAAGAGCGCAAGCGAGCAAGCCAGATATGAGAGCAAGCGAGCGAACCAGATGTGAGAGCGAGCGAGCCAGATATGCGAGCGAGCCAGATAAGAGAGCGAGCCAGACAAGAGAGCAAGCGAGCGAGCCAGATATGAGAGCAAGCGAGCGAACCAGATGTGAGAGCGAGCGAGCCAGATATGCGAGCGAGCCAGATAAGAGAGCGAGCCAGACAAGAGCGCAAGCGAGCGAGCCAGTTATGAGAGCAAGCGAGCGAGCCAGATGTGAGAGCGAGCGAGCCAGATATGCGAGCGAGCCAAATAAGAGAGCGAGCCAGACAAGAGAGCAAGCGAGCGAGCCAGATATGAGAGCAAGCGAGCGAGACAGATATGAGAGCAAGCGAGCGAGGCAGATATGAGAGCGAGCTAGCCAGATATGCGAGCGAGCCAAATAAGAGAGCGAGCCAGATATGAGAGCAAGCGAGCGAGACAGATATGAGAGCAAGCGAGCGAGCCAGATGTGAGAGTGAGCGAGCCAGATATGCGAGCGAGCCAAATAAGAGAGCGAGCCAGACAAGAGAGCAGGCGAGCGAGCCAGATATGAGAGCAAGCGAGCGAGCCAGATATGAGAGCGAGCGAGCCAGATATGAGAGCGAGCTAGCCAGATATGCAAGCGAGCCAGATAAGAGAGTGAGCCAGACAAGAGAGAAAACGAGCTAGCCAGATGTGAGAACAAGCGAGCAAACCAGATGTGAGAGCAAGCGAGCCAGATATGCGGGCGAGCCAGATATGGGAGGGAGCCAGATAAGAGCGCGAGCCAGACAAGAGAGCAAGCGAGCGAGCCAGATATGAGAGCAAGCGAGCGAGACAGATATGAGTGCAAGCGAGCAAGCCAGATATGAGAGCGAGCCAGATAAGAGAGCGAACCAGACAAGAGAGCAAGCGAGCGAGACAGATATGTGAGCAAGCGATCCAGATATGAGAGCAAGCGAGCCAGACATGAGAGCAAGTGAGCAAGACAGATATGAGAGCGAGCTAGCCAGATATGCAAGCGAGCGAGCCAGATAAGAGAGCGAGACAGACAAGAACGCAAGCGAGTGAGCCAGATATCAGAGCGAGCCATTTAAGAGAGCGAGCCAGACAAGAGAGCAATCGAGCGAGCCAGATATGAGAGCGAGTGAGCAAGAAATGAGAGCAAGCGAGCGAACCAGATCTGAGAGCGAGCGAGCCAGACATGAGAGCAAGCGAGCGAGCCAGATATGAGAGCGAGCGAGCCAGACATGAGAGCAAGCGAGCGAGCCAGATATGAGAGTGAGCGAGCCAGACATGAGCGCAAGCGAGCGAGCCAGATATGAGAGCAAGCGAGTGATCCAGATATGCGAGCGAGCCAGACAAGAGCGCAAGCGAGCAAGCCAGATATGAGAGCAAGCGAGCGAACCAGATGTGAGAGCGAGCGAGCCAGATATGCGAGCGAGCCAGATAAGAGAGCGAGCCAGACAAGAGAGCAAGCGAGCGAGCCAGATATGAGAGCAAGCGAGCGAACCAGATGTGAGAGCGAGCGAGCCAGATATGCGAGCGAGCCAGATAAGAGAGCGAGCCAGACAAGAGAGCCAGCGAGCGAGCCAGATATGAGAGCAAGCGAGCGAGCCAGATGTGAGAGCGAGCAAGCCAGATATGCGAGCGAGCCAAATAAGAGAGCGAGCCAGACAAGAGAGCAAGCGAGCGAGCCAGATATGAGAGCAAGCAAGCGAGCCAGATGTGAGTGAGCAAGCCAGATATGCGAGCGAGCCAAATAAGAGAGCGAGCCAGACAAGAGAGCAAGCGAGCGAGCCAGATATGAGAGCAGGCGAGCGAGACAGATATGAGTGCAAGCGAGCAAGCCAGATATGAGAGCGAGCCAGATAAGAGAGCGAACCAGACAAGAGAGCAAGCGAGCGATAAAGATATGTAAGTGAGCGATCCAGATATGAGAGCGAGCGAGCCAGACATGAGAGCAAGCGAGCGAGACAGATATAAGAGCGAGCTAGCCAGATATGCAAGCGAGCGAGCCAGATATGCAAGCGAGCGAGCCAGATAAGAGAGCGAGTCAGACAAGAGCGCAAGCGAGCGAGCCAGTTATGAGAGCAAGCGAATGAGCCAGATATTCGAGCGAGCCATTTAAGAGAGCGAGCCAGACAAGAGAGCAATCGAGCGAGCCAGATATAAGAGCGAGTGAGCAAGAAATGAGAGCAAGCGAGCGAACCAGATCTGAGAGCGAGCGAGCCAGACATGAGAGCAAGCGAGCGAGCCAGATATGAGAGCGAGCGAGCGAGCCAGATGTGAGAGCGAGCGAGCCAGATATGTGAGCGAGCCAGATAAGAGAGCGAGCCAGAAAAGAGAGCAAGCGAGCGAGCCAGATATGAGAGCAAGCGAGCGAGCCAGATGTGAGAGCGAGCGAGCCAGATATGCGAGCGAGCCAAATAAGAGAACGAGCCAGATATGAGAGCAAGCGAGCGAGCCAGATATGAGAGTGGGCGAGCCAGACATGAGCGCAAGCGAGCGAGCCAGATAAGAGAGCAAGCGAGTGATCCAGATATGCGAGCGAGCCAGACAAGAGCGCAAGCGAGCAAGCCAGATATGAGAGCAAGCGAGCGAGCCAGATGTGAGAGCGAGCGAGCCAGATATGTGAGCGAGCCAGATAAGAGAGCGAGCCAGAAAAGAGAGCAAGCGAGCGAGCCAGATATGAGAGCAAGCGAGCGAGCCAGATGTGAGAGCGAGCGAGCCAGATATGCGAGCGAGCCAAATAAGAGAACGAGCCAGAGCAAGCAAGCGAGCCAGATATGAGAGCAAGCGAGCGAGAAAGATATGAGAGCAAGCAAGCGAGCCAGATATGAGAGCGAGCTAGCCAGATATGCGAGCGAGCCAGATAAGAGAGTGAGCCAGGCAAGAGAGAAAACGAGCTAGCCAGATATGAGAACAAGCGAGCAAACCAGATGTGAGAGCAAGCGAGCCAGATATGCGAGCGAGCCAGATATGCGAGCGAGCCAGATAAGAGAGCGAGCCAGACAAGAGAGCAAGCGAGCGAGCCAGATATGAGAGCAGGCGAGCGAGACAGATATGAGTGCAAGCGAGCAAGCCAGATATGAGAGCGAGCCAGATAAGAGAGCGAACCAGACAAGAGAGCAAGCGAGCGAGACAGATATGTGAGCGAGCGATCCAGATATGAGAGCGAGCGAGCCAGACATGAGAGCAAGCGAGCGAGACAGATATGAGAGCGAGCTAGCCAGATATGCAAGCGAGCGAGCCAGATAAGAGAGCGAACCAGACAAGAGCGCAAGCGAGCGAGCCAGTTATGAGAGCAAGCGAGTGAGCCAGATATGCGAGCGAGTGAGCCATTAAAGAGAGCGAGCCAGACAAGAGAGCATTCGAGCAAGCCAGATATGAGAGCGAGTGAGCAAGAAATGAGCACAAGCGAGCGAACCAGATATGAGAGCGAGCAAGCCAGACATGAGGGCAAGCGAGCGAGCCAGATATGAGAGTGAGCGAGCCAGACATGAGCGCAAGCGAGCGAGCCAGATATGAGAGCAAGCGAGTGATCCAGATATGCGAGCGAGCCAGACAAAAGCGGAAGCGAGCAAGCCAGATTTGAGAGCAAGCGAGTGAGCCAGATATGCGAGCGAGCGGGCCATATAAGAGGGCGAGCCAGACAAGAGAGCAAGCGAGCGAGCCAGATATGAGAGCGATCGAGCCAGACATGAGAGCAAGCGAGCGAGCCAGATATGAGAACAATCGAGTGAGCCAGATATGAGAGCAAGCGAGTGAGCCAGATATGCGAGCGAGCCATATAAGAGAGCGAGGCAGACAAGAGAGCAAGCGAGCGAACCAGATATGACAGCGATCGAGCCAGATATGCGAGCGAGCCATATAAGAGAGCAAGCCAGACAAGAGACCAAGCGAGCGAGCCAGATATGAGAGCAAGAGAGCGAGCCAGATATGAGAGCGAGCCAGATAAGAGAGCGAACCAGACAAGAGAGCAAGCGAGTGAGACAGATATGAGAGCGAGCCAGATATGAGAGCGAGCGAGCCAGACATGAGAGCAAGCGAGCGAGCCAGATATGAGAGAGAGCTAGCCAGATATGCGAGCGAGCGAGCCAGATAAGAGAGCGAGCCAGACAAGAGCGCAAGCAAGCGAGCCAGATATGAGAGCAAGCGAGTGAGCCAGATATGCGAGCGAGCGAGCCATATAAGAGAGTGAGCCAGACAAGAGAGCAAGCGAGCGAGCCAGATATGAGAGCGAGTGAGCCAGACATGAGAGCAAGCGAGCGAGCCAGATATGAGAGAGAGCTAGCCAGATATGCGAGCGAGCGAGCCAGATAAGAGAGCGAGCCAGACAAGAGCGCAAGCAAGCGAGCCAGATATGAGAGCAAGCGAGCGAACCAGATATGAGAGCAAGCGAACCTGATATGCGAGCGAGCGAGCCAGATAAGAGAGCGAGCCAGATATGAGAGCGAGCGAGCCAGACATGAGAGCAAGCGAGCGAGCCAGATATGAGAGAGAGCGAACCAGATATGCGAGCGAGCCAGATAAGAGAGCGAGCCAGACAAGAGAGCAAGCGAGCGAGCCAGATGTGAGAGCGAGCGAGCCAGATATGCAAGCAAGCCATATAAGAGAACGAGCCAGGCAAGAGAGCAAGCGAGCGAGCCAGATATGAGAGCAAGCGAGACAGCCAGATATGAGAGCGAGCGAGCCAGATAAGAGAGCGAGCCAGACAAGAGAGCAAGCAAGCGAGCCAGATATGAAAGCAAGTGAGCGAGCCAGATGTGAGAACAAGCGAGTCCGATATGCGAGTGAGCCAGATAAGAGAGCGAGCCAGACAAGAGAGCAAGCGAGCGAGCCAGATATGAGAGCAAGCGAGCGAGCCAGATATGAGAGCGAGCGAGCCAGATATGAGAGCGAGCGAGCCAGACATGAGAGCGAGCTAGCCAGATATGCGAGCGAGCCAGCCAGATAAGAGAGCGAGCCAGACAAGAGCACAAGCGAGCGAGCCAGATATGAGAGCAAACGAGCGAGCCAGATGTGAGAGCGAGCAAGCCAGATAGAAGAGCGAGCCAGATAGAAGAGCGAGCTAGACAAGAGAGCAAGCGAGTGAGCCAGATATGAGAGCAAGCGAGCAAGCCAGATATGAGAGCAAGCGAGCAAGCCAGATATGAGAGCGAGCCAGATATGAGCGAGCTAGCCAGATATGCGAGCGAGCCAGATAAGAGAATGAGCCAGACAAGAGAGCAAGCGAGCTAGCCAGATATGAGAACAAGCGAGCAAACCAGATTTGAGAGCGAGCCAGATATGCGAGCGAGCCAGATATGCGAGCGAGCCAGATAAGAGAGTGAGCCACACAAGAGAGCAAGCGAGCGAGCCAGATATGAGAGCAAGTGAGTGAGACAGATATGAGAGCAAGCGAGCAAGCCAGATATGAGAACGAGCCAGATAAGAGAGCGAACCAGACAAGAGAGCAAGCGAGCGAGACAGATATGAGAGCGAGACAGATATGAGAGCGAGCGAGCCAGACATGAGAGCAAGCGAGCGAGCCAGATATGAGAGAGAGCTAGCCAGATATGCGAGCGAGCGAGCCAGATAAGAGAGCGAGCCAGACAAGAGCGCAAGCAAGCGAGCCAGATATAAGAGCAAGCGAGTGAGCCAGATATGCGAGCGAGCGAGCCATATAAGAGAGCAAGCCAGACAAGAGAGTAAGCAAGCGAGCCAGATATGAGAGCGAGTGAGCCAGACATGAGAGCGAGCGAGCCAGATAAGAGAGCGAGCAAGACAAGAGCACAAGCGAGCGAGCCAGATGTGAGAGCGAGCGAGCCAGATATGCGAGCAAGGCATATAAGAGAGCGAGCCAGACAAGAGAGCAAGCGAGCGAGCCAGATATGAGAGCAAGCGAGCAAGCCAGATAAGAGAGCGAGCCAGACAAGAGAGCAAGCAAGCGAGCCAGATATGAAAGCAAGTGAGCGAGCCAGATGTGAGAGCGAGCGAGTCAGATATGCGAGCGAGCCAGATAAGAGAGCGAGCCAGACAAGAGAGCAAGCGAGCGAGCCAGTTATGAGAGTGAGCGAGCGAGCCAGATATGAGTGCAAGCGAGCAAGCCAGATATGAGAGTGAGCCAGATAAGAGAGCGAACCAGACAAGAGAGCAAGCGAGCGAGACAGATATGAGAGCGAGCCTGATATGAGAGCAAGCCAGGTATGAGAGCGAGCGAGCCAGACATGAGAGCAAGCGAGCGAGCCAGATATGAGAGCAAGCGAGCCAGATATGAGAGCGAGCGAGCCAGACATGAGAGCGAGCTAGCCAGATATGCGAGCGAGCCAGCCAGATAAGAGAGCGAGCCAGACAAGAGCGCAAGCGAGCCAGATATGAGAGCAAACGAGCGAGCCAGATGTGAGAGCGAGCTTGCCAGATAGAAGAGCGAGCCAGATAGAAGAGCGAGCCAGACAAGAGAGCAAGCGAGTGAGCCAGATATGAGAGCAAGCGAGCGAGCCAGATATGAGAGCAAGCGAGCAAGCCAGATATGAGAGCGAGCCAGATAAGAGAGCGAGCCAGATATGAGAGCGAGCGAGCCAGATTTGTGAGTGAGCGAGCCAGATATGAGAGCGAGCGAGAAGTGAGAGCAAGCGAGCGAGACATGAGAGCATGCGAGCGAGCCAGATATGAAAGCGAGCGAGCCAGATATGAAAGCGAGCGAGCCAGATATGCGTGCGAGCAAGCCAGATATGCGAGCGAGCGAGCCAAGTATGAGAATGAGCGAGTCTGTGGAGGAGCATTGCTCGGGGCAACGGATCAAGATTTTTTTCCTGTTAAAAGGACATCGGCAGGCCGTTGCTGGGGGCAACCGACGTGGGCCACAACCGGTGGTCGCCAGGATGAAGCCGAGGTCCCGTGAGTTGTTGGTGGGCGGAATCCCACTGTGGGTGAACTTGGATTGTTGCCAGACTGTATCTCGGATTATGCCAGAAATAATTCCATTTGTGAAGTCCCGCCCGGAGCCCAGTAAGACTGTTCAAATTACTTTTGATATATGTTTTGGTAAGCCATATGATGGAGGTATGTGCGGAACTTACAGTGGAAATTGCACTGGGCAGAGACTTTCCGTATTTCTGGCAGCTGTGGGATGCTGAGAGTGCACCTCAGAGTTCACGCACAAAGGTTCCGGAAGTAGTGAGGACTGGGGGGTCTCAACTGGACTGTGTGAATGGTGCTGTATATTGTGAACCCATGCAGGCTGATAATGTTTTTCTTGAAGCACTTATGTTAATGTGTTCCGATGTAAAGAGTACTGTCGCCACCTCTCACAGGACAAAAGAAAACCTTTGTGAGCTGGTAATAGAAGGTAAAAAGATGATGGTTTTGTTAGATCCAAAATTTGTAATAACTCTGGTAAAGACCAGCGGCAGAAAGCCAGACCCTGCTGTAGTGTCTATACAAGCCGGTATCTGGGGTTATAAAACAGTTAATGTGTGTATTTCTACTTCCTATGGTACCATAAGTCATAAGGTTGCAATTGAGCCTACCTAAGAGTATGAAGCAGTGCTGGGGAAGGATTTTCCATTTTTTCCGCAGTTGTGGGAAGATAGTCAGGTGACTAGAGCAGGAACACCTGATAGGCTCACAACACTTGATTTACACCACATAGCAGGGGACAGTAACTCCACAGAGGCTGAGGACGGGGAGTGTCAGGTGGGAGTGTGCCAGACCACTAGGGGAGCTGAAGAACAGTCCGCGAGTCAAGATAAAGAGGTGACTGGAAAAGAAGCTACAGAGATGGCTGTGGAGAAACCAAAACTCCGGAAAAGAGTACCGGTGGAGCTGGGGGGCTGCACTTACGGTCACAGACAGAGTCCTAAGGTGAAGAAGATGTGGTGTCTGAACTAGAGAGAGGTCGTAACCAGGAAGGTCGAACCACTGGACCACATATTGTTGCAGACCCAGGAGCCCTACTAGTTTTTTACAGGCCATGAAGAGACTGTGACAAGACAAAAGAAAAGTCAAGGCCAAGGAGCCAAGAGACAGTTCAGAGGAACTGTTTGGGAATCCCCCGGATTCGCTGGTGCCCAGAGTCATTGAAGTTGTTGCTAGGGGCAACAAACTTACCACAAAGGGATTGCCAGTCCGACGGGAGTGTTTAGCAAGAGTCTCCTGAGTTGCCAACGTGGTGGGAGAGGAAGAGGGCCAGGTGTCAGTGGCACCTGTTGTTGATGATAATAATGAGGCACAAGTGGCCACAACCCCGAAAAAGAGGGAGACTTCATCTAGAGATGGAGAAGAGCTGGGTCGAGTGTCTGACAGAGGACCAGAGGATGTCTCAAGGTCTAACAGCGAGAGTGAGGAGCACGCTGTCAGTAAAAGGTCTCGGAAAAGACGAGCTGGCCTTGAAAAAAAACTGGAGCAGATCCAGAATTTGGAAGAAACCCTGCAGACGGTTTCTGTGAAGTTGATGGAAAAAGAAAAAGAGGTACATTGCTTGACAGAGGAGAAGGACAAATCACTTGCTGACTTTAAGAAAGAGCAAGAAGCGAGGCTTCAGCTGGAAAAAGTCATGGAGCACCACAGAAGTGAGTTTGTGGCTCTGCAGGATGAACTGTCCCTCTCCCAGGGTCTTGTGACCAGCAAGGAGAGTGAAGTGGAGAGTCTGGCCAAGCGGATGTCATTCCAGGAAGAAGAAGTGAGTCTTCTACATGGTGCATATCAGGCTCTGTGGAGTGATCACAAGGCTAGGCTGGTAGCCATGAAAAAAATAGAAAAAACGAAGAATGAAATGAAGATGGAAGTTGAGGCTCTTGCCAGCAATCTGGAGAAAGTCTCTAAAGCTAAGAGACAACTTGAGGAGGAAGTCAAGGCGAAGAATGCCCTTGCACATGCTCTTCAATCTGCTCGTCATGACAATGACTTGCTCCGTGAGCAGTATGAGGAGGCCCTGAAACAAGTTGAGACTCTGAAACATGAAAACAAGAACTTGCAACAGGAGATCTCAGATCTATCTGAACAGATTGGTGAGAGTGGAAAATGTATCAATGAGTTAGAGAAGACCAAGAAGCAGTTGCTGGACAGTGAGAAGATGAACTCTGCTAAGCTCAAGAGTGAGCAGCTGAAATATATAAAGCTGGAAGATGACATGAAGATCTTAAAAGAGAGCCTGGAAGTGCAGAACGAAATGCGCAGAAGGTCCCACGTAGCTGCCTTGGTTTTGCTGGGAGCGCCACTCTACGAGCAGGTGGCTGTTCTGGCGGACAATGAACAGTTGAGGAAACAATTGCTGTCTTCGGAAGATACTGTCAGGGACTTGACAGAGTTACTTGACAGTGAGAGGATGAAGTCCGCTAAGCTCCAGTGTAAGCAGCGAAAATGTGAGAAAAAGGAAGAGGACCAGGAAGTCCTAAAAGAGAGCAGAGACCAAGCTATGGGGGAATTGGCTCAAGAAAGGCTTCTGGGGCAGAAGTTACGGGATACAGGGATGCTTTCTCTGAAGCCCGGTAAAAAGTTCTTTAATGCTAAGATTGAGGTGAAGCCCTGTAAGAAGTCCCCTGAAGCTAGGACTGAGCAGAAACCTGGTGTGAAATCCTCTGAAGTGGAGACTAAGGAGGAGTCAGGCGGGAAATCCTCTGAACCTGAGCAGACCAAAAATTCTGAAGGTAATGCTGAGGCAGAGAAATCTTCTGAAGCAGAAGCTAAACCAGAGTCAACCTCAAAAGCTATGAGTAAAGAGAAGGGCACAACTGAAGCTACAGGTGAAGAGAAGAGTAAGCCTGAAGAAGCTGCAGAGAAGAGCCAAACAGTAGGAGGAGCTGATTCTAGACAATAATCTGAAGGAGCCAAAGACTCTGAAGCCAAACATGAGGAAGCTGGTGCCACTGAAGAGAAAGCTGGAAGGGATGAGGTGAAACCATGTGAGAAATGCACTGAAGTCAAAACTGTGGTGAAACCAGGTGGGAAGTACTCTATAGTTGAAACTGAGATGGACCCGTGTCAGAGGTCCTCTGAAGCTACAGAGAACAAGACAGTGGTTGGTGAAGCCACTGAGACCGAAAGATTCTCTGAAGCAGAGGCAGAGGTCTGGCAAGCCAGAAGAAGACAAAGGTTAGAAGCATCGGTCCTCTCTCTCTCCTTAATTTCAAGAACCCTGCCCACACCAGTGTGAAGAACCTAGTACTGGAGAGGTGTGACCGACAGACTTGCAATTGGTGGCTGGTAAAAATCCGGAAAAAAAAAGTCAAGGACTTCAGAGACTGTGGGACAAAAGTTGACCAAGGAAAAGAAAAGGAAGTTGGACTCTGCCTTTTGAATAAAAGAGCTCCTTCCCGGTGGTCTGAGCAGAGGGGAGGGGGGGGGGTTTGTGGCAGTGTGGCAAGGAAAGGCTGTATTTCCCTCGCTAACTCTGGAGCATGCTCCACCTGTGGACTGATTAATGAGGTATCAGGAAGGGGAAGTGTGTGTAAAAGAAAAGGAATCAGAATAGTTGGGGCTCTCCCTTGGAAACAGTATGCTGGCTGTTAGAGGGGGAGACACACAGACCCTGTTTAGGTAACACGTAGAAGGCGCTACGAGTGGTCCAAGAAGTGGTGTGAACTGTGAGTAACAGGTTGCAGGGGACACATGTTTAACTGGCTGAGGGAAGCTCACCAGTTCGTAGTCAGGGCATGCTGACATGTGTAGTCAGTGACCAGACGGTCTAGGACATTATTTTGTTCCTGTCTATGTTTTGTTTTACCTGCAACCTGTGGAAATAAATCTGGCGAGGAGCCAGACTTGTATGCGGAACTGTGGTCTCTGGTGTTATAGTGAGGAACGTGTCCCGTGGCAAGTGACCAGGACGATCCCAGAGCTAATCCCCAAGGAGGAATCATCACAATATCTATCTATATATATATATATATAGAGAGAGAGAGAGAGAGAGAGAGAGAGAGAGAGAGAGAGAGAGAGACAAAGAGAGAGAGAGAGAGATAGATAGATACACATATGTGTGTATTGCTGGAGTTGCAAACATGGGTGCACTTGACAAACTCAGCTCGGCTATTCCCCATTGAAAGATTGTTGCATCCAGGACCCTTAGCACTGGGATATGCTACTCAATACCACTGGCATGGCCAGGTGTAAACAACATCTGACCTTTGTTGTGTATGTAACCATGGAGATTGTGATGTCGCCTAGGCCCACCAAAGAACAGCCTTGTCAGAAGCAGCACTGCCATGTGTAGAAGCAGCAGCACCATAGGTTGTCAAATAAGCTGGATTTAACCAAGACAAGTGAGTCCAATAGGATGCAGGTATGTCCTCTATCCTTACAGCTTCCCGTGGCTGTTGGTTTTATACCGTTTGGGGACAGCCAAGGAGGCGTCAGCAGGCAACACATGTAAGTGTGTGCTTGTGTGTGTGTGTTTCCTATGCAGATCCTAAATGTGAAGGGGACAGCGTTGGTTCCTCCCCTTTCACAGTTATCACTTCTCGTCCTTCTTTTTGGCTGAGATCAAATGTAGTGTCTGTTTTTATCAGTTTAATATCTGATATGTCCCCTATCTGGTAGCATATATTAAGTGCACTACCAGGTTTCAGTGTTGGAAAGAAAGATTACCTGTTTATTTGCTGCTGCTGCTGCTGCTGCAGCTGCTTGCTGGCTAGTCCAGTGGGCCCCTACTGCAGGCAAAAGACAATAGGTTGTGCCGCTTGTGTCTGGCCCCTGTTGGAGCGACCAGGCACAGGACTGCTGCTGCTGCTGAATGTCCTCTTTAATTGAATAAGCTCAGCAACCTGCACACCTGTGCAGGTTGGACATGACATGATAGGTAGCTGTCTTTCAGGTAGTGGGAGCTGAATCTTGTTAATTGACATGGGGGTGTCATTGCTGTTGATTGACTATGCATTGGTACTGTGGTATTGGAATGATAAAAACAAATGTTGCCAGCCAGCCATCCATTGCAATAATGGATAGGACATCAGCTATGAGGCATTTGTTTGTACAAACTGCTGCTCACAACTAATGTTGTAATATAGTGTCTCCATCTGCTGGTGGTATTGAATAAGCAATAGTGCAATGATAGGGTCTGAAAAAGAAGAAAAATAAGAAGCAGCAGCATAGGAAAAAAGGAGGAAAGAAGGAAAACATGGAGAGAAGAAAAAAAAAGAAGGTAGAAAAAGGTGAAAACATGTTTAAAAAAGTATTTCCATCTCTCTCTCTCTCTCTCTCTCTATATATATATATATATTTAAAAGAAAAAAAAAATATATATATATATACAGAGAGAGAGAGAGAGAGAGAGAGAGATATAAATATATATAGAGATAGATAGATACACATACATACATACATACATACATGCATACATACATACATATGTGTGTATTGTTGGAGTTGCAAACATGGGTGCACTTGACAAACTCAGTGCGGCTATTCCCCATTGAAAGATTGTTGCATCCAGGACCCTTAGCACTGTGATATGCTACTCAATACCACTGGCATGGCCAGGTGTAAACAACATCTGACCTTTGTTGTGTATGTAACCATGGAGATTGTAATGTCGCTTAGGCCCACCAAAGAATAGCCTTGTCAGAAGCAGCACTGCCATGAGCAGAAGCAGCAGCACCATAGGTTGTCAAATAAGCTGGATTTAACCAAGACAAGTGAGTCCAATAGGATGCAGGTATGTCCTCTATCCTTACAACTTCCCGTGGCTGTTGGTTTTATACCGTTTGGGGACAGCCAAGGAGGCGTCAGCAGGCAACAAAGGTAAGTGTGTGCTTGTGTGTGTTTCCTATGCAGATCCTAAACCCAGTATCAAATGCAAGTAGGAGGAGTAAGAAGGGTTCCTGCCAAAGCCAGGTTATGGATTGCATTTAAAAATGGTCCATCAGAGTGAAATGGACTCCCATCTTCCTGCTTAGCAATAATGATATGGGTTTAGGGTCTGCTGTGTGTACTGGTTGGTGACTGCCACCCAGCCAGAGTCAAGGCTGGACTGGGATACCGGGAAAATCCCCGGAGGGCCAATCACCTTGACTGCCAAATGGCCGGTGCATTGCCGTAGAACGAGATTTGCCATAGAATGAGATGGTCCGCCTCCATCACATCCTATTGGCTCACTCTTGTCACGTGACATATTTAAACGTCACGCATCGATGCGCACAGCAGTGTCAGTTTGGCTATCACAGGGAGAGGATCTCCTCTCCCTGTGATAGCTAAAGCTGCACGGAGCGCTCATGGCCTCTGTGGCCCGACAGAAGTTCACACATGTACGCAGCTCATACGGCTGGCTCATATACACTTACTCTATTATTACATGTACTGTTGATCCACAGCGCTATCGGGATCCCGATGCCCGATGGCGCTGTCATCAGTGTGCGTCCCCGCGAGCGCCCCACGCCCGCAGCTCTACTCCCTGTCCCATTAACGCTCAGGGAGCGGGGAACAGAAAGTAGAGCATCGGGCGCAGGTAAAGTAGTACTGCGCATGTGCAGCACTACGTGAATAACTTAACCTGCGCCCGATGCTCTACTTTCTGTTCCCCGCTCCCTGAGCGTCAACGGGACGGGGAGTAGAGCTGCGGGCGTGGGGCGCTCGCGGGGACACACACTGATGACAGCGCCTTCGGGCATCGGGATCCCGATAGCGCTGTGGATCAACAGTAAATGTATATGAGCCAGCCGTATGAGCTGCGTAAATGTGTGAACTTCTGTCGGGCCACAGAGGCCATGAGAGCTCCGTGCAGCTTCAGCTATCACAGGGAGAGGAGATCCTCTCCCTGTGATAGCCAAACTGACACTGCTGTGCGCATCGATGTGTGACGTTTAAATATGTCATGTGACAAGAGTGAGCCAATAGGATGTGATGGAGGCGGACCATCTCATTCTATGGCAATGCATCGGCCGCACCATGTTAAAGAAGACTTCTTGGCCCGGCCCCTGACAGTGGTTGTCGCACGGCCAGCCGCAAGACTGGCCGTGCCGGAAGCAATGAGGCTTCCTGGGCTGACTGCAGCAGGCTGGCCAACTGACAGCAGAGGTGGCTCTAGCATAATAGGCCACCGCCTCAGTTCTCACGTTAATGGGGGGCCTCGCTCAGGGACCCGACTAGCGCAAGTTACTCCTCACTCTCCGGAAGACCGCCGGGATTGAAGTTTAATACAGCAGTTCCGGTTCCATCCTGCCTGCAGGCGGCGAGCCCCAGCGCTGCGCCCGACCAGCCCCTGCTGATCCTCTGCCACTTTAAGAGAAAGGGCTGCTGGGGCTGGTCGCCTGCTATAGAAACTGCTGCTGATCGGAGAAAGGGCTGCTGAAAGACCTCCTGAACCCCGCCCCCCCCCCCCCCACCTCAGAGAGAAAACAGACGAACTGTGCAGCAGGAACAGGGGCCCAGCGTGAAAGGGGGCCCGCTGCCCTCTCCAGGTCCGGCCCCAGAGGCGAGCATTAGGCCACATACCACCGCATACTCCCCGACCACAGCAAGTTTGACAGCACCCGGATGGATGCTGCGTTCAACCACCCCTGCAGGCGGCCCAGTGACGTCTCTAGGGGGGGGGGGGGCAGAGGGGGCCACGGCCCCCCCTACATCATGATTGCCCCCCCCCCCCCTTGTGCCCCCCCTAGCAGCAGTAGGTCACTAGCAGCTCTCATGGCCCTCAGGGGGGTACAGCTAGTTCACCAGTAAGGGGCACCCCCCGCCCCCCGGAGCCATCTACTCCGGCATCCTTTTATTTAATAAATCTTCAGCCAGCAGCCCTGTCACCACGCAGGGGCCGCGCTATGCAGACTGGGAAGAGCAGACAGGAAGCTCCTCCCCCTCTCTCACTCCCCTGTATGCTGCTGCTGGACCTTGTGGAGCAGGCCTGCTGTGTGTATACAGGCCCGGACACCACCAGTATGGAAGACTTACCTGCCCAGTGCCCACTGCTGATGCTGCCCTTTTAAAGTAAGTAACTTGCTTGGGGGAGAGGGGGAAAGTTGTAGTTCGGGAGACAGTGGGAGGTAGTTCAGTGTTTCCCAACCAGGGGGCCTCCAGCTGTTGCAAAACTACAACTCCCAGCATTGCTTTGGCTTTATGAGCATACTGGGAGTTGTAGTTTTGCAACAGCTGGAGGCCCCCAGGTTGGGGAACACTGATCTATCAATCAATCAATCTCCTATCTATCTATCTATCTATCTCATATCTATCCATCCATCCATCTATATCCATCTATTTATGCATCTATCTAATATCTATCAATCAATCAATCTCTTATCTATCTATCTATCTATCTCATATCTATCCATCCATATATCTGTATCCATCTATTTATGCATCTATCTATCTTTCTCATATCTATCTATCTCTCATCTATCTCATATCTAACTATCTATCTATCTAACTCAGATAGATGAGAGATAGATAGACAAGAGATAGCTAGATAGATATGAGAGATAGATAGATAAATAGATGATATATAGATAGAGAGATGATATATAGAAAGATACATACGGTAAATAGATGGATAGATAGATGATAGACAGATCGATAGATAGATATGATATAGACAGATAGATAGATAGATAGATAGATAGGAGATAGATGGATATGATATAGATAGATGGATATGATATAGATACATTTATATGATATAGATAGGAGAAAGATAGATAGATCAGTTTCCCAACCAGGGGGCCTCCAGCTTTTGCAAAACTACAACTCCCAGCATTCCTTTGGCTTTATGAGCATACTGGGAGTTGTGGTTTTGCAACAGCTGGAGGCCCTCCTAGTTGGGAAACACTGATCTATCAATCATCTATCTATCTATCTATCTATCCATCTATCTCCTATCTAGCTATCTATCTCATATCTATCTATCTATATCATATCTATCTATCTATCTCGTATATATATATATATATATATATATATATATATCCATCTATCTATATCCATCTATCTATTTATGTATCTATCTATCTATCTCATATCTATCTATCTATATCATATCTATCTATCTATCTTTCTATTTATCTATCTATCTCATATATATCTCAGATAGATGAGAGATAGATGAAAGATAGATATGAGAGATAGATAGATAGATGATATATAGATAGATACATAAATAGATGGATATATAGATAGATATGAGATAGATAGATAAATAGATGATAGATAGATAGATAGATGATAGATATATATGATATAGATAGATATGAGATAGATAGATAGATAGGAGATAGATGGATATGATAGATATAGATTGATATGATATAGATAGATAGGATATAGATAGATAGATAGATAAAGAACAATATGATGCAGCACGCCACAAGTTTGCAGAAAATGGTGGTTTATTCCATCATGTGCATGGACTATGGACTATGCACATGATGGAATAAACCACCATTTTCTGCAAACTTGTGGCGTGCTGCATCATATTGTTCTTTGTCTGGATTGAGGAACCAGTGGACCCAGGTTCCAAGTATGCGGGCACCCCGACTTCTCTCTAATTTCTGGATTTTGGTTGTGCCGTTTTTATTTGTTTTAGATAGATAGCTAGAAAGAGATAGTATCTATCATCTATCTATCCATCTATCTATCTATCTCATATCTATTATCTATCTCATATCTATCATCTATCTATCTCATATCTATTATCTATCTATCATCTATCTATCCATCTATCTATCTATCTCATATCTATTATCTATCTCATATCTATCATCTATCTATCTCATATCTATTATCTATCTATCATCTATCTATCTATCTATCTCATATCTATTATCTATCTCATATCTATTATCTATCTCATATCTATCATCTATCTATCTCATATCTATTATCTATCTATCTCATATCTATCATCCATCTATCTATCTATCTCATCTATTATCTATCTCATATCTATTATCTATCTCATATCTATCATCTATCTATCTCATATCTATTATCTATCTATCTATCATCTATCTATCTATCTATCTATCTATCTATCTATCTATCTCATATCTATTATCTATCTATCTATATATCATATATCTATCTATCTATTATCTATCTCATATCTATTATCTATCTCATATCTATTATCTATCTCATATCTATCATCTATCTATCTCATATCTATCATCTATCTATCTATATATCATCTATCTATCTATCTACAAAACTAAAGATCCAGCGGCACTCCCAGATAAGGTGCAAAAACAAAGTGTTTTATTCCCCCATGTATGTGTGACGTTTCGATAGCATCCCGCCATCTTTATCATACGTACAGTTGTACATTCTGTAGTCTCTGTGACATCACTGTGCTTCTTATTAAAAACACAAAATTGGTCCCCAACAGCGGGAGTACCTGGGAAGTGATTCATATATTGAATCATGATTGGAGTAATACTAGTATATCTGGGATAGGCTGGATATGGATGTCGCTGACTGATGATGATAGGGGGATGGTCTATAAATACCCCCTGCCGCCATTTTGGAGTGTTGTTGGCACATATTGCCTCTTGAGAACGCCGTGGTGATGGCGAAACATGTAGAGGCGGCAATTTTGTGTTTTTAATAAGTGTCACAATTGGGATGTTGGGCTTCTGCAGAGCCCCGAACACTGGAGTAATGTTGCTCCAATAACTATATTATTCTCCCATGTGACACTGTATTTTTAATCATCACCTTCTGGATTTGTTATCTTTTAATATATACACAATTAAAAGTTATGTTTTAGGGGGGAGTAATTTGAGGTGTTTTGCACCCCAGGCTGCGGCCTTGGGGTTTGGATAATTATATTGTTTTGGCCTCTTAGCCCCTTATTGGGTCAATTTGTAGTTTTTGATCACTGTGCTTCATAAACTGTGACATCACTGTGCTTCATCCTGTAATTTGATGTCACTGTGTATAACAACCCTGTAGTGACATCACAGTTTATTATTCTTGAATGCTGACTTCACTGTGTATATTTTCCCGGTACAATGACATCACTGTATAGTTACCCTCTACTGTGACAACACTGCGTTTATTAACCCTGTAGTGGCAAAACTGTTTATTGTCCCTGTACAGAGACATTACTGTTTATATTAACTCTGAACTGTGCATATTTACCCTGTATTGTCGCTCGCAGTGCAAGGTAAATATGTACAGTGACATTAGGGTATACAGGCTTAATATATACAGTGATGTCACAGTGCAGTGTAAGTATCAACAGTGATGTTGCAGTATAGAGATAACACACAGTGATGTTATAGTTCGGAGATAATATACACAGTGATGTCACAGTACAGGAATAATACACACAGTGATGTCACAGTACAGGGATAATGCACAGTGATGTCACAGCACAGGGATAATACACAGTGATGTCACAGTACAGGGATAATACACAGTGATGTCACAGTACAGGGATAATACACACAGTGATGTCACAGTACAGAGATAATACACACAGTGATGTCACAGTACAGCGATAATACACACAGTGATGTCACAGTACAGGGATAATACACAGTGATGTCACAGTACAGAGATAATACACACAGTGATGTCACAGTACAGGAATAATAAACAGTGATGTCACAGTACAGGGATAATATACAGAGTGATGTCACAGTACAGGGATAATATACAGAGTGATGTCACAGTACAGGGACAATACACAGTGATGTCACAGTACAGCGATAATACACAGTGATGTCACAGTACAGGGATAATACAAAGTGATGTCACAGTACAGGGATAATATACAGAGTGATGTCACAGTACAGGGACAATACACAGTGATGTCACAGTACAGAGATAATACACAGTGATGTCACAGTACAGGGATAATACACAGTGATGTCACAGTACAGGGACAATACACAGTGATGTCACAGTACAGATATAATACACACAGTGATGTTACAGTACAGAGATAATACACACAGTGATGTCACAGTTCAGAGATAATACACACAGTGATGTCACAGTACAGGGATAATACACACAGTGATGTCACAGTACAGAGATAATACACAGTGATGTCACAGTACAGAGATAATACACACAGTGATGTCATAATACAGGGATAATACACAGAGTGATGGCACAGTACAGAGATAATACACAGTGACGTCACAGTACAGGGATAATACACAGTGATGTCAAAGTACACAGATAATACACAGTGATGTCACAGTACAGGGATAATACAAAGTGATGTCACAGTACAGGGATAATACACACAGTGATGTCACAGTACAGGGACAATACACAGTGATGTCACAGTACAGATATAATACACACAGTGATGTCACAGTACAGAGATAATACACACAGTGATGTCACAGTTCAGAGATAATACACACAGTGATGTCACAGTTCAGAGATAATACACACAGTGATGTCACAGTACAGGGATAATACACACAGTGATTTCACAGTACAGAGATAATACACACAGTGATGTCACATTACAGGGATAATACACAGAGTGATGGCACAGTACAGAGATAATACACAGTGACGTCACAGTACAGGGATAATACACAGTGATGGCACAGTGCAGAGATAATACACAGTGATGTCACATTACAGGGATAATACACAGAGTGATGGCACAGTACAGACATAATACACAGTGATGTCACAGTACAGGGATAATACACAGTGATGTCACAGTATAACCATCTCACAGCCGGACCACCATGTAATTTCAGCAGAAAACAAAGCAGGGCCCCATGTTCAAGTTTCGCCTAAGGCCTCACAAAGTCTAGAGCCGCCTCTGGTCGGCCCTACCATGGGACCCGGTGGGACCATAAGTCCCAGGTGGCACTTTTCAGGGGCGGCATTTTGCTGCCCCCTTTTTTTTTGTGCCTAGTAGGTTCATGGTAGGGTTGGCGCCGCCGCTGCTCACTGTTCTAAAGCAGCTGCGGGGTATAATAGCGCAGCGGGCACTTTAGACAGTGAGTCTGCCTCCGGTCGACCGGGGTCTGACGAGGGACATCGCACAAGTGACGTACTTCTGCAGACCCACTCAGGAGGACGTCAGTGACGTCACTCGTCAGGCCGCCGCTGGAGAGGAGAAGCGCTGTGCAGGGCAGGTAAGTTTGTCTGTGTGTGTGTGTCTGTGTCTGTCTGTGTGTTTGGGGGGGGGGGGGGCTATGGCTACCTAATGTGAGCAGGGGTGTGGAAATTTAAAAAAAACTACTTGTCCAAGGGACTAAAGCGGAACACAATCCACTTGTCCTGGTAGACAAAATAGTCTGATCCCCCCCACTAGACCACCAGGGATGGATATAAGATTCCTTTAGACACTGCTGACAGCGGTGATCTAATGGTTTAATAGGTGATCGCAGCATGCCAGGGTATTAGAGGTGGGAGAGCTGTAGCTCCTCTTACACCCGAGGCAACCACAGAAAAGTCTAGATGTAACTTTTTGATCACCATAAAAATTTCTCATATGAAGTGACCAAAAATTAACAATTCTGGACTATTTTTTACACCGTTCACCGTACGGTTTAATTAACATCATATTTTAATAGTCTGGATATTTCCACATGCAGAGACACCACTTATGTTTATTTTTGTACATTATTTTAATTTAAAGAAAATTGGAAACTTTTATTAGGAAAGGGGCTTATTCACATATATACGCACTTTTTCAAATATTTTAATCACTATTTTTCAGTCTTCATAGGGACTTATGTGGGGGGGGGGGGGTTCTGCTTCTCCAGTTTGTGTGGTGCATTTTGTGTCAGAAAATGCTTGAAGTTGCATTTAGTTACTAGATAACTACAACTCCCAGCATGCCCTGATGCAGCCTATGGTTGTGTGGGTGTTGCAGCATGCTGCACTGTATAGTAGTACAGTTAAGGTTATTGTGGAACATGCTGGGAGTTGTAGTTTGGTTCATGTCAGCTGCAGAGCCATAGGCTGTGTCAGGGAATACTGGGAATTGCAGTTAGTAACTACAACACCCAGCATGCCCTGATGCAGCTATGGCTCTGCAGCTGACCCGAACCAACACTACAACTCCCAGCATGTTGCACTTTATAGTTCTACAGTTTAGGTTATGGTGCAACATGCTGGGAGTTGTAGTTTTGGTTCGGGTGTGTTTGCGTGCATCCGTGGGGCTCTTGGTCGGCGGGTGAGTATTAAGGGGGCGGGATTCTGGGGGTGCAATTCAGTGCGGGTGGCCAGAAGACACTAAAAATAAAAAACTAGATGGCACAACTGGCGGTGACGGCAGTGCCCCCCCCCCCCCCCCCCCCAACATCATAAATTACATACACACATCACAGATACATCATACACATATACACTTGCACCATACATATACACCATACATATGCACACATCATACATACAACCGCCACTGCCCCCCCCCACATCATACATTACATACACACATCACAGATACATCATACACATATACACTCGCACCATACATATACACCATACATATGCACACATCATACATACACCCGCCACTGCCCCCCGCCCACATCATAAATTACATACACACATCACAGATACATCATACACATATACACTCGCACCATACATATACACCATACATATGCACACATCATACATACACCCGCCACTGCCCCCCGCCCACATCATAAATTACATACACACATCACAGATACATCATACACATATACACTCGCACCATACACCATACATATGCACACATCATACATACACCCGCCACTGCCCCCCCACACATCATACATTACATACACACATCACAGATACATCATACACATATACACTCGCACCATACATATACACCATACATATGCACACATCATACATACACCCGCCACTGCCCCCCACACATCATACATTACATACACACATCACAGATACATCATACACATATACACTCGCACCATACATATACACCATACATATGCACACATCATACATACACCCGCCACTGCCCCCCCACATCTTAAATTACATACACACATCACAGATACATCATACACATATACATTTGCACCATACATATACACCATACATATGCACACATCATACATACACCCGCCACTGCCCCCCCACACATCATACATTACATACACACATCACAGATACATCATACACATATACACTTGCACCATACATATACACCATACATATGCACACATCATACATACACCCGCCACTGCCCCCCCCCACATCATACATTACATACACACATCACAGATACATCATACACATATACACTCGCACCATACATATACACCATACATATGCACACATCATACATACACCCGCCACTGCCCCCCGCCCACATCATAAATTACATACACACATCACAGATACATCATACACATATACACTCGCACCATACATATACACCATACATATGCACACATCATACATACACCCGCCACTGCCCCCCGCCCACATCATAAATTACATACACACATCACAGATACATCATACACATATACACTCGCACCATACACCATACATATGCACACATCATACATACACCCGCCACTGCCCCCCCACACATCATACATTACATACACACATCACAGATACATCATACACATATACACTCGCACCATACATATACACCATACATATGCACACATCATACATACACCCGCCACTGCCCCCCACACATCATACATTACATACACACATCACAGATACATCATACACATATACACTCGCACCATACATATACACCATACATATGCACACATCATACATACACCCGCCACTGCCCCCCCACATCTTAAATTACATACACACATCACAGATACATCATACACATATACATTTGCACCATACATATACACCATACATATGCACACATCATACATACACCCGCCACTGCCCCCCCACACATCATACATTACATACACACATCACAGATACATCATACACATATACACTCGCACCATACATATACACCATACATATGCACACATCATACATACACCCGCCACTGCCCCCCCACATCATAAATTACATACACACATCACAGATACATCATACACATATACACTCGCACCATACATATACACCATACATATGCACACATCATACATACACCCGCCACTGCCCCCCGCCCACATCATAAATTACATACACACATCACAGATACATCATACACATATACACTCGCACCATACATATACACCATACATATGCACACATCATACATACACCCGCCACTGCCCCCCCCACATCATAAATTACATACACACATCACAGATACATCATACACATATACACTCGCACCATACATATACACCATACATATGCACACATCATACATACACCCGCCACTGCCCCCCCCACATCATAAATTACATACACACATCACAGATACATCATACACATATACACTCGCACCATACATATACACCATACATATGCACACATCAAACATACACCCGCCACTGCCCCCCACATCATATATTACATACACACATCACACACTATACATATACACACACACATCATACATACACCCACCACTGCCCCCACATCATATATTACATACGCACATCACACACTCACACTATACATATACACACACACACATCATACATACACCCACCACTGCCCCCACATCATATATTACATACACACATCACACAGACATCATACACACATCACACATACACTCACACTGTACATATACACACACACATCATACATACACCGCTGCCCACCCCACATCATACATCACATACATACACACATCGACAGACATCATACACACATCATACATCACATACATACACACATCATACACACATTATCCATTACATACATACATCACATACATACACACATCATGCACACATTATCCATTACAGACACACATCACACATAGACAGACATCATAAACACAGTATACATTACATACACACATCACACATAGACAGACATTATACACACAGTATACATTACATACACACATCACACATAGACAGACATCATACACACAGTATACATTACATACACATCACACATAGACAGACATCATACACACAGTATACATTACATACACATCACACATAGACAGACATCATACACACAGTATACATTACATACACACATCACACATAGACAGACATCATACACACAGTATACATTACATACACACATCACACATAGACAGACATCATACACACATCATACATTACATACACATCACACAGACAGACATCATACACACATTATACATTACATACACATCACACATAGACAGACATCATACACACAGTATACATTACATACACATCACACATAGACAGACATCATACACACAGTATACATTACATACACATCACACATAGACAGACATCATACACACAGTATACATTACATACACACATCACACATAGACAGACATCATACACACATCATACATTACATAAACATCACACACAGACATTATACACACATCATACATTACATACACATCACACACAGACCTTATACACACATCATACATAACATACACATCACACACAGACATTATACACACATCATACATTACATACACATCACACACAGACATTATACACACATCATACATTACATACACATCACACACAGACATTATACACACATCATACATTACATACACATCACACACAGACATTATACACACATCATACATTACATACACATCACACATTATACATTACAAACACATCACACATAGACATCATACACACATTATACATTACATACACATCACACACAGACATTATACACACATTATACATTACATACACATCACACACAGACATTATACACACATTATACATGACATACACATCGACATCATACACACATTATACATTACATACACATCATACATAGGTATCATACACACATTAGACATTACATACACATCACACATAGACATCATACACACATTATACATTACATACACATCACACATAGACATCATACACACATTATACATTACATACACATCACACATAGACATCATACACACATTATACATTACATACACATCACACACAGACAGACATACACACATCATACATTACATACACATCACACACAGACATTATACACACATTATACATTACATACACATCACACATAGACATCATACACACATTATACATTACATACACATCACACATAGACATCATACACACATTATACATTACATACACATCACACATTATACATTACATACACATCACACATTATACATTACATACACATCACACATTATACATTACATACACACATTATATACACATCACACACAGACATTATACACACATTATACATTACATACACATCACACATAGACATCATACACACATTATACATTACATACACATCACACATAGGCATCATACACACATTATACATTACATACACATCACACATAGACATCATACACACATTATACATTACATACACATCACACATAGACATCATACACACATTATACATTACATACACATCACACACAGACAGACATCATACACACATCATACATTACATACACATCACACACAGACATTATACACACTATACATTACATACACATCACACACAGACAGACATCATACACACATCATACATTACATACACATCACACACAGACATTATACACACATTATACATTACATACACATCACACACAGACAGACATTATACACACATCATACATTACATACACATCACACACAGACATTATACACACATTATACATTACATACACATCACACACAGACAGACATCATACACACATCATACATTACATACACATCACACACAGACATTATACACACATTATATATTACATACACATCACACATAGACATCATACACACATTATACATTACATACACATCACACATAGACATAATACACACATTATACATTACATACACATCACACATAGACATCATACACACATTATACATTACATACACATCACACAGACATCATACACACATTATACATTACATACACATCACACAGACATCATACACACATTATACATTACATACACATCACACATAGACATCATACACACATTATACATTACATACACATCACAAACAGACAGACATCATACATTACATACACATCACACATTATACACACATTATACATTACATACATATCACACATAAACATCATACACACATTATACATTACATACACATCACACACAGACATTATACACACATACACTCACACCATACATATACAACCACCCTTCCTGTCCCCGCCACCTGCATTCTCTGCCTCCTCACCTGAGCCACCATGAGTGGACATCAGAGCTGTAGTCCCGGCCGGTGTGAGGTTACACGGGTTTGAAAATCTCCCCTCACACCGGACGTCCTCTCCTCTCTCTCCTCACCCGCTCTGTTTTCCCCGTACAAACATGCAACCTCCCCGTGGTGGATTAGGTCCTGTGAAGAAAGAGCAGGGGGAGGGGGAGGGATAGAGCTGTGTGCGGGGGAGGAGCTGTGTGCCGAGCTGTGGACATCCTTTCTCTCCCCCTGTCTTCTTTTGTTACGTGTAGCTGCGTCCTCCATCCTCCGGGAGGATTAGATAAGGGGGCGTGGCTCAATTATGTAATGCGAACGTGCGACCTCGGACTCTGCGGTCAGCTGGGGGCCCCCGCTGCCCCCTCCATACTTGCATCCGCTCCTGCGCCTCACACCGGCAGTAAAGAAAAATATTGGGGAAGTTGGTCTGTCCCTGCTAGCCCGATACAGGCCTAAATCTATAAACAATTCACCTGCCCGGCACCCAAAACTACTTGTCCCGGGCGTCGGGCGATAGAATTTCCACATCCCTGTGTGAGGAATCTATGCTACCTAATGTGGATAAACTATGTTACCTAATGCGGGGAATCTGTGCTACCTAATGTGGGGAAACTATGCTACCTAATGTGGGCAAACTATGCTACCTAATGTGGGGAAACTATGTTGCCTAATGTGGGGAATCTGTGCTAACTAATGTGTGGAAACTATGCTAACTAATGTGGAGAAACAATGTTACCTAATGTGGGGAAACTGTGCTACCTAATGTGGGGAAACTATGCTACCTAATGTGGGGAAACTATGCTACCTAATGTGGGGAAACTGCTACCTAATGTAGGGAATATATGCTACCTAATGTTGGGAAACTGCTACCTAATGTAGGGAATATATGCTACCTAATGTGGGGAAACTATGCTACTTAATGTGAGGAAACTATGCTACCTAATGTGGGGAATCTATGCTACCTAATGTTGGGAATCTATGCTACCTAATGTGGGGGGGCTTGAATGAGCTGCGGCATATGGGAGGCCTTAATAAATAATTAGAAACTTATACAGGGGGGGGGGGGGGGGGGTCCTACCGAGCAAGTGACATATGGGAGTCCACCTGAGTAAGTGACACATGGAGGGGGGGGGGGGGGGTCCTGAACAATTGATGTTTTTTTTTGGGGGGGGGGGCCCAGGCACATTCTTTGCACAAGGGCCCTCTGCTGTCTGTGTCCGCCCCTGCCTCACACCCTCTGTGGCTCTGCCTCCCGACCTGTAAGAGGAGCTCCAGGATCCCCCTGTAATGGTGCCAGCATCTTTGTAAAAAGCAGCAGGTCAGTAGGAGGTCAGCCCGTCCTGAAGTCCCAGTGACTGTGGCCGGGCCTGGCAGCATGCATGATGTAATGTCAGTCTGTGCTGTGCCCTACGACCTGTCTGGCCTATACTATATATACAAAGTAGTATATGCAGTATGATGCAGCCGGAGGGCACAGCACAGACATTGGTATAGAGTGATATACTGCTAAGCTGTGTGAGGTACCTGCTATATATATATATATATATATATATATATATAGCACCCAGGGCAGTGGGTACAGCTCAGTGTCCTCTGAACTGGCTAGCCCATACTACACAATGTGAGCATACCGGGAGTTATAGTTTTGCCACAGCTGGAGGCACCCTGGTTAAGAATCAATGAGAGAGTGCCTAAAAACCTCCATCTCATTGTTTCTCAACCAGGGTGCCTCCAGCTGTTGCAAAACTACACCTCCCAGCATGCCTTTGGCAATGTAAACATGGTGGGAGTTGTAGTTTTGCCATAGCTAGAGGCACCCTGATTAAAGGATAAGTTTTATGCTCAAAAACATTTCCCCTATCCGAAGTTTTAGATTGCAGGAGGTCCAACCACTGGTGCCCCCTGCGATCACTTGTTTGGAGCCCCCATGCACTAGCACAAGTGCGCGGCTCTCCCATAGAACTATATGGAGGGGGCGTGGCGGCCTCCGCTTCAGGCGAAGGTCGTGATGCGCTCCTGTGCTAGTGCACGGGGGCTCCAAACAGGAGATCGCAGGGGGCCCCAGCAGTCGGACCCCCCCCCCCCCCCCCTCCTCGCGATCTAAAGCTTAAGGGGAAAGATTTTGAGCATGAGACTTTTCCTTTAAGAGACAATGAGATGTGCCTATTTACCTCCATCTTATTGTTTCTCAACCAGGGTGCCTCCAGCTGTTGCAAAACTATGTATCTATCCCATATGTATCTATCTATCTCTCTCATATCAATCTCTATCTCATATCTATCTATCTCCTATTTATCTCCTATCTATCTATCTATCTATCTCCTATCTATCTATCTATCTATCATCTCATATCTGTCTATCTATCTCATATCTATCTATCTATCTCATATCTATCTCATATCCATCTATCTATCTCATATCTATCTATCTATCTATCTCATATCTATCTCATATCTATCTATCTATCTCATATCTATCTCATATCTATCTATCTATCTATCTATCTCATATCTATCTATCTATCTATCTATCTCATATCTATCTATCTCATATCTATCTATCTCATATCTATCTATCTATCTATCTATCTCATATCTATCTATCTATCTCCTATCTATCTATCTATCTCATATCTATCTATCTACCTATCTCATATCTATCTATCTCATATCTATCTATCTATTTCCTATCCATCTATCTATATATCATCTCATATCTATCTATCTATCTCATATCTATCTATATATCTATCTCATATCTATCTATCTCATATCTATCTATCTCATATCTATCTATCTATCTCATATCTATCTATCTATCTATCTATCTATCTATCTCATATCTATCTCATATCTATCTATCTATCTCATATCTATCTACCTATCTATCTCATATCTATCTATCTATCTATCATCTCATATCTATCTATCTCCTATCTATCTATCTATCTATCTATCTATCTCCTATCTATCTATCTATCCATCTATCTCCTATCTATCTATCTCCTATCTATCTATCTCATATCTATCTATCTATCTATCTCATATCTATCTATCTCATATCTATCTATCTATCTATCTATCTCATATCTATCTCATATCTATCTATCTATCTCATATCTATCTACCTATCTATCTCATATCTATCTATCTATCTATCATCTCATATCTATCTATCTCCTATCTATCTATCTCCTATCTATCTATCTATCTATCTATCCATCTATCTCCTATCTATCTATCTCCTATCTATCTATCTCATATCTATCTATCTATCTCATATCTATCTATCTCATATCTATCTATCTATCTCATATCTATCTATCTATCTCATATCGATCTCTCCATCTCATATCTATCTATCTCATATCTATCTATCTATCTCATATCTATGTATCTACCATCTCTCTCTCATATCTATCTATCTATCATATCTCTCTCATATCTATCTCATATATATCTATCTATCTCATATCTATCTCATATCTATCTATCTCATATCTATCTATCTCATATCTTTTTATATTCTATCTATCTATATCTATCTATCTATCTATCTATCTATCTCATATCTATCTATCTCATATCTATCTATCTCATATCTGTATCTATCTATCTATCTATCTATCTATCTATCTATCTATCTCATATCTATCTATTTATCTATCTCATATCTATCTCATATCTATCTATCTATCTATCTATATCATATCAATCTACTATCTATCTATCTAGTCCAAATAAAAGCAGCACCTCCAGACAATACTTCAGACTTGTAGATGGTGCAAGCACTTAGGGGTAGATTTATTAAAACCTGTGCAGAGGAAAAATTGCCCAGTTGCCCATAGCAACCAATCAGATCGCTCCTTTCATTTTTCACCAACGTTTCGGTGATCTCTCATCATCACCATTTTCAAGACTTGAAAATGGTGATGAGAGATCACTGAAACATTGTCTACTGCATCATGGAAGAAAACACTGCTAGTTTGATTCACGGATATTGGTGTGCTGCATATATTTACTTTATCTATCTATCTATCTGTCTGTCTATCTATCTCTCTCATATCTATCTATCTATCTATCTATCTCATATCTATCTCCTATTTATCTATCTATCTCATATCTATCTGTCTATCTATCTCATATCTCTCTCATATCTATCTCATATCTATCTGTCTATCTATCTATCTCATATCTATCTATCTATCTATCTATCTCATGTCTCTCTCATATCTATCTCATATCTATCTATCTGTCTATCTATCTATCTCATATTTATCTATCTATCTAGACAAAGAATAAGTCAGCCAGCACTTTAGTTGATACCAAACTATTATATGGACCTGGCCTACAGGTGCATGCTACTAGGCTAGATATACAGCAACAGAAGAATACAGCAGCACACTGCCAGCACAAAGATATAGGTGCAACATGAATATGCAGTTAAAACATGAAGAGCTATACAGCTATGGTGTAATAGATGCAAATGTGAAACTATGAAATAGTGAGGCACTTAGCTCGCAAATTTGTCTCCTCCGGCGGTCAAATAGCTTGGACCGTCCCACCGCCATAAGGTGGCCTCCTTGGGATGGACCCTACACTGTGAATATGCCTCTGTGTGAACAGTTCAGTAAGCATGGCAGGGTCTGGAACATCCAAGACACCTTATATACACATCTGATAGAGGTGGGTGGGGTGCCAAGGAGGCCACCTTATCGCGGTGGGACGGTCCAAGCTATTTGACCGCCGGCGGAGACAAATTTGCGAGCTAAGGGGGAGATGTATCATTGCATTTAGACCATTTTTCACGTCTACAAATTTTGCGCAATTGCGCTTTTTTTGCATAGAGCTGCGTTTTTTTTGGTGGACAGTTTTCTAAAGTTGTCACCAGTTTGGTCTACAATACACCACCTAATCCAGTGGACTGGTATTTATCAATTGCGCAAAAAAAAAGTAGATGTTTTTTTTGCGCAATTGCGCTTTTTTGCAAGAAAAGTAGTCTAAATCTAAGAGTGCTAGCAAGGACTCGTAGAAAATGGCAGACGGTGGAAGATGCAGGTGGGGGATGCAGGAGCCGTCTCTTAGCAAGTGTCCGGCCCCACTGACCTTTATATGTTATAAATCTTTATGATACACACTGCCCGTCCTCCTCTTCATTCTTCTGATACCGGAGACGCGCGGCTTCTGCTTTCACTATAGTCAGAGCGCCCCCTACCGTTGTCTGGCCCCAGCCCCGTGCAGTGTGGAGGCAGGGAGGGGGCGCTCTGTCTATAGACTATGATACAGAAGCCGCGCGTCTCCGGTATCAGAAGAATGAAGAGGCGGACGGGCAGTGTGTATCATAAAGATTTATAACATATAAAGGTCAGTGGGGCCGGACACTTGCGCTGGGGACCTGTCAATCACATAGCGGTCCCAGCGCTCACTATAGAAGGGGTCAGTATTAGTCTGGGGGGGGGGGGTACAGTACACATAACAATTATATACTGTAGAAGCGGGTCCACCTGCTCCCCTGTATAGACCTGTCACAATTCATAATCCCCGCCAGAAGACAGGAGCTCTGATTGGTGTATAGTGGTGAATAGCTTTCCACCAATCAGAGCTCCGGTCTCCCGGCGGCGGGGATTATGAATCGTGACATCTGTATACAGGAGGCGGCGGGGAGTGCAGTGTTGCCGCATGTACCGCTGGCTTTTTAAGTTAGTAAATGCAGATCGCAGCTGGTCTCTGGAGAATGACCTGCTGCGATCTGTCCTTCAGCCCGAGGACTACAACTCCCATCATGGACAGAGTCTGTCCATGATGGGAGTAGTAGTCCTAACAGTCACAATACAGTTTCACAGCTGGGGGATGTGTAAGAGCCATCCCTCAGCACTGTGGTACTACAACTACTCCCATCATGGGACACAAAATTTCCCATGATGGGAGTAGTAGTCCAAGGGCAGACTGACGGATCTCATGGGTCTCACTCTTGAGACCCCTTGCAACTTCTCCACCCCTGCCCCCTAGTGATGACATCATTAGGGGGCGGAGCTTCACAGTCCAGGCCTGAAGCCAGGGTGGTAAGTATGGCTCTGTTCTCATTATGCGTTTTGCATAATGGGAACAGAGCCTTTCTGGCAGTGTGTTCCCAAACAGGGAGACTCCAGCTGTTGTTTACCTACAGCCCCCATGATGGGAGTTGTAGTTTAGCAACAATTGGAGGCTCCCTCTTTAGGAACACACTGCATTATGTGCGCTCTCCCCAGGGGAGAGCGCCAAAAATGTACTGACCCATTTTTCGTGTTTTTATTTTCTTGTCATTTCAGATAAGTGAATGCAGAGTACTACCTGAGATTCGGTGGAGTGTGACGATGACTAGCATTTTTTTAATGTCAATAAAAGGGTTAACGAGGGCTGTGGGGGAGTGTTTTTTTAAATACATTTTTTATTTCATGTGTTGTGTTTTTTATAATTGAAATTTCAGGCTTAGTAATAGATTCCGTCTACAATACGGCTTCCACTACTAAGCTGGCCTTAGCGTTAGCCCTGAAAACAGCTAGCGCTAACCCCCAATTATTACCCCACAATTATCACCGCCACAGGGGTGCCGGGAAGAGCCGGTACCAACAGGCCCGGAGCATCAAAAATAGCGCTCCTTGGCATAGGCGGTAACAGGCTGGGGTTATTTAGGCTGGGGAGGGCCAGTAACAATGGTCCTTGCCCATTCTGGTAATGTCAGGCTGTTGCTGATTGGTTGGTGTCTGATTGACACTGAAAATATGGGGAAGCCTATGTGTTGTTGTTTTTTTGTAATAAAAAAAAGTGTGTGGTTCCCCATATTTTCAGTGTCAGTCAGATACCAACCAATCACAACAGCCTGACGTTACCAGGGTGGGCGAGGACCATTGTTACTGGCTCTCCCCAACCTAAATAACCCCAGCCAGGAGTGCTATTTTTGACACTCCAGGCCTGTTGGTACTGGCTCTTCCCGGCAACCCTGTGGCGGTGGGTAACAGGGTAATAATTGGGGGTTAGTGCTAGCTGTTTTTGTGGCTAACGCTAAGCCAGGCATTGAAAAAAAATGTATTTAAAAAAAAAAAAAAAACTCCCCACACAGCCCTCATTAAACCTTTTATTGACATAAAAAAAAGCTGGTCATCATCGCAATACACTGAATCTGACGTAGTCCTCCCCATTCACGTATCTGAAATGAGAAAAAAAAAAGGTTAGGACATCATTTGCGATCTCACCTGGTGAGTGCGCCCATACTGCAGTATGTAACAGGGGGCCTCCAATTGTTCTTGTCTGCCTACTGTATCCTGTATATACAGTCATCTATAGATGGCTGTATATACAGGAGAGCGCACAAAGATTTAACTCAGAGCTGCAGTGTGGGTTAACTCTTTCCTTGCTGGGCTCCTGTATAGTATACATGGATACACTATGCCCACTGTATACTATACAGCGGGCGGAGGTAAGTAGTGATGCTCTCCACCCTGTATATGTATATGCTATACATCACTCCTCACCTCCTTACACTCCGTGGGGCTGGCGCTCTGCATCCGACCCATGGAGTAGTACCTGCAGTGAAAAAAATGCACACAGGGTACAAAAATGTTTGTTTCCGCACACCAGCAAAAATGCAAGAAAAAACACAAGGGGAGAGATTAATCAAAACCTATGTAGAGGAAGAGTGGTGCAGTTGCCCATAGCAACCTATCAGATTGCTCCTTTCATTTTTGTAAAGAAGCAATCTGATTGGTTGCCATGGGTAACTGCACTACTCTTTCTCTGTACAGTTTTTGATAAATCTCCCCCAAGAAAAATTACCAAAATGCAGGAAAAGCTGGGACCGTTTTTCAGGCGTTTTTGCTGGTGGACAAAAAAAAACCTAAGTGAAATCCTGAAAAACAATAGAACAAAAGCCCAGCGTCCAGGATACACCACTATTCCTCTGAGGTGTAGAACAGGTCTACAAATAGAACTTTGTGGAGATTTAGACCATTGCACGAAATTTATCATGGGGCTTGCACAAGTTTGATAAATTTGGAGAAATTGCTCCAAATTTAGACCAACCAAAATGATCTACAAAAAACGTCTACCAACAACAACATTGATACATCTCCCCCTAAGTGCCTCACTATTTCATAGTTTCACATTTGCATCTATTACACCATAGCTGTATAGCTCTTCATGTTTTAACTGCATATTCATGTTGCACCTATATCTTTGTGCTGGCAGTGTGCTGCTGCATTCTTCTGTTGCTGTATATCTAGCCTAGTAGCATGCACCTGTAGGCCAGGTCCATATAATAGTTTGGTATCAACTAAAGTGCTGGCTGACTTATTCTTTGTCTGTATTGCACATACGGGGGAGTGGCTACCTCCATGTTGGCCTTGCACCCCACCCACCTCTATCAGGTGTGTATATAAGGTGTCTTGGATGTTCCAGACCCTGCCATGCTTACTGAACTGTTCACACAGAGGCATATTCACAGTGTAGGGTCCGTCCCAAGGAGGCCACCTTATCGAGGTGGGACGGTCCAAGCTATTTGACCGCCGGAGGAGACAAATTTGCGAGCTAAGTGCCTCACTTTTTCATAGTTTAACATTTGCATCTATTACACCATAGCTGTATAGCTCTTCATGTTTTAACTGCATATTCATGTTGCACCTATATCTTTGTGCTGGCAGTGTGCTGCTGCATTCTTCTGTTGCTGTATATCTAGCCTAGTAGCATGCACCTGTTGGCCAGGTCCATATAATAGTTTGGTATCAACTAAAGTGCTGGCTGACTTATTCTTTGTCTGTATTGCACATACGGGGGAGTGGCTACCTCCATGTTGGCCTTGCACCCCACCACCTCTATCAGGTGTGTATATAAGGTGTCTTGGATGTTCCAGACCCTGCCATGCTTACTGAACTGTTCACACAGAGGCATATTCACAGTGTAGGGTCCGTCCCAAGGAGGCCACCTTATCGCGGTGGGACGGTCCAAGCTATTTGACCGCAGGCGGAGACAAATTTGCGAGCTAAGTGCCTCACTATTTCATAGTTTCACATTTGCATCTATTACACCATAGCTGTATAGCTCTTCATGTTTTAACTGCATATTCATGTTGCACCTTTATCTTTGTGCTGGCAGTGTGCTGCTGCATTCTTCTGTTGCTGTATATCTATCTATCTATCTCATATCTATCTGTCTATCTATCTATCTCATATCTATCTATCTAGAAAAATAAAGCCAGTGCAGTACTCCATAAAGTGAAAAACGGGGTGATTTATTCCATCAAAAAAACGTTACCTAATGGGGGCATTACCTACCTGATGAAACTACCTACTGGGGGCATTACCTATCTGGGGGCACTACCTACTGGGGGCATTACCTTCTACATACCTACTGGGGGCATTACCTACTACATGCTTACTGGGGGCAATAAATACGACCTACCTGGAGGCATCAACCACTACCTACTGGGGATATTACCTACCTGGAGGCATCACCTACTAGGTACATTATCGATCTGCTTGGGCATCCTATCTTATAGGGGTATTCCCTACCTACCCACTGTGGGCTTTACCTGTGTGATGGGGGAAACAATGTAAAGGGACCTGTCTACCCCCTTGAGTGACCAACTGCCTAAAGGAGGGGGGGCTACCTACTCTTCCCCCCAACCCACTTTTCTACCCACTATACTGGGCGCTATAAGCGCTGGAAAAGTGCAGAGTCTTAAATGTTTGTTTGGCAGGTTCTGTGGAGTTGTGGCTGGAAGAAATAGTCATGACGGTCTGGGCCGGATGGATAAGAAAAGGAAATTGACTGACACCGATCAGAGAAGACGTCACCTGATGTAACTTTATGTAATCTCTTATATGGTCTGTAGAGCCTGTGTAGAGCTGAGGCACTAACTTCTGTGTAAAGTGGTTTATTCAGTATTTGTATGGTAATATTATCCTGTTACTATGTGGAGGTAATGTGTAGTCATAGTGTGGTACAATTATTTGAACCTTGTATAGAGCTGTTGTTGGTTATACTGGTCTGTGCTCTATGGTCTATTTATCAACTGCTGGTTTGGTGTATGTTGAGTAACTTATACAAAGTAAGAGATTATTATTATTATTATTATTATTGTCTTCTATTCTTTAAAGTAAACATTTTTGGATTATTCTTAGTTCTGACCCAGTTGCATGGAATAATGGTCTACTGTAGTGTTTTCCAACCAGGGTGCCTCCAGCTGTTGCAAAACTACATTTTCCAGCATGCCCAAGCAGCCAAAAGCTGTCTGGACATGCTGAGACTTGTAGTTTTGCAACTGCTGGAGGCACCCTGGTTGGGAAAAGCTGGTCTACAATAAAGCTATTGAAGTGCAAAGTTCATATTCGTATTTATGTATGTGTTTTAAAATGAATGCTTTCCCCTTTTATGAACAAGTATATAATTACGATATGCCATGAGCTTGAAAAATTACGCAATATGGGGCTGGTGTGCAACTTTTTCCAGGGCTGGTTTTTATCCCCAGTCCGGCCCTGCCCGTGGCTGTTGGTTTTATACCGTTTGGGGACAGCCAAGGAGGCGTCAGCAGGCAACACAGGTAAGTGTGTGCTTGTGTGTGTGTGTGTGTGTGTGTGTGTGTTTCCTATGCTGATCCTAAACCCAGTATCAAATGCAAGTAGGAGGAGTAAGAAGGGTTCCTGCCAAAGCCAGGTTATGGATTGCATTTAAAAATGGTCCATCAGAGTGAAATGGACTCCCATCTTCCTGCTTAGCAATATTGATATGGGTTTAGGGTCTGCTGTGTGTACTAGTGGGTGACTGCCACCCAGCCAGAGTGTGTATGGGAGGCTGCCAGCCAGCCTTCCTTCCTACAAGTAGTGATGGTGCAGGTGAAGGGGACAGCGTTGGTTCCTCCCCTTTCACAGTTATCACTTCTCATCCTTCCTTTTGGCTGGTATCAAATGTGGTGTCTGTTTATATCAGTTTAATATCTGATATGTCCCCTATCTGGTAGCATATATTAAGTGCACCACCAGGTTTCAGTGTTGGAAAGAAAGATTACCTGTTTATTTGCTGCAGCTGCTTGCTGGCTAGTCCAGTGGGCCCCTACTGCAGGCAAAAGACAATAGGTGGTGCCTATGTGCCTAGGTGGATAGGACATCAGCTATGAGGCATTTGTTTGTACAAACTGCTGCTCACAACTAATGTTGTAATATAGTGTCTCCATCTGCTGGTGGTATTGAATAAACAATAGTGCAATGATAGGGTCTGAAAAAGAAGAAAAATAAGAAGCAGCAGCATAGGAAACAAGGAGGAAAGAAGGGAAACATGGAGAGAAGAAAACAAAGAAGGTAAAAAAAAAGGTGAAAACATGTTTAAAAAAGTATTTCCATCTCTCTCTCTCTCTATATGTATATATATATATATTTAAAAGAGAAAAAAAAAATATATATATATATATACATATATATATAGAGAGAGAGAGAGATAAATATATATAGAGATAGATGGATGGATGGATAGATAGATAGATAGATAGATACACATACATACATACATACATACATACATATGTGTGTATTGTTGGAGTTGCAAACATGGGTGCACTTGACAAACTCAGTGCGGCTATTCCCCATTGAAAGATTGTTGCATCCAGGACCCTTAGCACTGTGATATGCTACTCAATACCACTGGCATGGCCAGGTGTAAACAACATCTGACCTTTGTTGTGTATGTAACCATGGAGATTGTGATGTCGCCTACGCCCACCAAAGAACAGCCTTGTCAGAAGCAGCACTGCCATGAGCAGAAGCAGCAGCACCATAGGTTGTCAAATAAGCTGGATTTAACCAAGACAAGTGAGTCCAATAGGATGCAGGTATGTCCTCTATCCTTACAGCTTCCCGTGGCTGTTGGTTTTATACCGTTTGGGGACAGCCAAGGAGGCGTCAGCAGGCAACACAGGTAAGTGTGTGCTTGTGTGTGTGTGTGTGTGTGTGTGTGTGTTTCCTATGCAGATCCTAAACCCAGTATCAAATGCAAGTAGGAGGAGTAAGAAGGGTTCCTGCCAAAGCCAGGTTATGGATTGCATTTAAAAATGGTCCATCAGAGTGAAATGGACTCCCATCTTCCTGCTTAGCAATAATGATATGGGTTTAGGGTCTGCTGTGTGTACTGGTGGGTGACTGCCACCCAGCCAGAGTGTGTATGGGAGGCTGCCAGCCAGCCTCCCTTCCTACAAGTAGTGATGGTGCATGTGAAGGGGACAGCGTTGGTTCCTCCCCTTTCACAGTTATCACTTCACATCTTTCCTTTTGGCTGGTATCAAATGTGGTGTCTGTTTATATCAGTTTAATATCTGATATGTCCCCTATCTGGTAGCATATATTAAGTGCACCACCAGGTTTCAGTGTTGGAAAGAAAGATTACCTGTTTATTTGCTGCTGCAGCTGCTTGCTGTCTAGTCCAGTGGGCCCCTACTGCAGGCAAAAGACAATAGGTGGTGCCTATGTGCCTAGGTGGATAGGACATCAGCTTTGAGGCATTTGTGTTTACAAACTGTTGCTCACAACTAATGTTGTAATATAGTGTCTCCATCTGCTGGTGGTATTGAATAAGCAATAGTGCAATGATAGGGTCTGAAAAAGAAGAAAAATAAGAAGCAGCAGCATAGGAAAAAAGGAGGAAAGAAGGAAAACATGGAGAGAAGAAAAAAAAGAAGGTAAAAATGAGGTGAAAACATGTTTAAAAAAGTATTTCCATCTCTCTCTCTCTCTCTATATGTATATACATATATATATATATATATTTAAAAGAAAAAAAATTATATATATATATACATATAGAGAGAGAGAGAGAGATAAATATATATAGAAATAGATGGGTGAATAGATAGATAGATAGATAGATAGATAGATACACATACATACATACATACATATGTGTGTATTGTTGGAGTTGCAAACATGGGTGCACTTGACAAACTCAGTGCGGCTATTCCCCATTGAAAGATTGTTGCATCCAGGACCCTTAGCACTGTGATATGCTACTCAATACCACTGGCATGGCCAGGTGTAAACAACATCTGACCTTTGTTGTGTATGTAACCATGGAGATTGTGATGTCGCCTAGGCCCACCAAAGAACAGCCTTGTCAGAAGCAGCACTGCCATGAGCAGAAGCAGCAGCACCATAGGTTGTCAAATAAGCTGGATTTAACCAAGACAAGTGAGTCCAATAGGATGCAGGTATGTCCTCTATCCTTACAGCTTCCCGTGGCTGTTGGTTTTATACCGTTTGGGGACAGCCAAGGAGGCGTCAGCAGGCGACACAGGTAAGTGTGTGCTTGTGTGTGTGTGTGTGTGTGTGTTTCCTATGCAGATCCTAAACCCAGTATCAAATGCAAGTAGGAGGAGTAAGAAGGGTTCCTGCCAAAGCCAGGTTATGGATTGCATTTAAAAATGGTCCATCAGAGTGAAATGGACTCCCATCTTCCTACTTAGCAATAATGATATGGGTTTAGGGTCTGCTGTGTGTACTGGTGGGTGACTGCCACCCAGCCAGAGTCAAGGCTGGACTGGGATACCGGGAAAATCCCCGGAGGGCCAATCACCTTGACTGCCAAATGGCCGGTGCATTGCCGTAGAACGAGATTTGCCATAGAATGAGATGGTCCGCCTCCATCACATCCTATTGGCTCACTCTTGTCACGTGACATATTTAAACATCACGCATCGATGCGCACAGCAGTGTCAGTTTGGCTATCACAGGGAGAGGATCTCCTCTCCCTGTGATAGCTAAAGCTGCCCGGAGCGCTCATGGCCTCTGTGGCCCGACAGAAGTTCACACATGTACGCAGCTCATACGGCTGGCTCATATACACTTACTCTATTATTACATGTACTGTTGATCCACAGCGCTATCGGGATCCCGATGCCCGATGGCGCTGTCATCAGTGTGCGTCCCCGCGAGCGCCCCACGCCCGCAGCTCTACTCTCCGTCCCATTAACGCTCAGGGAGCGGGGAACAGAAAGTAGAGCATCGGGCGCAGGTAAAGTAGTACTGCGCATGTGCAGCACTACGTGAATAACTTAACCTGCGCCCGATGCTCTACTTTCTGTTCCCCGCTCCCTGAGCGTCAACGAGACGGGGAGTAGAGCTACGGGGGACGGGGAGTAGAGCTGCAGGCGTGGGGCGCTCGCGGGGACGCACACTGATGACAGCGCCTTCGGGCATCGGGATCCCGATAGCGCTGTGGATCAACAGTAAATGTATATGAGCCAGCCGTATGAGCTGCGTACATGTGTGAACTTCTGTCGGGCCACAGAGGCCATGAGCGCTCCGTGCAGCTTTAGCTATCACAGGGAGAGGAGATCCTCTCCCTGTGATAGCCAAACTGACACTGCTGTGCGCATCGATGTGTGACGTTTAAATATGTCATGTGACAAGAGTGAGCCAATAGGATGTGATGGAGGCGGACCATCTCATTCTATGGCAATGCACCGGCCGCACCATGTTAAAGAAGACTTCTTGGCCCGGCCCCTGACAGTGGTTGTCGCACGGCCAGCCGCAAGACTGGCCGTGCCGGAAGCAATGAGGCTTCCTGGGCTGACTGCAGCAGGCTGGCCAACTGACAGCAGAGGTGGCTCTAGCATAATAGGCCACCGCCTCAGTTCTCGCGTTAATGGGGGGCCTCGCTCAGGGACCCGACTAGCGCAAGTTACTCCTCACTCTCCGGAAGACCGCCGGGATTGAAGTTTAATACAGCAGTTCCGGTTCCATCCTGCCTGCAGGCGGCGAGCCCCAGCGCTGCGCCCGACCAGCCCCTGCTGATCCTCTGCCACTTTAAGAGAAAGGGCTGCTGGGGCTGGTCGCCTGCTATAGAAACTGCTGCTGATCGGAGAAAGGGCTGCTGAAAGACCTCCTGAACCCCGCCCCTTCCCCCCCCCTCAAAACCTCAGAGAGAAAACAGACGAACTGTGCAGCCGGTTCAGCTGCACAGGGGCCCAGCGTGAAAGGGGGCCCGCTGCCCTCTCCAGGTCCGGCCCCAGAGGCGAGCATTAGGCCACATACCACCGCATACTCCCCGACCACAGCAAGTTTGACAGCACCCGGATGGATGCTGCGTTCAACCACCCCTGCAGGCGGCCCAGTGACGTCTCTAGGGGGGGGGGGGGGCAGAGGGGGCCACGGCCCCCCCTACATCATGATTGCCCCCCCCCCTTGTGCCCCCCCTAGCAGCAGTAGGTCACTAGCAGCTCTCATGGCCCTCAGGGGGGTACAGCTAGTTCACCAGTAAGGGGCCCGAGCCCCCGCTGCACCCCCCGCCCCCCGGAGCCATTTACTCCGGCATCCTTTTATTTAATAAATCTTCAGCCAGCAGCCCTGTCACCACGCAGGGGCCGCGCTATGCAGACTGGGAAGAGCAGACAGGAAGCTCCTCCCCCTCTCTCACTCCCCTGTATGCTGCTGCTGGACCTTGTGGAGCAGGCCTGCTGTGTGTATACAGGCCCGGACACCACCAGTATGGAAGACTTACCTGCCCAGTGCCCACTGCTGATGCTGCCCTTTTAAAGTAAGTAACTTGCTTGGGGGAGAGGGGGAAAGTTGTAGTTCGGGAGACAGTGGGAGGTAGTTCAGTGTTTCCCAACCAGGGGGCCTCCAGCTGTTGCAAAACTACAACTCCCAGCATTGCTTTGGCTTTATGAGCATACTGGGAGTTGTAGTTTTGCAACAGCTGGAGGCCCCCAGGTTGGGGAACACTGATCTATCAATCAATCAATCTCTTATCTATCTATCTATCTCATATCTATCCATCCATCTATCTATATCCATCTATTTATGCATCTATCTATCTAATATCTATCTATCAATCTCTAATCTATCTATCTATCTCATATCTATCCATCCATCTATCTGTATCCATCTATTTATGCATCTATCTATCTTTCTCATATCTATCTATCTCTCATCTATCTATCTCATATCTAACTATCTATCTATCTAACTCAGATAGATGAGAGATAGATAGACGAGAGATAGCTAGATAGATATGAGAGACAGATAGATAAATAGATGATATATAGATAGAGAGATGATATATAGAAAGATACATACGGTAAATAGATGGATAGATAGATGATAGACAGATCGATAGATAGATGATAGATAGATATGATATAGACAGATAGATAGATAGATAGATAGATAGATAGATAGGAGATAGATGGATATGATATAGATAGATGGATATGATATAGATACATTTATATGATATAGATAGATAGGAGAAAGATAGATAGATCAGTTTCCCAACCAGGGGGCCTCCAGCTGTTGCAAAACTACAACTCCCAGCATTCCTTTGGCTTTATGAGCATACTGGGAGTTGTGGTTTTGCAACAGCTGGAGGCCCTCCTAGTTGGGAAACACTGATCTATCTATCTATCTATCTATCTAAGGTAGTAATCCGCAGCACTCCAGGAGTAGGTGCAAAAATAAAGTGCTTTATTCCATACTAATACAGAGCAACGTTTCAGCTGCCATGCAGCCTTTCTCAAGCATCATAGTAGTGACAAACAGGAAGTATATAAAGGTGTACAGGTGATTAAAACGATATGAGTATGCAATCAAATCATTAAGGCATACATAAATATAAGTGTACAACAACATAAGATACAAGGTAATAAAACCATTGTAATATAAGAGGAGAAGTGAATGGTGTGTTAGAAATAAAACAGCAGGTCGAAGGCTGCAAAATATTATAAACAGATCGCATAAAGTGCATAAACAATCATAATTGGTAAACATGTGCAAACTTTAAAATAGCAATCAGGTAGGCGGAGTATGTAGGCTGCACTCACCCCTATATCCATACAAGGTAAACGCCATAATGGCTGATTCATGTCCCGAGGCATATGGCGTGTGGGTAGATGGAAGCACCCGGTCACATGACCAGTTCCATCACCCCACGTCACATCCGGTGGTAGGGTAAACAATTTTGGTTGTCATGCAGGGAGTCGGGCAGGTCGATGGTTCCGAGAGCGAGGTAGGTCATGTGATAATCACATGACTCACTCTCGCTTCGTCCGCATCATCACGTCCTGGGTTCCCTTCTCTGCACAGTTGCGCCGATCAGGGGAATCCCCCCGTGTGAACAGGTGCAGTAAACGTTGTGTGGCCGTCACTCCTAGCAACACCTAGTAATGAATGAAAAAAGTATAGTATAGAAAAAATTAAGGTAGAGAAATGGTGGGAAAAGTAGAGTCAAACAAAAAATAAAAAATAAAAAATAAATAAAAATAAAAAATAATAAATAAAAAATAATTAAGATAAAATTAACAATAACAATAAATGTAAATAAAAAATAAAAAATAAATAAAACTAATGAAAAAATAATAATAGAGAAGATAAAATAAAATAAAATAAGAATGAAGAATAAAAATAACTGAAAAATAATAATAAAAAAAGTAATAATAATAAAATAATGTTAAATAAAATGATATGATACTATGTTGCACAATGTCTGTCTTGTTGTTACACTGTGGCACATCCTTCCCTCTCACCTCTAGGTTTTTTATCCTCTTACCCCCGCATTGCGTGCTTGCACATATGCTGACAGGGAGACCTCTTGTACCCGCGGGCATTCTAGGTGTCCGCTGGGAGTTCAGAGTGAGATTAACCATAATCAAGGTGGGCATTTTTCGCCGGGGGGTGCCTGCGTCAGTGTATAGAACCATAGTTGTGGTGCGTTCTCCCTTGCGCGGCTATTATATCCAAAAAATAAAAATAATAAAAAAATGAAAAAATAATAAAAAAAATTATAAAAAATAAAAAAATTTTAAAATAAAAATAAATGTAGAAAGTAAATTAAAAAATAATGAAAAATATCAAAAATTAATGAGGGTGAAATAAAAGAAGGAAAAATAGAGTAAACAAGAGCGTTGTGTTGGGGTGTGAGTCACAAGCAACGTTATTTATTGCACCATATGACAACCAAACAATTACAGATAGAAGGTAATTTTTAAAGAATTATGTTGAAAGTAGTGATCGCAGCCATCATCATCACGCCAACCTAAGGTATATAAAAAAAGAGAACAAGTGTAAGTACATGTTCACGGATAGATACATATTGATCTTAATATCTCGTCACCACTAACTAAACTGGAAATGAGTTTGTGTATCTACTGGTTGCTAGGGGTTACGCCAAATAAATCTGTGGGGTGACCGTGAAATCTACATTAAGTCCATTGGGTCTAAGAGACCCAAGCTGATATATCCATCTTAGTTCTGTCTTCTTAAGTTTACTAACGCGATCCCCACCCCTTTTGAGGGGGGGAGTGTGGTCTAAAAGGACAAAGCGAAGATCCCACTCGGAATGACACATTTCGGTGAAGTGCTTGGATACCGGTAGATCCAAACGCTTTTTCCTAATAGTATACCGGTGATGATTTATACGTGTTTTGAAATCCCATGTGGTCTCGCCAACATAGACGAGACCACATGGGCATATCAAAGCGTATATTACAAAAGTAGATGTACATGTCAAATAATGTTTCAAATTGTACACTTTTCCTGTTTTAGGATGGGTGAACTGGCCCCCTTTCAGCATCAGGGGACAGTTAACACACTGGCAACATGGAAAAGATCCCTTGTTTTTGACAGACAGATATCTTTGTGAGGGTGTCTGTCTGGACACATCCGATTTGATAAGTCTGTCTCTGAGGTTGCGGGACCTCCGGTATGACATCAGGGGCGGACTCGCAAACTCAGGGACTAATGGAAAACTTTCTTTCAATAATTTCCAATGTTTGGTAACGACTCTGGCCAATTGGCTCGAGTGGTCACCAAATGTGGATACAAAAGCCAATCTGGTCTGTGACTTTTTTGATGTTGTCTCATAAATAAGTTTTTTGCGATCCATTTTCATAACTTTCTGTTTGCTATCTTCCAAGAGGCGTGGAGGGTATCCACGTCTCCTGAAGTTCGCTACCATCTTGTCCAAGGCAGGTTCAATTTCTTCCTCCCGCTCAATGATCCGTCTTGCCCTAATCATTTGACTGGTGGGCAGTGATCGGACCATTGAGCGGGGATGGTTACTATTGAAGTGTAAAGTGGAATTGGAATCTGTTGGTTTAACATAAAGGCTGGTGACTAAACGCTGTGTGTGAACAGAAACCAAGGTATCCAAAAAGTTAACAGACTCCTGTGAAGCGGTCAAAGTGAATTGAATGTGAGGGTCAATAGAGTTCACCAGTTCACCCATCCTAAAACAGGAAAAGTGTACAATTTGAAACATTATTTGACATGTACATCTACTTTTGTAATATACGCTTTGATATGCCCATGTGGTCTCGTCTATGTTGGCGAGACCACATGGGATTTCAAAACACGTATAAATCATCACCGGTATACTATTAGGAAAAGCGTTTGGATCTACCGGTATCCAAGCACTTCACCGAAATGTGTCATTCCGAGTGGGATCTTCGCTTTGTCCTTTTAGACCACACTCCCCCCCCCTCAAAAGGGGTGGGGATCGCGTTAGTAAACTTAAGAAGACAGAACTAAGATGGATATATCAGCTTGAGTCTCTTAGACCCAATGGACTTAATGTAGATTTCACGGTCACCCCACAGATTTATTTGGCGTAACCCCTAGCAACCAGTAGATACACAAACTCATTTCCAGTTTAGTTAGTGGTGACGAGATATTAAGATCAATATGTATCTATCCGTGAACATGTACTTACACTTGTTCTCTTTTTTTATATACCTTAGGTTGGCGTGATGATGATGGCTGCGATCACTACTTTCAACATAATTCTTTAAAAATTACCTTCTATCTGTAATTGTTTGGTTGTCATATGGTGCAATAAATAACGTTGCTTGTGACTCACACCCCAACACAACGCTCTTGTTTACTCTATTTTTCCTTCTTTTATTTCACCCTCATTATTATCCTCATTAATTTTTGATATTTTTCATTATTTTTTAATTTACTTTCTACATTTATTTTTATTTTAAATTTTTTTTATTTTTTATTATTTTTTTTATTATTTTTTCATTTTTTTATTATTTTTATTTTTTGGATATAATAGCCGCGCAAGGGAGAACGCACCACAACTATGGTTCTATACACTGATGCAGGCACCCCCCGGCGAAAAATGCCCACCTTGATTATGGTTAATCTCACTCTGAACTCCCAGCGGACACCTAGAATGCCCGCGGGTACAAGAGGTCTCCCTGTCAGCATATGTGCAAGCACGCAATGCGGGGGTAAGAGGATAAAAAACCTAGAGGTGAGAGGGAAGGATGTGCCACAGTGTAACAACAAGACAGACATTGTGCAACATAGTATCATATCATTTTATTTATCTTTATTTACATTATTTTATTATTATTACTTTTTTTATTATTATTTTTCAGTTATTTTTATTCTTCATTCTTATTTTATTTTATTTTATCTTCTCTATTATTATTTTTTCATTAGTTTTATTTATTTTTTATTTTTTATTTATTTTTTATTTACATTTATTGTTATTGTTAATTTTATCTTAATTATTTTTTATTTATTATTTTTTATTTTTATTTTTATTTATTTTTTATTTTTTATTTTTTGTTTGACTCTACTTTTCCCACCATTTCTCTACCTTAATTTTTTCTATACTATACTTTTTTCATTCATTACTAGGTGTTGCTAGGAGTGACGGCCACACAACGTTTACTGCACCTGTTCACACGGGGGGATTCCCCTGATCGGCGCAACTGTGCAGAGAAGGGAACCCAGGACGTGATGATGCGGACGAAGCGAGAGTGAGTCATGTGATTATCACATGACCTACCTCGCTCTCGGAACCATCGACCTGCCCGACTCCCTGCATGACAACCAAAATTGTTTACCCTACCACCGGATGTGACGTGGGGTGATGGAACTGGTCATGTGACCGGGTGCTTCCATCTACCCACACGCCATATGCCTCGGGACATGAATCAGCCATTATGGCGTTTACCTTGTATGGATATAGGGGTGAGTGCAGCCTACATACTCCGCCTACCTGATTGCTATTTTAAAGTTTGCACATGTTTACCAATTATGATTGTTTATGCACTTTATGCGATCTGTTTATAATATTTTGCAGCCTTCGACCTGCTGTTTTATTTCTAACACACCATTCACTTCTCCTCTTATATTACAATGGTTTTATTACCTTGTATCTTATGTTGTTGTACACTTATATTTATGTATGCCTTAATGATTTGATTGCATACTCATATCGTTTTAATCACTTGTACACCTTTATATACTTCCTGTTTGTCACTACTATGATGCTTGAGAAAGGCTGCATGGCAGCTGAAACGTTGCTCTGTATTAGTATGGAATAAAGCACTTTATTTTTGAACCTACTCCTGGAGTGCTGCGGATTACTACCTTTGATGTGTGACCGCCCTGACCGGGCTATTTCGCCGCTGGCACCGCTTTACTTACCTACTTTTTGGATGTGCTGCTCTGTTGTTATTTTGGAAATATCTATCTATCTATCCATCTATCTCATATCTATCTATATCATATCTATCTATATCATATCTATCTATCTATCTCGTATGTATATATATATATATATATATATATATATCTATCTATATCCATCTATCTATTTATGTATCTATCTATCTATCTCATATCTATCTATCTATATCATATCTATCTATCTATCTTTCTATTTATCTATCTATCTATCTCATATAGATGAGAGATAGATGAAAGATAGATATGAGAGATAGATAGATAGATAGATAGATGATATATAGATAGATACATAAATAGATGGATATATAGATAGATATGAGATAGATAGATAGATAAATAGATGATAGATAGATAGATAGATAGATAGATAGATGATAGATATATATGATATAGATAGATATGAGAGATAGATAGATAGATAGATAGATAGGAGATAGATGAATATGATAGATATAGATTGATATGATATAGATAGATAGGATATAGATAGATAGATAGATAAAGAACAATATGATGCAGCACGCCACAAGTTTGCAGAAAATGGTGGTTTATTCCATCATGTGCATGGACTATGGACTATGCACATGATGGAATAAACCACCATTTTCTGCAAACTTGTGGCGTGCTGCATCATATTGTTCTTTGTCTGGATTGAGGAACCAGTGGACCCAGGTTCCAAGTATGCGAGCACCCCGACTTCTCTCTAATTTCTGGATTTTGGTTGTGCCGTTTTTATTTGTTTTAGATAGATAGCTAGAAAGAGATAGTATCTATCATCTATCTATCCATCTATCTATCTCATATCTATCATCTATCTATCCATCTATCTATCTATCTCATATCTATTATCTATCTCATATCTATCATCTATCTATCTCATATCTATTATCTATCTCATATCTATCATCTATCTATCTCATATCTATTATCTATCTATCTCATATCTATCATCTATCTATCTATCTATATATCATCTATCTATCTATCTACAAAACTAAAGATCCAGCGGCACTCCCAGATAAGGTGCAAAAACAAAGTGTTTTATTCCCCCATGTATGTGTGACGTTTCGATAGCATCCCGCCATCTTTATCATACGTACAGTTGTACATTCTGTAGTCTCTGTGACATCACTGTGCTTCTTATTAAAAACACAAAATTGGTCCCCAACAGCGGGAGTACCTGGGAAGTGATTCATATATTGAATCATGATTGGAGTAATACTAGGATATCTGGGATAGGCTGGATATGGATGTCGCTGACTGATGATGATAGGGGGATGGTCTATAAATACCCCCTGCCGCCATTTTGGAGTGTTGTTGGCACATATTGCCTCTTGAGAACGCCGTGGTGATGGCGAAACATGTAGAGGCGGCAATTTTGTGTTTTTAATAAGTGTCACAATTGGGATGTTGGGCTTCTGCAGAGCCCCGAACACTGGAGTAATGTTGCTCCAATAACTATATTATTCTCCCATGTGACACTGTATTTTTAATCATCACCTTCTGGATTTGTTATCTTTTAATATATACACAATTAAAAGTTATGTTTTAGGGGGGGAGTAATTTGAGGTGTTTTGCACCCCAGGCTGCGGCCTTGGGGTTTGGATAATTATATTGTTTTGGCCTCTTAGCCCCTTATTGGGTCAATTTGTAGTTTTTGATCACTGTGCTTCATAAACTGTGACATCACTGTGCTTCATCCTGTAATTTGATGTCACTGTGTATAACAACCCTGTAGTGACATCACAGTTTATTATTCTTGAATGCTGACTTCACTGTGTATATTTTCCCGGTACAATGACATCACTGTATAGTTACCCTCTACTGTGACAACACTGCGTTTATTAACCCTGTAGTGGCAAAACTGTTTATTGTCCCTGTACAGAGACATTACTGTTTATATTAACTCTGAACTGTGCATATTTACCCTGTATTGTCGCTCGCAGTGCAAGGTAAATATGTACAGTGACATTAGGGTATACAGGCTTAATATATACAGTGATGTCACAGTGCAGTGTAAGTATCAACAGTGATGTTGCAGTATAGAGATAACACACAGTGATGTTATAGTTCAGAGATAATATACACAGTGATGTCACAGTACAGGGATAATACACAGTGATGTCACAGTACAGCGATAATACACACAGTGATGTCACAGTACAGGGATAATACACAGTGATGTCACAGTACAGAGATAATACACACAGTGATGTCACAGTACAGGAATAATAAACAGTGATGTCACAGTACAGGGATAATATACAGAGTGATGTCACAGTACAGGGATAATATACAGAGTGATGTCACAGTACAGGGACAATACACAGTGATGTCACAGTACAGCGATAATACACAGTGATGTCACAGTACAGGGATAATACAAAGTGATGTCACAGTACAGGGATAATACACACAGTGATGTCACAGTACAGGGACAATACACAGTGATGTCACAGTACAGATATAATACACACAGTGATGTCACAGTACAGAGATAATACACACAGTGATGTCACAGTTCAGAGATAATACACACAGTGATGTCACAGTACAGGGATAAAACACACAGTGATGTCACAGTACAGAGATAATACACAGTGATGTCACAGTACAGAGATAATACACACAGTGATGTCATATTACAGGGATAATACACAGAGTGATGGCACAGTACAGAGATAATACACAGTGACGTCACAGTACAGGGATAATACACAGTGATGTCAAAGTACACAGATAATACACAGTGATGTCACAGTACAGGGATAATACAAAGTGATGTCACAGTACAGGGATAATACACACAGTGATGTCACAGTACAGGGACAATACACAGTGATGTCACAGTACAGATATAATACACACAGTGATGTCACAGTACAGAGATAATACACACAGTGATGTCACAGTTCAGAGATAATACACACAGTGATGTCACAGTACAGGGATAATACACACAGTGATGTCACAGTACAGAGATAATACACACAGTGATGTCACATTACAGGAATAATACACAGAGTGATGGCACAGTACAGAGATAATACACAGTGACGTCACAGTACAGGGATAATACACAGTGATGGCACAGTGCAGAGATAATACACAGTGATGTCACATTACAGGGATAATACACAGAGTGATGGCACAGTACAGAGATAATACACAGTGATGTCACAGTACAGGGATAATACACACAGTGATGTCACAGTACAGGGACAATACACAGTGATGTCACAGTACAGATATAATACACACAGTGATGTCACAGTACAGAGATAATACACACAGTGATGTCACAGTTCAGAGATAATACACACAGTGATGTCACAGTACAGGGATAATACACACAGTGATGTCACAGTACAGAGATAATACACAGTGATGTCACAGTACAGAGATAATACACACAGTGATGTCATATTACAGGGATAATACACAGAGTGATGGCACAGTACAGAGATAATACACAGTGACGTCACAGTACAGGGATAATACACAGTGATGTCAAAGTACACAGATAATACACAGTGATGTCACAGTACAGGGATAATACAAAGTGATGTCACAGTACAGGGATAATACACACAGTGATGTCACAGTACAGGGACAATACACAGTGATGTCACAGTACAGATATAATACACACAGTGATGTCACAGTACAGAGATAATACACACAGTGATGTCACAGTTCAGAGATAATACACACAGTGATGTCACAGTTCAGAGATAATACACACAGTGATGTCACAGTACAGGGATAATACACACAGTGATGTCACATTACAGGGATAATACACACAGTGATGTCACATTACAGGGATAATACACAGAGTGATGGCACAGTACAGAGATAATACACAGTGACGTCACAGTACAGGGATAATACACAGTGATGGCACAGTGCAGAGATAATACACAGTGATGTCACATTACAGGGATAATACACAGAGTGATGGCACAGTACAGAGATAATACACAGTGATGTCACAGTACAGGGATAATACACAGTGATGTCACAGTATAACCATCTCACAGCCGGACCACCATGTAATTTCAGCAGAAAACAAAGCAGGGCCCCATGTTCAAGTTTCGCCTAAGGCCTCACAAAGTCTAGAGCCGCCTCTGGTCGGCCCTACCATGGGACCCGGTGGGACCATAAGTCCCAGGTGGCACTTTTCAGGGGCGGCATTTTGCTGCCCCCTTTTTTTTTGTGCCTAGTAGGTTCATGGTAGGGTTGGCGCCGCCGCTGCTCACTGTTCTAAAGCAGCTGCGGGGAATAATAGCGCAGCGGGCACTTTAGACAGTGAGTCTGCCTCCGGCCGACCGGGGTCTGACGAGGGACGTCGCACAAGTGACGTACTTCTGCAGACCCACTCAGGAGGACGTCAGTGACGTCACTCGTCAGGCCGCCGCTGGAGAGGAGAAGCGCTGTGCAGGGCAGGTAAGTTTGTCTGTGTGTGTGTCTGTGTCTGTCTGTGTGTTTGGTGGGGGGCTATGGCTACCTAATGTGAGCAGGGGTGTGGAAATTTAAAAAAAAAAACTACTTGTCCAAGGGACTAAAGCGGAACACAATCCACTTGTCCTGGTAGACAAAATAGTCTGATCCCCCCCACTAGACCACCAGGGATGGATATAAGATTCCTTTAGACACTGCTGACAGCGGTGATCTAATGGTTTAATAGGTGATCGCAGCATGCCAGGGTATTAGAGGTGGGAGAGCTGTAGCTCCTCTTACACCCGAGGCAACCACAGAAAAGTCTAGATGTAACTTTTTGATCACCAAAAAAATTTCTCATATGAAGTGACCAAAAATTAACAATTCTGGACTATTCTTTTACATTTACACCGTTCACCGTACGGTTTAATTAACATCATATTTTAATAGTCTGGATACGTCCACATGCAGAGACACCACTTATGTTTATTTTTGTACATTATTTTAATTTAAAGAAAATTGGAAACTTTTATTAGGAAAGGGGCTTATTCACATATATACGCACTTTTTCAAATATTTTAATCACTATTTTTCAGTCTTCATAGGGACTTATGTGGGGGGGGGGGGGGTTCTGCTTCTCCAGTTTGTGTGGTGCATTTTGTGTCAGAAAATGCTGGAAGTTGCATTTAGTTACTAGATAACTACAACTCCCAGCATGCCCTGATGCAGCCTATGGTTGTTTGGGTGTTGCAGCATGTTGCACTGTATAGTAGTACAGTTAAGGTTATTGTGGAACATGCTGGGAGTTGTAGTTTTGGTTCATGTCAGCTGCAGAGCCATAGGCTGTGTCAGGGAATACTGGGAATTGCAGTTAGTAACTAAAACACCCAGCATGCCCTGATGCAGCCTATGGTTCTGCAGCTGACCCGAACCAACACTACAACTCCCAGCATGTTGCACTTTATAGTTCTACAGTTTAGGTTATGGTGCAACATGCTGGGAGTTGTAGTTTTGGTTCGGGGGTGTTTGTGTGCATCCGTGGGGCTCTTGGTCGGCGGGTGAGTATTAAGGGGGCGGGATTCTGGGGGTGCAATTCAGTGCGGGTGGCCAGAAGACACTAAAAATAAAAAACTAGATGGCACAACTGGCGGTGGCGGCAGTGCCCCCCCCCCCCCCCCCCCACATCATAAATTACATACACACATCACAGATACATCATACACATATACACTCGCACCATACATATACACCATACATATGCACACATCATACATACACCCGCCACTGCCCCCCGCCCACATCATAAATTACATACACACATCACAGATACATCATACACATATACACTCGCACCATACATATACACCATACATATGCACACATCATACATACACCCGCCACTGCCCCCCCCACATCATAAATTACATACACACATCACAGATACATCATACACATATACACTCGCACCATACATATACACCATACATATGCACACATCATACATACACCCGCCACTGCCCCCCCCACATCATAAATTACATACACACATCACAGATACATCATACACATATACACTTGCACCATACATATACACCATACATATGCACACATCATACATACACCCGCCACTGCCCCCCCACACATCATACATTACATACACACATCACAGATACATCATACACATATACACTCGCACCATACATATACACCATACATATGCACACATCATACATACACCCGCCACTGCCCCCCCCCCACATCATAAATTACACACATCACAGATACATCATACACATATACACTCGCACCATACATATACACCATACATATGCACACATCATACATATACCCGCCACTGCCCCCCCACATCATAAATTACATACACACATCACAGATACATCATACACATATACACTCGCACCATACATATACACCATACATATTCACACATCATACATACACCCGCCACTGCCCCCCCCACATCATAAATTACATACACACATCACAGATACATCATACACATATACACTCGCACCATACATATACACCATACATATGCACACATCATACATACACCCGCCACTGCCCCCCACATCATATATTACATACACACATCACACACTATACATATACACACACACACATCATATACATACACCCACCACTGCCCCCACATCATATATTACATACACACATCACACACTATACATATACACACACACACATACACACACATCATACATACACCCACCACTGCCCCCACATCATATATTACATACACACATCACACACTCACACTATACATATACACACACACACACATCATACATACACCCACCACTGCCCCCACATCATATATTACATACACACATCACACAGACATCATACACACATCACACATACACTCACACTGTACATATACACACACACATCATACATACACCGCTGCCCACCCCACATCATACATCACATACATACACACATCGACAGACATCATACACACATCATACATCACATACATACACACATCATACACACATTATCCATTACATACATACATCACATACATACACACATCATGCACACATTATCCATTACAGACACACATCACACATAGACAGACATCATAAACACAGTATACATTACATACACACATCACACATAGACAGACATTATACACACAGTATACATTACATACACATCACACATAGACAGACATCATACACACAGTATACATTACATACACATCACACATAGACATCATACACACAGTATACATTACATACACATCACACATAGACAGACATCATACACACAGTATACATTACATACACACATAACACATAGACAGACATCATACACACAGTATACATTACATACACACATCACACATAGACAGACATCATACACACATCATACATTACATACACATCACACATAGACAGACATCATACACACATTATACATTACATACACATCACACATAGACAGACATCATACACACAGTATACATTACATACACACATAACACATAGACAGACATCATACACACAGTATACATTACATACACACATCACACATAGACAGACATCATACACACAGTATACATTACATACACACATCACACATAGACAGACATCATACACACATCATACATTACATACACATCACACACATACATTATACACACATCATACATTACATACACATCACACACAGACCTTATACACACATCATACATTACATACACATCACACACAGACATTATACACACATCATACATTACATACACATCACACACAGACATTATACACACATTATACATTACATACACATCACACACAGACATTATACACACATCATACATTACATACACATCACACATTATACATTACAAACACATCACACATAGACATCATACACACATTATACATTACATACACATCACACACAGACATTATACACACATTATACATTACATACACATCACACACAGACATTATACACACATTATACATTACATACACATCGACATCATACACACATTATACATTACATACACATCACACATAGACATCATACACACATTATACATTACATACACATCACACATAGACATCATACACACATTATACATTACATACACATCACACACAGACAGACATACACACATCATACATTACATACACATCACACACAGACATTATACACACATTATACATTACATACACATCACACATAGACATCATACACACATTATACATTACATACACATCACACATAGACATCATACACACATTATACATTACATACACATCACACATTATACATTACATACACATCACACATTATGTATTACATACACATCACACATAGACATCATACACACATTATACATTACATACACATCACACACAGACATTATACACACATTATACATTACATACACATCACACATAGACATCATACACACATTATACATTACATACACATCGACATCATACACACATTATACATTACATACACATCACACATAGACATCATACACACATTATACATTACATACACATCACACATAGACATCATACATACATTATACATTACATACACATCACACACAGACAGACATCATACACACATCATACATTACATACACATCACACACAGACAATATACACACTATACATTACATACACATCACACACAGACAGACATCATACACACATCATACATTACATACACATCACACACAGACATTATACACACATTATACATTACATACACATCACACACAGACAGACATTATACACACATCATACATTACATACACATCACACACAGACATTATACACACATTATACATTACATACACATCACACACAGACAGACATTATACACACATCATACATTACATACACATCACACACAGACATTATACACACATTATACATTACATACACATCACACACAGACAGACATTATACACACATTATACATTACATACACATCACACAGACAGACATCATACACACATCATACATTACATACACATCACACACAGACATTATACACACATTATACATTACATACACATCACACATAGACATCATACACACATTATACATTACATACACATCACACATAGACATAATACACACATTATACATTACATACACATCACACATAGACATCATACACACATTATACATTACATACACATCACACAGACATCATACACACATTATACATTACATACACATCACACATAGACATCATACACACATTATACATTACATACACATCACACAGACATCATACACACATTATACATTACATACACATCACACATAGACATCATACACACATTATACATTACATACACATCACACACAGACAGACATCATACACACATCATACATTACATACACATCACACATTATACACACATTATACATTACATACACATCACACATAGACATCATACACACATTATACATTACATACACATCGACATCATACACACATACATTACATACACATCACACATAGGCATCATACACACATTATACATTACATACACATCACACATAGACATCATACACACATTATACATTACATACACATCACACACAGACAGACATCATACACACATCATACATTACATACACATCACACATTATACACACATTATACATTACATACACATCACACATAGACATCATACACACATTATACATTACATACACATCACACACAGACATTATACACACATACACTCACACCATACATATACAACCACCCTTCCTGTCCCCGCCACCTGCATTCTCTGCCTCTTCACCTGAGCCACCATGAGTGGGCATCAGAGCTGTAGTCCCGGCCGGTGTGAGGTTACACGGGTTTGAAAATCTCCCCTCACACCGGACGTCCTCTCCTCTCTCTCCTCACCCGCTCTGTTTTCCCCGTACAAACATGCAACCTCCCCGTGGTGGATTAGGTCCTGTGAAGAAAGAGCAGGGGGAGGGGGAGGGATAGAGCTGTGTGCGGGGGAGGAGCTGTGTGCCGAGCTGTGGACATCCATTCTCTCCCCCTGTCTTCTTTTGTTATGTGTAGCTGCGTCCTCCATCCTCCGGGAGGATTAGATAAGGGGGCGTGGCTCAATTATGTAATGCGAACGTGCGACCTCGGACTCTGCGGTCAGCTGGGGGCCCCCGCTGCCCCCTCCATACTTGCATCCGCTCCTGCGCCTCACACCGGCAGTAAAGAAAAATATTGGGGAAGTTGGTCTGTCCCTGCTAGCCCGATACAGGCCTAAATCTATAAACAATTCACCTCCCCGGCACCCAAAACTACTTGTCCCGGGCGTCGGGCGATAGAATTTCCACATCCCTGTGTGAGGAATCTATGCTACCTAATGTGGATAAACTATGTTACCTAATGCGGGGAATCTGTGCTACCTAATGTGGGGAAACTATGCTACCTAATGTGGGGAAACTATGCTACCTAATGTGGGGAAACTATGTTGCCTAATGTGGGGAATCTGTGCTAACTAATGTGTGGAAACTATGCTACCTAATGTGAAGAAACAATGTTACCTAATGTGGGGAATCTGTGCTACCTAATGTGGGGAAACTATGCTACCTAATGTGGGGAAACTATGTTACCTAATGTGGGTAATCTGTGCTACCTAATGTGGGCAAACTATGCTACCTAATGTGGGGAAACTATGTTACCTAATGTGGGGAATCTGTGCTACCTAATGTGATGAAACTTTGCTACCTAATGTGGGGAAACTATGTTACCTAATGTGGGGAATCTGTGCTATTTAATGTGGGGAAACTATGCTACCTAATTTGGGGAAACTATGTTACCTAATGTGGGGAAACTATGATACCTAATGTGGGGAAACTGCTACCTAATGTAGGGAATATATGCTACCTAATGTGGGGAAACTGCTACCTAATGTAGGGAATATATGCTACCTAATGTGGGGAAACTATGCTACTTAATGTGAGGAAACTATGCTACCTAATGTGGGGAATCTATGCTACCTAATGTTGGGAATCTATGCTACCTAATGTGGGGGGGCTTGAATGAGCTGCGGCATATGGGAGGCCTTAATAAATAATTAGAAACTTATACAGGGGGGGGGGGGTCCTCCCGAGCAAGTGACATATGGGAGTCCACCTGAGTAAGTGACACATGGAGGGGGGGGGGGTCCTGAACAATTGATGTTTTTTTTTTGGGGGGGGGGCCCAGGCACATTCTTTGCACAAGGGCCCTCTGCTGTCTGTGTCTGCCCCTGCCTCACACCCTCTGTGGCTCTGCCTCCCGACCTGTAAGAGGAGCTCCAGGATCCCCCTGTAACGGTGCCGGCATCTTTGTAAAAAGCAGCAGGTCAGTAGGAGGTCAGCCCGTCCTGAAGTCCCAGTGACTGTGGCCGGGCCTGGCAGCATGCATGATGTAATGTCAGTCTGTGCTGTGCCCTACGACCTGTCTGGCCTATACTATATATACAAAGTAGTATATGCAGTATGATGCAGCCGGAGGGCACAGCACAGACATTGGTATAGAGTGATATACTGCTAAGCTGTGTGAGGTACCCCCTATATATATATATATATATATATATATATATATATATATATATAGCTCCCAGGACAGTGGGTACAGCTCAGTGTCCTCTGAACTGGCTAGCCCATACTACACAATGTGGGCATACCGGGAGTTATAGTTTTGCCACAGCTGGAGGCACCCTGGTTAAGAATCAATGAGAGAGTGCCTAAAAACCACCATCTCATTGTTTCTCAACCAGGGTGCCTCCAGCTGTTGCAAAACTAACCTCCCAGCATGCCTTTGGCAATGTTGACATGGTGGGAGTTGTAGTTTTGCCATAGCTAGAGGCACCCTGTTTAAAGGATAAGTTTTATGCTCAAAAACATTTCCCCTATCCGAAGTTTTAGATTGCGGGAGGTCCAACCACTGGTGCCCCCTGCGATCACTTGTTTGGAGCCCCCATGCACTAGCACAAGTGCGCGGCTCTCCCATAGAACTATATGGAGGGGGCGTGGCGGCCTCCGCTTCAGGCGAAGGTCGTGATGCGCTCCTGTGCTAGTGCACGGGGGCTCCAAACAGGAGATCGCAGTGAGCCCCAGCAGTCGGACCCCCCCCCCCCCCCCCCTCGCGATCTAAAGCTTAAGGGGAAAGATTTTGAGCATGAGACTTTTCCTTTAAGAGACAATGAGATGTGCCTATTTACCTCCATCTTATTGTTTCTCAACCAGGGTGCCTCCAGCTGTTGCAAAACTATGTATCTATCTCATATGTATCTATCTATCTCTCTCATATCGATCTCTATCTCATATCTATCTATCTCCTATCTATCTCCTATCTATCTATCTATCTATCATCTCCTATCTATCTATCTATCTCATATCTATCTATCTCCTATCTATCTATCTATCATCTCATATCTGTCTATCTATCTCATATCTATCTATCTATCTCATATCTATCTTATATCCATCTATCTATCTCATATCTATCTATCTATCTATCTCATATCTATCTCATATCTATCTATCTATCTCATATCTAACTCATATCTATCTATCTATCTCATATATATCTCATATCTATCTATCTATCTATCTCATATCTATCTATCTCATATCTATCTATCTCATATCTATCTATCTATCTATCTATCTCATATCTATCTATCTATCTATCTCCTATCTACCTATCTCATATCTATCTATCTATCATCTCATATATATCTATCTATCTCCTATCTATCTCCTATCTATCTATCTATCTATCTATCTATCATCTCATATCTATCTATCTAACTATCTATCTATCTCATATCTATCTCATATCTATCTATCTACCTATCTCATATCTATCTATCTCATATCTATGTATCTATTTCCTATCTATCTATCTATCTATCATCTCATATCTATCTCATATCTATCTATATATCTATCTCATATCTATCTATCTATCTCATATCTATCTATCTCATATCTATCTATTTATCTCATATCTATCTCATATCTATCTATCTATCTCATATCTATCTACCTATCTATCTCATATCTATCTATCTATCTATCTATCATCTCATATCTATCTATCTATCTCCTATCTATCTATCTATCTCCTATCTATCTATCTATCTATCTATCTCCTATCTATCTCCTATCTAGCTATCTCATATCTATCTATCTATCTCATATCTATCTATCTCATATCTATCTATCTATCTCATATCTATCTATCTATCTCATATCGATCTCTCCATCTCATATCTATCTATCTCATATCTATCTATCTCATATCTATCTATCTATCTCATATCTATGTATCTACCATCTCTCTCTCATATCTATCTATCTATCTATCTATCTATCATATCTCTCTCATATCTATCTCATATATATCTATCTCGCTCATATCTATCTCATATCTATCTATCTCATATCTATCTATCTCATATCTTTTTATATTCTATCTATCTATATCTATCTATCTCATATCTATCTATTTATCTATCTATCTCATATCTATCTCATATCTATCTATCTATCTATCTATCTCATATCTATCTATATTCTATCTATCTATATCTATCTATCTCATATCTATCTATTTATTTATCTATCTCATATCTATCTCATATCTATCTATCTATCTATCTATCTATCTATATCATATCAATCTACTATCTATCTATCTAGTCCAAATAAAAGCAGCACCTCCAGACAATACTTCAGACTTGTAGATGGTGCAAGCACTTAGGGGTAGATTTATTAAAACCTGTGCAGAGGAAAAATTGCCCAGTTGCCCATAGCAACCAATCAGATCGCTCCTTTCATTTTTCACCAACGTTTCGGTGATCTCTCATCATCACCATTTTCAAGACTTGAAAATGGTGATGAGAGATCACCGAAACATTGTCTACTGCATCATGGAAGAAAACACTGCTAGTTTGATTCACGGATATTGGTGTGCTGCATATATTTACTTTATCTATCTATCTATCTGTCTATCTATCTCTCTCATATCTATCTATCCATCTCATATCTATCTCCTATTTATTTATCTATCTATCTCATATCTATCTGTCTATCTATCTATCTCATATCTCTCTCATATCTATCTCATATCTATCTGTCTATCTATCTATCTCATATCTATCTATCTATCTATCTATCTATCTATCTAGACAAAGAATAAGTCAGCCAGCACTTTAGTTGATACCAAACTATTATATGGACCTGGCCTACAGGTGCATGCTACTAGGCTAGATATACAGCAACAGAAGAATACAGCAGCACACTGCCAGCACAAAGATATAGGTGCAACATGAATATGCAGTTAAAACATGAAGAGCTATACAGCTATGGTGTAATAGATGCAAATGTGAAACTATGAAATAGTGAGGCACTTAGCTCGCAAATTTGTCTCCGCCGGCGGTCAAATAGCTTGGACCGTCCCACCGCCATAAGGTGGCCTCCTTGGGACGGACCCTACACTGTGAATATGCCTCTGTGTGAACAGTTCAGTAAGCATGGCAGGGTCTGGAACATCCAAGACACCTTATATACACACCTGATAGAGGTGGGTGGGGTGCCAAGGAGGCCACCTTATCGCGGTGGGACGGTCCAAGCTATTTGACCGCCGGCGGAGACAAATTTGCGAGCTAAGAGGGAGATGTATCATTGCATTTAGACAATTTTTCACATCCACAAATTTTGCGCAATTGCGCTTTTTTTGCATAGAGCTGCGTTTTTTTTGGTGGACAGTTTTCTAAAGTTGTCACCAGTTTGGTCTACAATACACCACCTAATCCAGTGGACTGGTATTTATCAATTGCGCAAAAAAAAGTAGATGTTTTTTTTTGCGCAATTGCGCTTTTTTGCAAGAAAAGTAGTCTAAACCTAAGAGTGCTAGCAAGGACTCGTAGAAAATGGCAGACGGTGGAAGATGCAGGTGGGGGATGCAGGAGCCGTCTCTTAGCACTGCAGTACTACAACTTCTCCCATCATGGGACAGAATCTGTCCCATAATGGGAGTAGTTGTAGTACTGCAGCGCTGAGAGACGCACATCCCCCATCTGTGGGACTCTATTGTGACTGTTAGGACTACTACTCCAATCATGGACAGACTCTGTCCATGATGGGAGTTGTAGTCCTGGGGCTGAAGGACAGATCGCAGCAGGTCATTCTCCACAGACCCGCTGCAATCTGCATTTATTAACTTAAAAAGCCGGCGGTACATGCGGCTCTACTGCGCTACCGCCGGCTCCCGTATGCAGATGTCACAATTCATAATCCCCGCCTCCGGGAGAGGGGAGCTCTGATTGTTGGAAAGCTATTCACCACTATACACCAATCAGAGCTCCTGTCTTCTGGTGGGGATTATGAATTGTGACAGGTCTATACAGGGGAGCGAGTGGAGCCGCTTCTACTGTATATAATTGTTATGTGTATTTCCCCCCCCAGACTAATACTGACCCCTTCTATAGTGAGCGCTGGGACCGCTGTGTGATTGACAGGTCCCCAGCGCAAGTGTCCGGCCCCACTGACCTTTATATGTTATAAATCTTTATGATACACACTGCCCGTCCTCCTCTTCATTCTTCTGATACCGAAGACGCGCGGCTTCTGATTTCACTATAGTCAGAGCGCCTATAGTCTATAGACTATGATACAGAAGCCGCGCGTCTCCGGTATCAGAAGAATGAAGAGGAGGACGGGCAGTGTGTATCATAAAGATTTATAACATATAAAGGTCAGTGGGGCCGGACACTTGCGCTGGGGACCTGTCAATCACATAGCGGTCCCAGCGCTCACTATAGAAGGGGTCAGTATTAGTCTGGGGGGGGGGTACAGTACACATAACAATTATATACTGTAGAAGCGGGTCCACCTGCTCCCCTGTATAGACCTGTCACAATTCATAATCCCCGCCAGAAGACAGGAGCTCTGATTGGTGTATAGTGGTGAATAGCTTTCCACCAATCAGAGCTCCGGTCTCCCGGCGGCGGGGATTATGAATCGTGACATCTGTATACAGGAGGCGGCGGGGAGTGCAGTGTTGCCGCATGTACCGCTGGCTTTTTAAGTTAGTAAATGCAGATCGCAGCTGGTCTTTGGAGAATGACCTGCTGCGATCTGTCCTTCAGCCCGAGGACTACAACTCCCATCATGGACAGAGTCTGTCCATGATGGGAGTAGTAGTCCTAACAGTCACAATACAGTTTCACAGCTGGGGGATGTGTAAGAGCCATCCCTCAGCACTGTGGTACTACAACTACTCCCATCATGGGACACAAAATTTCCCATGATGGGAGTAGTAGTCCAAGGGCAGACTGACGGATCTCATGGGTCTCACTCTTGAGACCCCTTGCAACTTCTCCGCCCCTGCCCCCTAGTGATGACATCATTAGGGGGCGGAGCTTCACAGTCCAGGCCTGAAGCCAGGGTGGTAAGTATGGCTCTGTTCTCATTATGCGTTTTGCATAATGGGAACAGAGCCTTTCTGGCAGTGTGTTCCCAAACAGGGAGACTCCAGCTGTTGTTTACCTACAGCCCCCATGATGGGAGTTGTAGTTTAGCAACAATTGGAGGCTCCCTCTTTAGGAACACACTGCATTATGTGCGCACTCCCCAGGGGAGAGCGCCAAAAATGTACTGACCCATTTTTCGTGTTTTTATTTTCTTGTCATTTCAGATAAGTGAATGCAGAGGACTACCTGAGATTCGGTGGAGTGTGACGATGACTAGCATTTTTTTAATGTCAATAAAAGGGTTAACGAGGGCTGTGGGGGAGTGTTTTTTTAAATACATTTTTTATTTCATGTGTTGTGTTTTTTATAATTGAAATTTCCGGCTTAGTAGTGGAAGCCGTATTGTAGACGGAATCTATTACTAAGCTGGCCTTAGCGTTAGCCCCGAAAACAGCTAGCCCTAACCCCCAATTATTACCCCACAATTATCACCGCCACAGGGGTGCCGGGAAGAGCCGGTACCAACAGGCCCGGAGCATCAAAAATAGCGCTCCTTGGCATAGGCGGTAACAGGCTGGGGTTATTTAGGCTGGGGAGGGCCAGTAACAATGGTCCCTGCACAATCTGGTAATGTCAGGCTGTTGCTGATTGGTTGGTGTCTGATTGACACTGAAAATATGGGGAAGCCTATGTGTTGTTTTTTTTTTTGTAATAAAAAAAGTGTGTGGTTCCCCATATTTCAGTGTCAGTCAGATACCAACCAATCACAACAGCCTGACGTTACCAGGGTGGGCGAGGACCATTGTTACTGGCTCTCCCCAACCTAAATAACCCCAGCCAGGAGTGCTATTTTTGACACTCCAGGCCTGTTGGTACTGGCTCTTCCCGGCAACCCTGTGGCGGTGGGTAATGGGGTAATAATTGGGGGTTAGTGCTAGCTGTTTTTGTGGCTAACGCTAAGCCAGGCATTGAAAAAAAATGTATTTAAAAAAAAAAAAAAAACACTCCCCACACAGCCCTCATTAAACCTTTTATTGACATAAAAAAAAGCTGGTCATCATCGCAATACACTGAATCTGACGTAGTCCTCCCCATTCACGTATCCGAAATGAGAAAAAAAAAAGGTTAGGACATCATTTGCGATCTCACCTGGTGAGTGCGCCCATACTGCAGTGTGTAACAGGGAGCCTGCAACTGTTCTTGTCTGCCTACTGTATCCTGTATATACAGTCATCTATAGATGGCTGTATATACAGGAGAGCGCACAAAGATTTAACTCAGAGCTGCAGTGTGGGTTAACTCTTTCCTTGCTGGGCTCCTGTATAGTATACATGGATACACTATGCCCCCTGTATACTATACAGCGGGCGGAGGTAAGTAGTGATGCTCTCCACCCTGTATATGTATATGCTATACATCACTCCTCACCTCCTTACACTCCGTGGGGCTGGCGCTCTGCATCCGACCCATGGAGTAGTACCTGCAGTGAAAAAAATGCACACAGGGTACAAAAATGTTTGTTTCCGCACACCAGCAAAAATGCAAGAAAAAACACAAGGGGAGAGATTAATCAAAACCTATGTAGAGGAAGAGTGGTGCAGTTGCCCATAGCAACCTATCAGATTGCTCCTTTCATTTTTGTAAAGAAGCAATCTGATTGGTTGCCATGGGTAACTGCACTACTCTTTCTCTGTACAGTTTTTGATAAATCTCCCCCAAGAAAAATTACCAAAATGCAGGAAAAGCTGGGACCGTTTTTCAGGCGTTTTTGCTGGTGGACAAAAAAAAACCTAAGTGAAATCCTGAAAAACAATAGAACAAAAGCCCAGCGTCCAGGATACACCACTATTCCTCTGAGGTGTAGAACAGGTCTACAAATAGAACTTTGTGGAGATTTAGACCATTGCACGAAATTTATCATGGGGCTTGCACAAGTTTGATAAATTTGGAGAAATTGCTCCAAATTTAGACCAACCAAAATGATCTACAAAAAACGTCTACCAACAACAACATTGATACATCTCCCCCTAAGTGCCTCACTATTTCATAGTTTCACATTTGCATCTATTACACCATAGCTGTATAGCTCTTCATGTTTTAACTGCATATTCATGTTGCACCTATATCTTTGTGCTGGCAGTGTGCTGCTGCATTCTTCTGTTGCTGTATATCTAGCCTAGTAGCATGCACCTGTAGGCCAGGTCCATATAATAGTTTGGTATCAACTAAAGTGCTGGCTGACTTATTCTTTGTCTGTATTGCACATACGGGGGAGTGGCTACCTCCATGTTGGCCTTGCACCCCACCCACCTCTATCAGGTGTGTATATAAGGTGTCTTGGATGTTCCAGACCCTGCCATGCTTACTGAACTGTTCACACAGAGGCATATTCACAGTGTAGGGTCCATCCCAAGTAGGCCACTTTATCGCGGTGGGACGGTCCAAGCTATTTGACCGCCGGCGGAGACAAATTTGCGAGCTAAGTGCCTCACTATTTCATAGTTTCACATTTGCATCTATTACACCATAGCTGTATAGCTCTTCATGTTTTAACTGCATATTCATGTTGCACCTATATCTTTGTGCTGGCAGTGTGCTGCTGCATTCTTCTGTTGCTGTATATCTAGCCTAGTAGCATGCACCTGTAGGCCAGGTCCATATAATAGTTTGGTATCAACTAAAGTGCTGGCTGACTTATTCTTTGTCTGTATTGCACATACGGGGGAGTGGCTACCTCCATGTTGGCCTTGCACCCCACCCACCTCTATCAGGTGTGTATATAAGGTGTCTTGGATGTTCCAGACCCTGCCATGCTTACTGAACTGTTCACACAGAGGCATATTCACAGTGTAGGGTCCGTCCCAAGGAGGCCACCTTATCGCGGTGGGACGGTCCAAGCTATTTGACCGCCGGCGGAGACAAATTTGCGAGCTAAGTGCCTCACTATTTCATAGTTTCACATTTGCATCTATTACACCATAGCTGTATAGCTCTTCATGTTTTAACTGCATATTCATGTTGCACCTATATCTTTGTGCTGGCAGTGTGCTGCTGCATTCTTCTGTTACTGTATATCTAGCCTAGTAGCATGCACCTGTAGGCCAGGTCCATATAATAGTTTGGTATCAACTAAAGTGCTGGCTGACTTATTCTTTGTCTGTATTGCACATACGGGGGAGTGGCTACCTCCATGTTGGCCTTGCACCCCACCCACCTCTATCAGGTGTGTATATAAGGTGTCTTGGATGTTCCAGACCCTGCCATGCTTACTGAACTGTTCACACAGAGGCATATTCACAGTGTAGGGTCCGTCCCAAGGAGGCCACCTTATCGCGGTGGGACGGTCCAAGCTATTTGACCGCCGGCGGAGACAAATTTGCGAGCTAAGTGCCTCACTATTTCATAGTTTCACATTTGCATCTATTACACCATAGCTGTATAGCTCTTCATGTTTTAACTGCATATTCATGTTGCACCTATATCTTTGTGCTGGCAGTGTGCTGCTGCATTCTTCTGTTACTGTATATCTAGCCTAGTAGCATGCACCTGTAGGCCAGGTCCATATAATAGTTTGGTATCAACTAAAGTGCTGGCTGACTTATTCTTTGTCTGTATTGCACATACGGGGGAGTGGCTACCTCCATGTTGGCCTTGCACCCCACCCACCTCTATCAGGTGTGTATATAAGGTGTCTTGAATGTTCCAGACCCTGCCATGCTTACTGAACTGTTCACACAGAGGCATATTCACAGTGTAGGGTCCGTCCCAAGGAGGCCACCTTATCGCAGTGGGACGGTCCAAGCTATTTGACCGCCGGCGGAGACAAATTTGCGAGCTAAGTGCCTCACTATTTCATAGTTTCACATTTGCATCTATTACACCATAGCTGTATAGCTCTTCATGTTTTAACTGCATATTCATGTTGCACCTATATCTTTGTGCTGGCAGTGTGCTGCTGCATTCTTCTGTTGCTGTATATCTATCTATCTATCTCATATCTATCTGTCTATCTATCTATCTCATATCTATCTATCTAGAAAAATAAAGCCAGTGCAGTACTCCATAAAGTGAAAAACGGGGTGATTTATTCCATCAAAAAAACGTTACCTAATGGGGGCATTACCTACCTGATGAAACTACCTACTGGGGGCATTACCTATCTGGGGGCACTACCTACTGGGGGCATTACCTTCTACATACCTACTGGGGGCATTACCTACTACATGCTTACTGGGGGCAATAAATACGACCTACCTGGAGGCATCAACCACTACCTACTGGGGATATTACCTACCTGGAGGCATCACCTACTAGGTACATTATCGATCTGCTTGGGCATCCTATCTTATAGGGGTATTCCCTACCTACCCACTGTGGGCTTTACCTGTGTGATGGGGGAAACAATGTAAAGGGACCTGTCTACCCCCTTGAGTGACCAACTGCCTAAAGGAGGGGGGGCTACCTACTCTTCCCCCCAACCCACTTTTCTACCCACTATACTGGGCGCTATAAGCGCTGGAAAAGTGCAGAGTCTTAAATGTTTGTTTGGCAGGTTCTGTGGAGTTGTGGCTGGAAGAAATAGTCATGACGGTCTGGGCCGGATGGATAAGAAAAGGAAATTGACTGACACCGATCAGAGAAGACGTCACCTGATGTAACTTTATGTAATCTCTTATATGGTCTGTAGAGCCTGTGTAGAGCTGAGGCACTAACTTCTGTGTAAAGTGGTTTATTCAGTATTTGTATGGTAATATTATCCTGTTACTATGTGGAGGTAATGTGTAGTCATAGTGTGGTACAATTATTTGAACCTTGTATAGAGCTGTTGTTGGTTATACTGGTCTGTGGTCTATGGTCTATTTATCAACTGCTGGTTTGGTGTTTGTTGAGTAACTTATACAAAGTAAGAGATTATTATTATTATTATTATTATTGTCTTCTATTCTTTAAAGTAAACATTTTTGGATTATTCTTAGTTCTGACCCAGTTGCATGGAATAATGGTCTACTGTAGTGTTTTCCAACCAGGGTGCCTCCAGCTGTTGCAAAACTACATTTTCCAGCATGCCCAAGCAGCCAAAAGCTGTCTGGACATGCTGAGACTTGTAGTTTTGCAACTGCTGGAGGCACCCTGGTTGGGAAAAGCTGGTCTACAATAAAGCTATTGAAGTGCAAAGTTCATATTCGTATTTATGTATGTGTTTTAAAATGAATTCTTTCCCCTTTTATGAACAAGTATATAATTACGATATGCCATGAGCTTGAAAAATTACGCAATATGGGGCTGGTATGCAACTTTTTCCAGGGCTGGTTTTTATCCCCAGTCCGGCCCTGCCCGTGGCTGTTGGTTTTATACCGTTTGGGGACAGCCAAGGAGGCGTCAGCAGGCAACACAGGTAAGTGTGTGCTTGTGTGTGTGTGTGTGTGTGTGTGTTTCCTATGCAGATCCTAAACCCAGTATCAAATGAAAGTAGGAGGAGTAAGAAGGGTTCCTGCCAAAGCCAGGTTATGGATTGCATTTAAAAATGGTCCATCAGAGTGAAATGGACTCCCATCTTCCTGCTTAGCAATAATGATATGGGTTTAGGGTCTGCTGTGTGTACTGGTGGGTGACTGCCACCCAGCCAGAGTGTGTATGGGAGGCTGCCAGCCAGCCTTCCTTCCTACAAGTAGTGATGGTGCATGTGAAGGGGACAGCGTTGGTTCCTCCCCTTTCACAGTTATCACTTCTCATCCTTCCTTTTGGCTGGTATCAAATGTGGTGTCTGTTTATATCAGTTTAATATCTGATATGTCCCCTATCTGGACACATATATTAAGTGCACCACCAGGTTTCAGTGTTGGAAAGAAAGATTACCTGTTTATTTGCTGCTGCAGCTGCTTGCTGGCTAGTCCAGTGGGCCCCTACTGCAGGCAAAAGACAATAGGTGGTGCCGCTTATGTCTGGCCCCTGTTGGAGCGACCCGGCACAGGACTGCTGCTGCTGAATGTCCTCTTTAATTGAATAAGCTCAGCAACCAGCACACCTGTGCAGGTTGGACATGACATGATAGGTAGCTGTCTTTCAGGTAGTGGGTGCTGAATCTTGTTAATTGACATGGGGGTATCATTGCTGTTGATTGACCATGCATTGGTACTGTGGTATTGGAATAATAAAAACAAATGTTGCCAGCCAGCCATCCATAGCAATAATGGATAGGACAGCAGCTATGAGGCATTTGTTTGTACAAACTGCTGCTCACAACTAATGTTGTAATATAGTGTCTCCATCTGCTGGTGGTATTAAATAAGCAATAGTGCAATGATAGGGTCTGAAAAAGAAGAAAAATAAGAAGCAGCAGCATAGGAAAAAAGGAGGAAAGAAGGAAAACATGGAGAGAAGAAAAAAAAGAAGGTAAAAAAAAGGTGAAAACATGTTTAAAAAAGTATTTCCATCTCTCTCTCTCTCTCTCTCTCTCTCTCTCTCTCTCTCTCTCTATGTATGTATGTATGTATATATATATATATATATATATAAAAGAGAAAAAATTATATATATATATATATATATATATATATATTATATATATATATATATATATATACATATATATATAGAGAGAGAGATAAATATACATAGAGATAGATGGATAGATAGATAGATACACACACATACACACATATACACACATACATACATATATACATATGTGTGTATTGTTGGAGTTGCAAACATGGGTGCACTTGACAAACTCAGTGCGACTATTCCCCATTGAAAGATTGTTTCATCCAGGACCCTTAGCACTGTGATATGCTACTCAATACCACTGGCATGGCCAGGTGTAAACAACATCTGACCTTTGTTGTGTATGTAACCATGGAGATTGTGATGTCGCCTAGGCCCACCAAAGAACAGCCTTGTCAGAAGCAGCACTGCCATGAGCAGAAGCAGCAGCACCATAGGTTGTCAAATAAGCTGGATTTAACCAAGACAAGTGAGTCCAATAGGATGCAGGTATGTCCTCTATCCTTACAGCTTCCCGTGGCTGTTGGTTTTATACCGTTTGGGGACAGCCAAGGAGGCGTCAGCAGGCAACACAGGTAAGTGTGTGCTTGTGTGTGTGTGTGTGTATGTGTGTTTCCTATGCAGATCCTAAACCCAGTATCAAATGCAAGTAGGAGGAGTAAGAAGGGTTCCTGCCAAAGCCAGGTTACGGATTGCATTTAAAAATGGTCCATCAGAGTGAAATGGACTCCCATCTTCCTGCTTAGCAATAATGATATGGGTTTAGGGTCTGCTGTGTGTACTGGTGGGTGACTGCCACCCAGCCAGCCTCCCTTCCTACTAGTAGTGATGGTGCATGTGAAGGGGACAGCGTTGGTTCCTCCCCTTTCACAGTTATCACTTATCATCCTTCCTTTTGGCTGGTATCAAATGTGGTGTCTGTTTATATCAGTTTAATATCTGATATGTCCCCTATCTGGTAGCATATATTAAGTGCACCACCAGGTTTCAGTGTTGGAAAGAAAAATTACCTGTTTATTTGCTGCTGCTTGCTGGCTAGTCCAGTGGGCCCCTACTGCAGGCAAAAGACAATAGGTGGTGCCTAGGTGGATAGGACATCAGCTATGAGGCATTTGTTTGTACAAACTGCTGCTCACAACTAATGTTGTAATATAGTGCCTCCATCTGCTGGTGGTATTGAATAAGCAATAGTGCAATGATAGGGTCTGAAAAAGAAGAAAAATAAGAAGCAGCAGCATAGGAAAAAAGGAGGAAAGAAGGAAAACATGGAGAGAAGAAAAAAAAAGAAGGTAAAAATGAGGTGAAAACATGTTTAACCTCTTAAGGACGCAGGGCGTATGGATACGCCCTGCATCCCGAGTCCTTAAGGACGCAGGGCGTATCCATACGCCCGTAGGAATTCCGGTCCCCACCGCTAGCCGGTTGGGGACCGGAGCTGGATGCCTGCTGAAATCGTTCAGCAGGCATCCCGGCATATCGCCCAGGGGGGTCATTATGTCCCCCCATGTCGGCGATCGCAGCACATCGCTCATCAATTCAGATGAGCGATGCGCTGCGATTCCGTTCCCCGCCGCTCGCCGGGCGGGGATCGGAGCCGGATGTCTGCTGATTTCTATCAGCAGACATCCCGGCAGTGTGCCGGAGGAGGTCCGGAGGACCTCCTATACCGGCGATCGCTGCAGGACGCCGGTAACTACTAACCGGCGTTCTGCAGCGGTTCCGGGTCATCAGGGTCACGTGTGACCCTGTGACCCGAATATAGATGGTGACTGGTGGTGTAGTATACACCACCAATCACCATCCATGCTGTACTGGGGGCTGGCATTGTGGCCACCCCCCTCAGTACAGTTGTGATTGGGTGGCCAAAGTGGCCACACCAATCACATAGTAATGGGAGGGGATCTGGTGGGCTAGGAGCATGTTGCTCCGTTCTGCCCGCCATTTCAGAGAGATCTGGTGTGCAGGACGGAGCCCCGTGCTGCCCACCATCTCCTCAGTAAAAAAAAAGTGCCCCTTGCCCCCTTTCTGTGGCCCCTTGGCACAGAAATCCCCAGAAATCCCCAGGGATAGCTTTAGATTTAGGTAGGGACAGGCTAGGTTTTTTTTTAATTTTTTTTTTAATTTTTTTTTTTCAGCGTACCTCAGTGGGTGTCCGTGGGTCCGTAGCACCTTTAGCTGCGTGACCCCGGCCCTGCTGGGTCGCTGCGGTCTGCCGCCAGCCTTTTTTTGGGCGCAGATCTTTCTTTTTTTTTTCTAAGCGTGTGTGCGGACCCTCTTAGTTATAAAAGAGCGGTCCGCCACCGTTTGTTAGAGCCCACCCGCCGCTGATCAGTCCTGTAGTACTGATCAGCGTTTTTTTTTGTGGTGCCGGCGCTTTTTTTCGCATTTTCTAGCGTTTTTTGCACCCATAGGCGGTCCGTGCCACCAGTAGCAGGCGTGTACTGTGTGGCCGGACCTTACCTGTGTGTGTGCGGCGTGCCTCACCGCTGTCAGTGATTTATCACTGATCAGCGTTTTTTTTTGTGGTAAAGGCACTTTTTTCGGTTAACGCATATTTTTTTTTTGCACCCATAGGCGGTCCGTGCCACCAGTAGCAGGCGTGTACTGTGTGGACGGACCGTACCTGTGTGTGCAGCCTGTCCCACCGCTGTCAGTGATTTATCACTGATCAGCATTTTTTTTTTGTGTTCAGGCGGGTGCATTTTTTCGGGGTTAAGCGTTTTTTTTATTTTATTTTTCGGGTTTTTTGTGTGGGGGTCTGTGTACAAGCCACCAGCCACTGTTCTGGGCTGAGTGGCCGGACCCCCCCCCCACTGACTTCTGTGCCCCCTGCCGCCACAAGCGCTAATCAGTGCGCACACCACTGATTAGATAAACGCTTTTTTTTGGCGTAGGGCTTTTTTGCGCTAAAAGTCCCTTTTTTGTTTTTAAAAAAAGTTGCCTTTTTATTTTTTTTCTGTTAGGGCGGGTTAGTTTAGTTAGGTTAGGTTAGGGCGGGTTAGGGAGGTAATATCGCACCACACCACACGCTGCACACACACCAATAAAGTTTTCCCCCCCACACACACATACCCGTATCCCCATTAGAGTAGGGAAATGGCCCGCAGAGCGTTTTCGGCGGAGGAGGCATATGCCATAATTGCCTCCGACACCGAGAGCTGCTCAGAGGACGATGAAGACCCCACCTTCCTTATTTCATCGTCCTCCTTATCATCTAGTTCAGATGATGAGCCACCAAGGCGGCGAACTCGCCGCCGTGTGGCGCCGCAAACCTCCTCTGCCCTTGACCCTGTGCCCCATGCTAGTATGAGTCCCCCTGGTGCTCATACTAGTGAAGCCCCCCAGCCAAGGTCACTGGTACCTCGTTCCGGAGAACTTGACTGGGCTGAGCCAGCGGACCACGAGCTCGTGATTCCTGAGTTTGTTGGCGACTCAGGAATCAAGATTAACATCGCCGGGTTCACTGAAAAGGACTTTTTCGGTCATTTTTTCAGTGACGACTTTGTTAATCTAATGGTTACACAGACGAATCTGTACGCCCAACAGTTCGTCGCCGCTAACCCGGGCTCACTTTTAGCTAGACCCGGCGGCTGGACTCCAGTCGATGCAGCCGAAATGAGGACCTTTTGGGGCCTTGTGCTGCATATGGGTCTACTTAAAAAACCCAGTGCCAGGCAATATTGGAGTGGGGACATCCTGTACCAGACCCCGCTCTACAATATGGCCATTCGGAGATGTTTGCATTATGCTGATAATGCGGCATGTCCCCCCCGAACTGATCCCGCGTATGACCGCCTGTATAAAATCAGGCCGGTCATCAATCACTTTGGGGCCAGATTTTGGGAGGCCTATGTCCCTGGAAGGGAGGTCGCTATTGATGAGTCTCTCATCAGCTTTAAGGGGAGACTCAGCTTCCGGCAATACATCCCGACCAAGCGAGCGCGGTATGGCGTGAAGATGTATAAACTTTGCGAGAGTACCTCTGGGTACACTTGCAAGTTTATGGTGTATGAGGGATGAGATTCCCGCATTGAACCCCCAGATTGTTCCCCCACTCTGGGTGTTAGCGGGAAAATCGTTTGGGGCCTTTTGCACCCATTGCTAGATAAAGGTTACCACCTTTACGTGGATAACTTTTATACTAGTATCCCTCTCTTCACATCCCTCGCCGCCAGATCCACGGTCGCTTGTGGGACAGTCCGGAAGAATCAAAGAGGCCTTCCTTCCTATCCCCTGCAGACTCCTATCCCCCGGCGTGAGTCCCGTGCCTTTTCCCATGAGAACCTGTTGTTGGTCCGGTATAAGGACAAGAGGGATGTCCTTATGCTCACCACAATTCATGGGAATGGCAGCACCCCTGTCCCTGTGCGAGGTACTGTGGGACCGGTCCTCAAGCCCGATTGTATTCTGGACTACAATCGGTATATGGGGGGAGTTGATCTTTCTGATCAAGTCCTCAAGCCATATAATGCCATGCGGAAAACACACGTATGGTACAAAAAAGTTGCGGTCTACATGGTACAGGTTGCCATGTACAACGCTTTTGTACTGTACAAGTACGCTGGCAACACAGGGACATACCTGGAGTTCCAAGAGGAAGTTCTAAAGGCCCTCATCTTTGGTGACCGCCAAAGAGTGGGTCAGAGCACCTCTGGAACTTCAGGTCCCCGTATCGTCCCCGGCCAACACTTTCCATGTGTGATCCCCCACACTGGAAAGAAGGGACGATCTCAGAAGAAATGCAGAGTGTGTCGCAAGAGGGGGATTCGGAAGGACACCACCACTCAATGGGACACTTGCCCCGATCATCCGGGCCTCTGCATAGGCTGCTTCAGGGAGTATCACACTTCCATGGAGTACTAAATTTTCCATCCTTTGCCCTAATTTTCATTCCCCAAAATTCGACTCCAATGTACCAGTCCAGAGTACATTGTCTTCCAAATTTTATACCAACCCCCCCCCCCCCAAAAAAAAATGACAAAAAACACCTTTTTCCCAATACCCCCAATATTTTTTTATTTCTTCCCCCTAAAAAATGGGTCATGGGACACAGAGTCAACAGCATTGGAGGTTTGCAGTTGCCTCAAATGTGCAACGCTCTCTCTCCCCACCTGAGCGGGTTGCGCATTTGAGGTAACAGAATAGGGACGGCCCCATGCATCCCCTTCCCAGAATGATGATTCAGAGTATAGGGTTTGGGGCAGGCATCCTTTTTACTTTTGGCTGTACTCTGGTCATCATTCTGGGAAAATAATTGGCATATCAGTTCTAAAATTGCAATTTTCTTCCCCCCATAGTACTCTTTATCCATTCCTTGAAAATAAATGAAGGGAACACCCGCCTGTTCCAAATCTCCACTTCACCCTATACACCTTCCCTAGGGGGTGTACTGTTTGTAGTATTCTCACATGTGGGTGTTCCTTTCTTGTATTTTCCTCTGAATGTATGTAACTTTTAGGTCCGTAACAAACATCCGCCTCAAATGTGAAGAGTTCTCGCTAAGCTCAGTCGTATTTCCAGGCGACAATTCGGAGTCACATGTTAGTTGTTCCCAGAAAAATGAAGCAGAGTATAGGTTGAAAATTGCAATTTTCAAAAGCTAACCTTCATCCATTCCTGGAAAATAAATTTAGGAAACACCCGTGCGTTCAAAATGTTCTCTTTACCCCTATACCCATTCCCCAGGGTGGGTACTTTCTGTAATGGTGTCACATGTGGGTGTTTCATTTTTGTATTTTCCTCGGAATGTATGTAACCGTCAGCTACTGATATGCCATAGGCCACAAATACAAAGTGACCTCTATGACTTCTGAGCCTTGTTGTGCGCCCGTCCAGCACGTTACCCCATATGTGGATGTATTTTTATAGTCAGGGGGAAAAGCCCTCCAAAATTTGTAACCCAATTCCTCATATTACCCCTTGTGAAAATGTAAAAAATTGGGTAACCCAAGCATTTTACTGTAAAAAAAATCTAATTTTTCAATTTATGGCCCACTTTTCAAAAAACCTATGAGGTGTTATTTCCCGCTGTACCCCTTGTTATGTTCATTGAGGGGTGTAGTTTCCAAAATGGTGTCACATGTGTTTTTTTTTTTATGTTGAGTACTTTATAAATGCACATGACCCCCGACTTCAATTTCAACAAAATTTTCACTCCTTCCATTCTGAGCATTGTAGTGCGTCCACAGAGCAATTTACATCCACATATGGGGTATTTTTTTTCTCAGACAAAATTGTTCTTCAAATTTTGGGGGCCTTTTGCCCTATTACCCAATGTGAAAATGAAACATTTGGGGTAACGCTATCAATATAGTGCAAAAAAATCAAATTTTTCACTTTTATGGCCCACTGTTCAAAAAACCTGTGAGGTGTAAGTACTCACTGTAACACTGTTACATTCCCCGAGGGGTCTAGTTTCCAAAATGGTATGCCATGTGTTTTTTTTTTGCTGTCCTGGCACCACAGGGGCTTCCTAAATGCGGCATGCCCCCAGAGCAAAATTTGCTTCCAAAAAGCCAAATGTGACTCCTTCTCTTCTGAGACCTGTAGTGCGCCAGCAGAGCACTTTTCACCCCCCATATGGGGTGTTTTCTGAATCGGGAGAAATTGGGCTTAAAATTTTGGGGGGTATTTTCTGCTTTAACCCTTTGTAAAAATGTAACATTTTTGAGAAACCAAGCATTTTAGGTAAAATATATATATATTTTTTTACATATGCAAAAGTCGTGAAACCCCTGTGGGGTATTAAGGTTCACTTTACCCCCTGTTACGTTCCCCAAGGGGTCTAGTTTCCAAAATGGTATGCCATGTGTTTTTTTTTTGCTGTCCTGGCACCATAGGGGCTTCCTAAATGCGGCATGCCCCCAGAGCAAAATTTGCTTGGAAAAAGCCAAATATGACTCCTTCTCTTCTGAGACCTGTAGTGCGCCAGCAGATCACTTTTCACCCCCATATGGGGTGTTTTCTGAATCGGGAGAAATTGGACTTCAAATTTTTGGGTATATTTTCTGCTTTAACCCTTTGTAAAAATGTAAAATTTTTGAGAAACCAAGCATTTTAGGTAAAAAATATATATATTTTTTTTTACATATGCAAAAGTCGTGAAACCCCTGTGGGGTATTAAGGTTCACTTTACCCCCTGTTACGTTCCTCAAGGGGTCTAGTTTCCAAAATGGTATGCCATGTGTTTTTTTTTTGCTGTCCTGGCACCATAGGGGCTTCCTAAATGCGGCATGCCCCCAGAGCAAAATTTGCTTCCAAAAAGCCAAACGTGACTCCTTCTCTTCTGAGACCTGTAGTGCGCCAGCAGAGCACTTTTCACCCCCATATGGGGTGTTTTCTGAATCGGGAGAAATTGGGCTTCAAATTTTGGGGGGTATTTTCTGCTTTAACCCTTTGTAAAAATGTAACATTTTTGAGAAACCAAGCATTTTAGGTAAAAAATAAAAAAATTTTTTTACATATGCAAAAGTCGTGAAACCCCTGTGGGGTATTAAGGTTCACTTTACCCCTTGTTACATTCCCCAAGGGGTCTAGTTTCCAAAATGGTATGCCATGTGGTTTTTTTTGCTGTCCTGGCACCACAGGGGCTTCCTAAATGCGGCATGCCCCCAGAGCAAAATTTGCTTCCAAAAAGCCAAACGTGACTCCTTCTCTTCTGAGACCTGTAGTGCGCCAGCAGAGCACTTTTCACCCCCATATGGGGTGTTTTCTGAATCGGGAGAAATTGGGCTTCAAATTTTGGGGGGTATTTTCTGCTTTAACCCTTTGTAAAAAGGTAAAATTTTTGAGAAACCAAGCATTTTAGGTAAAATATATATATATTTTTTTACACATGCAAAAGTCGTGAAACCCCTGTGGGGTATTAAGGTTCACTTTACCCCCTGTTACGTTCCCCAAGGGGTCTAGTTTCCAAAATGGTATGCCATGTGTTTTTTTTTTTGCTGTCCTGGCACCATAGGGGCTTCCTAAATGCGGCATGCCCCCAGAGCAAAATTTGCTTGGAAAAAGCCAAATATGACTCCTTCTCTTCTGAGACCTGTAGTGCGCCAGCAGAGCACTTTTCACCCCCATATGGGGTGTTTTCTGAATCGGGAGAAATTGGACTTCAAATTTTTTGGGATATTTTCTGCTTTAACCCTTTGTAAAAATGTAAAATTTTTGAGAAACCAAGCATTTTAGGTAAAAAATATATATATTTTTTTACATATGCAAAAGTCGTGAAACCCCTGTGGGGTATTAAGGTTCACTTTACCCCCTGTTACGTTCCTCAAGGGGTCTAGTTTCCAAAATGGTATGCCATGTGTTTTTTTTTGCTGTCCTGGCACCATAGGGGCTTCCTAAATGCGGCATGCCCCCAGAGCAAAATTTGCTTGCAAAAAGCCAAATGTGACTCCTTCTCTTCTGAGACCTGCAGTGCGCCAGCAGAGCACTTTTCACCCCCATATGGGGTGTTTTCTGAATCGGGAGAAATTGGGCTTCAAATTTTGGGGGGTATTTTCTGCTTTAACCCTTTTTAAAAATGTCAAATTTTTGAGAAACCAAGCATTTTAGGTAAAAAATATACATTTTTTTTTACATATGCAAAAGTCGTGAAACCCCTGTGGGGTATTAAGGTTCACTTTACCCCTTGTTACATTCCCCAAGGGGTCTAGTTTCCAAAATGGTATGCCATGTGTTCTTGTTTTGCTGTTTTGACACCGTAGGGGCTTCCTAAAGGTGACATGCCCCCCTAAAACCATTTCAGAAAAACGTACTCTCCAAAATCCCCTTGTCGCTCCTTCCCTTCTGAGCCCTCTACTTCGCCCGTCGAACAATTAACATAGACATATGAGGTATGTGCTTACTCGAAAGAAATTGGGCTACAAATATAAGTATAAATTTTCTCCTTTTACCCCTTGCAAAAATTCAGAAATTGGGTCTACAAGAACATGCGAGTGTAAAAAATAAAGATTTTGAATTTTCTCCTTCACTTTGCTGCTATTCCTGTGAAACACCTAAAGGGTTAAAACACTTACTGAATGTCATTTTGAATACTTTGGGGGGTGCAGTTTTTATAATGGGATCATTTATGGGGTATTTCTAATATGAAGACCCTTCAAATCCACTTCAAACCTGAACTGGTCCCTGAAAAATATCGAATTTGAAAATTTTGTGAAAAATTTGAAAATTGCTGCTGAACTTTGAAGCCCTCTGGTGTCTTCCAAAAGTAAAAACACGTCAATTTTATGATGCAAACATAAAGTAGACATATTGTATATGTGTTCCAAAAAAATATATATTTTGAATATCCATTTTCCTTACAAGCTGAGAGCTTCAAAGTTAGAAAAATGCTAAATTTTCATTTTTTTCATAACATTTTGGGATTTTTCACCAAGAAAGGATGCAAGTTACCACAAAATTTTACCAGTATGTTAACCCCTTCAGGACGGAGCCCATTTTGGCCTTAAGGACCGGAGCGTTTTTTGCACATCTGACCACTGTCACTTTAAACATTAATAACTCTGGGATGCTTTTAGTTATCATTCTGATTCCGAGATTGTTTTTTCGTGACATTTTCTACTTTAACATAGTGGTAAATTTTTGTCGATACTTGCATCCTTTCTTGGTGAAAAATCCATAAATTTGATGAAAAATTTGAAAATTTAGCATTTTTCTAACTTTGAAGCTCTCTGCTTGTAAGGAAAATGGATATTACGAATACATTTTTTTTTGTTCACATATACAATATGTCTACTTTATGTTTGCATCATAAAATTTATGAGTTTTTACTTTTGGAAGACACCAGAGGGCTTCAACGGTCAGCAGCAATTTTCCGATTTTTCACAAAATTTTCAAACTCAGTATTTTTCAGGGACCAGTTCAGGTTTGAAGTGGATTTGAAGGGTCTTCATATTAGAAATACCCCATAAATGACCCCATTATAAAAACTACACCCCCCAAAGTATTCAAAATGACATTCAGTCAGCGTTTTAACCCTTTAGGTGTTTCACACGAATAGCAGCAAAGTGAAGGAGAAAATTCACAATCTTCATTTTTTACACTCACATGTTCTTGTAGACCCAATTTTTGAATTTTTACAAGGGGTAAAAGGACAAAATTTTTACTTGTATTTGTAGCCCAATTTCTCTCGAGTAAGCACATACCTCATATGTCTATGTAAAGTGTTCGGCGGGCGCAGTAGAGGGCTCAGAAGGGAAGGAGCGACAAGGGGATTTTGGAGAGTACGTTTTTCTGAAATGGTTTTTGGGGGGCATGTTACCTTTAGGAAGCCCTTATGGTGCCAGAACAGCAAAAAAAAAAACACATGGCATACCATTTTGGAAACTAGACCCCTCGGGGAACGTAACAAGGGGTTAAGTGAACCTTTATACCCCACAGGTGTTTCACGACTTTTGCATATGTAAAAAAAAAAATTTTTTTTAACCTAAAATGCTTGTTTTCCCAAAAATGTTACATTTTTAAAAAGGGTAAAAGCAGAAAATACCCCCCAAAACTTGTAACACAATTTCTCCCGAGTACGGCGTTACCCCATATGTGATCCTAAACTGTTGCCTTGAAATACGACAGGGCTCCAAAGTGAGAGCGCCATGCGCATTTGAGGCCTAAATTAGGGATTGCATAGGGGTGGACATAGGGGTATTCTACGCCAGTGATTCCCAAACAGGGTGCCTCCAGCTGTTGCAAAACTCCCAGCATGCCTGGACAGTCAACGGCTGTCCGACAATACTGGGAGTTGTTTTGCAACAGCTGGAGGCTCCGTTCTGGAAACAGTGGCGTACCAGACGTTTTTCATTTTTATTGGGGAGAGGAGGGGGGCTGTGTAGGGGTATGTGTATATGTAGTGTTTTTTACTTTTTATTTTATTTTTTGTGGTAGTGTAGTGTAGTGTTTTTAGGGTACAGTCGCACGGGCGGGGGTTCACAGTAGTTTCTCGCTGGCAATTTGAGCTGCAGCAGAAAGTTTGCGGCAGCTCAAATTTGCAGCCAGATACTTACTGTAATCCTCCGCCCATGTGAGTGTACCCTGTACGTTCACATTGGGGGGGGGACATCCAGCTGTTGCATAACTACAACTCCCAGCATGCCCGTTGGCTGTCGGTGACTGCTGAGAGTTGCAGTTTTGCAACAACTGTAGGCACACTGGTTATGTATCACTGAGTTTGTGACCTAACTCAGTGTTTCACAACCAGTGTGCCTCCAGCTGTTGCAAAACTACAACTCCCAGCATGTACGGTGCATGGTGTACGGTGACTGCTGAGAGTTGTAGTTTGCAACAGCTGGAGGCACACCGGTCGTGAAACACTGAGTTAGGTAAAAAAAAACTCTTAGTTTCACAACCAGTGTGCCTTCAGCTGTTGCAAAACTACAACTCTCAGCAGTCACCGACAGCCAACGGGCATGCTGGGAGTTGTAGTTATGCAACCAGCAGATGCACCACTACAACTCCCAGCATGCACTTTAGCTGTTTGTGCAAGCTGGGAGTTGTAGTTAGAAAACAGCTGAAGGTACACTTTTCCATAGAAAGAATGTGCCTCCAGCTGTTGCAAAACCATAAGTCCCAGCATGCCCATAAGGGAATGCTGGGAGTTGAGGTGGTCTGCCTCCTGCTGTTGCATAACTACAGCTCCCAGCATGCCCTTTTTGCATGCTGGGAGCTGTTGTTAAGCAACAGCAGGAGGCTGTCACTCACCTCCAACGATCCAGACGCTGCAGGTCAGTCCCGCCGCCGCAGCTGCTCCTGGGGCCCCGATCCCAACAGGGGCGCCGGGGATCGGGGTCCCCAGCACCCGGGGTGCACGTCCCGCACCCGCTCACGTCCTCCGGAAGAGGGGCGGAGCGGGTGCGGGAGTGACAACCGCAGCAGGCGCCCTGATTGGTCTGCCGGTAATCCGGCCGACGAATCAGGGTGATCGTGAGGTGGCACCAGTGCCACCTCACCCCTGCAGGCTCTGGCTGTTCGGGGCCGTCAGAGACGGCCCCGAACAGCCAGTAATTCCGGGTCACCGGGTCACTGGAGACCCGATTGACCCGGAATCGCCGCAGATCGCTGGACTGAATTGTCCAGCGATCTGCGGCGATCGCCGACAAGGGGGGGCATAATGACCCCCCTGGGCGATATGCCGGGATGCCTGCTGAACAATTTCAGCAGGCATCCGGCTCCGGTCCCCAACCGGCTAGCGGTGGGGGCCGGAATTCCCACGGGCGTATGGATACGCCCTCGGTCCTTAAGGACTCGGGATTCAGGGCGTATCCATACGCCCTATGTCCTGAAGAGGTTAAAGTAGAATATGTCACGAAAAAACAATCTCGGAATCAGATTGATAACTAAAAGCATTCCAGAGTTATTAATGTTTAAAGTGACAGTGGTCAGAATTGCAAAAAAGGTCTCAGTCCTTAAGGGGTTAAAAAAGTATTTCCATCTCTCTCTCTCTATATATATATATGTATATACATATATATATATATATATATATATATATATATATATATTTATTTATTTAAAAGAAAAAAAAATTATATATATATATATATATATATATATATATATATATATATATATATAGATAGAGCAGGAAAGCAGCACTCCAGGGTAAGAAAAGGTGCTCGGGTGCCTACTGTGTCGGGTCTAGGTTGGGGACCCCTCCAAACACAGAAAAATAAAATGAACAGTGGCACACCAGGTGTCAGCCAAAAAAATTTGATTTATTCCAAAGACGTGTAGGCAACGTTTCAGCTGGCTCACCCAGCCATTTTCAAGCAACAAATGACTCACAGTGATACATATATATAGGGTATACAATCATTAGTGTGCAATAAATTGATTTAGTATGTACATGATTCATGTACTTTTTGCTTTTGTTTACATACTAAATCAATTTATTGCACACTAATGATTGTATACCCTATATATATGTATCACTGTGAATCATTTGTTGCTTGAAAATGGCTGGGTGAGCCAGCTGAAACGTTGCCTACACGTCTTTGGAATAAATCACATTTTTTTGGCTGACACCTGGTGTGCCACTGTTCATTTTATTTTTCTATATATATATATATATATATATATATACATATATATAGAGAGAGAGAGAGATAAATATCTATAGAGATAGATGGGTGGATAGATAGATAGATAGATAGATAGATACACATACATACATACATACATACATACATACATATGTGTGTATTGTTGGAGTTGCAAACATGGGTGCACTTGACAAACTCAGTGCGGCTATTCCCCATTGAAAGATTGTTGCATCCAGGACCCTTAGCACTGTGATATGCTACTCAATACCACTGGCATGGCCAGGTGTAAACAACATCTGACCTTTGTTGTGTATGTAACCATGGAGATTGTGATGTCGCCTAGGCCCACCAAAGAACAGCCTTGTCAGAAGCAGCACTGCCATGAGCAGAAACAGCAGCACCATAGGTTGTCAAATAAGCTGGATTTAACCAAGACAAGTGAGTCCAATAGGATGCAGGTATGTCCTCTATCCTTACAGCTTCCCGTGGCTGTTGGTTTTATACCGTTTGGGGACAGCCAAGGAGGCGTCAGCAGGCAACACAGGTAAGTGTGTGCGTGTGTGTGTGTGTGTGTTTCCTATGTAGATCCTAAACCCAGTATGAAATGCAAGTAGGAGGAGTAAGAAGGGTTCCTGCCAAAGCCAGGTTATGGATTGCATTTAAAAATGGTCCATCAGAGTGAAATGGACTCCCATCTTCCTGCTTAGCAATAATGATATGGGTTTAGAGTCTGCTGTGTGTACTGGTGGGTGACTGCCACCCAGCCAGAGTGTGTATGGGAGGCTGCCAGCCAGCCTCCCTTCCTACAAGTAGTGATGGTGCATGTGAAGGGGACAGCGTTGGTTCCTCCCCTTTCACAGTTATCACTTCTCATCCTTCCTTTTGGCTGGTATCAAATGTGGTGTCTGTTTATATCAGTTTAATATCTGATATGTCCCCTATCTGGTAGCATATATTAAGTGCACCACCAGGTTTCAGTGTTGGAAAGAAAGATTACCTGTTTATTTGCTGCTGCAGCTGCTTGCTGGCTAGTCCAGTGGGCCCCTACTGCAGGCAAAAGACAATAGGTGGTGCCTAGGTGGATAGGACATCAGCTATGAGGCATTTGTTTGTACAAACTGCTGCTCACAACTAATGTTGTAATATAGTGTCTCCATCTGCTGGTGGTATTGAATAAGCAATAGTGCAATGATAGGGTCTGAAAAAGAAGAAAAATAAGAAGCAGCAGCGTTGGAGTTGCAAACATGGGTGCACTTGACAAACTCAGTGCGGCTATTCCCCATTGAAAGATTGTTGCATCCAGGACCCTTAGCACTGTGATATGCTACTCAATACCACTGGCATGGCCAGGTGTAAACAACATCTGACCTTTGTTGTGTATGTAACCATGGAGATTGTGATGTCGCCTAGGCCCACCAAAGAACAGCCTTGTCAGAAGCAGCACTGCCATGAGCAGAAGCAGCAGCACCATAGGTTGTCAAATAAGCTGGATTTAACCAAAACAAGTGAGTCCAATAGGATGCAGGTATGTCCTCTATCCTTACAGCTTCCCGTGGCTGTTGGTTTTATACCGTTTGGGGACAGCCAAGGAGGTGTCAGCAGGCAACACAGGTAAGTGTGTGCTTGTGTGTGTGTGTGTGTGTGTTTCCTATGCAGATCCTAAACCCAGTATCAAATGCAAGTAGGAGGAGTAAGAAGGGTTTCTGCCAAAGCCAGGTTATGGATTGCATTTAAAAATGGTCCATCAGAGTGAAATGGACTCCCATCTTCCTGCTTAGCAATAATGATATGGGTTTAGGGTCTGCTGTGTGTACTGGTGGGTGACTGCCACCCAGCCAGAGTGTGTATGGGAGGCTGCCAGCCAGCC